>NC_134399.1:27992451-28592451 GCF_050003625.1 Haematobia irritans | reverse complement strand
TATTGGTTCATATTATGTCTAACGCCTTCTCGTACCAATTTACCATGAACTAATTTATGGCCTCTTAAACCAATGAAAACAGTAAACATATTCCTAAAAAATCGATAGCAATCATATGCTATTTTTCTCTATTTTATTTCTCAAATTTCAAATTTGATGTCTCTCTCTCTCCCTGGCTCTCTTTTGCTGGATTGTGATAATTATCAAAACTTATCGCTTACACAAACGTAGCTATTATTGAATGCTCTTTCAATGTCCAGATAATAACAAATGTCAAATTTGATCTCTCTCTCTCTCTCTCCCTGGCTCTTGTTTGATAGTTTTTTGGAGGAAACGAACAACTTGCACTAAATATTTGTGACAATTAACAAAAATTATCGGATACGCGAACGGAACCATTATTTAAAATTCCTTCAATGTCCAGATAATACCAAATGTCAAATTTGATCTCCCTCCCTCACTCTCTGGGTCTTTTATGATGATGAGTAAATGATCGACTTCCAGTAAACCTTTATGCTAATTTTTATGCTAAAAATTATCGGATACGCGAAAGGACCTATTATTGAATGCTCCTTCTATGCTCCTGCATACGGAGTAATATAACTCCTTTACATGACAAATTTAAAACAATGCCATGAAAATTGAAAGGTCTTTATAGAACAATAAAAAAAATCTCAAATTAGTACCATTGGGACCTATGCAGTTTCCATCACTGACCTAACGAAGTCCTTGTCATTTATTTCATTTAATTCCTTTTCTCATTGTAGCAGACTTCGGCTGCGGCCGGATGGATGACTGGCTGGCTGAATGTGGCTGTGTTTTGGCGGTGCTTGTTTTGTCTTGTGTTTATATTTCTTCTTCTTCTTCTACATCTATTTCTTGTTTGTGTTCTTATGCTTCTTCTTCATCATCTTCGGACATACTCAGTTTTTGTGCGAGCTATGTAGATTTTAAGAGAGTAATTAACAACCCTTTTAACACCTCTGCTGCAAGGCAACGGCGGAAGGACGAATGCCTCGGCATATAATGGTTGCTTTGCACACACACACACCCGAATGTATATGACGGCGTTGCCGGCCACCACCGACGCCGTTAGTTGTTGAACTCCCCACTCCTGTATTCACCTTGTCTTTACACTGTCTTTGACTTGAAGTTGTGTGTCTTTGGTTTGCTGTCTTTGCGCCTTTGCTTTTTGGGTTTTGAGGGGGATTTTAAAATGAGCATGGCTATCATTATATTTGTGAGTGCCTTAAGTCTGTGTCTGTGTGTGTGTGATTTTGAGAGGTGGACTGTGAGTATTAAAATTGTTGGTTGCTGTACATGGCAAAAACTCTCCTTGAGTGTATATGAGGTGGCCAGTGTCTACTACAACTGTATGCTTGTGTTGGTTACTTTGCTTGGCTTTCTTTTGTATTCCTTTTACTTCGTTTTCTTGTTCTTTGGCCACTATGGCTAGCTAACGCCACAGCTTCATTTACCCCCACCCATCTACAATAGAAATATCACCCAACCCTTGATGTGGCCCCCAACCCATTTTGAAATCCCTTCATTTGTGGTGCTTCTTCTTCTTCTTCATCTACTTATAGAAAATAATAGCGTTGGATTTTTTTTAACTGCTGGCTGGCTGGCAAAATGATGATGAAGACTTTTTTTCTCGTTCCTTGTATTTTTTTTATTTGATTTGTAATTTTTTCTCGTTGCCTTTTTTCCGTTATGTCTGTTAGCTGGGTGTATTTATGGTTTAGTAGTGTGAGTGTGTTCGTTTGTTGTTTTAGTAGTTTTTTGTTTTATTGTATTGTGTCGGTGTATTTTTGTTGTTTTTGCTACAGTTAAAAAAGAAATATTGAAGCAAATGGACTTTTATATAGGGGTGGACGTTATGGCCATGGTTGTAGATCTACTTGCTGCTGGTCTATGTACTACTATTGATAGAGGTACTTTTTCAAGCTCCTCGCTAGCAATTTGAAACAACATCGTTACAAAGACAATCAAGAAAAAAAAATTTAAATTAAACGGCCAAGAGGAAAAAGGAAGGAAGCCAGAGTAAGAAGAAATAAAAAGAAAAAAAAAATAATAAGAATTAAAGACTGATTGTTTTTTTATTTTAATATTGTGTAGTAGGGGGGAATGGGTTGAGGTTGGGAAAAGGGCGAAGAGGATGGGGCAAGACCATCCAATTTAGAAGTATTTTCTTGGAAATTTATGTAGTATATACATAAAGAAGTATATAGAGACTACCATCATTATCGCCCGAAACCTTAAGACATTTCTTCGAAATATCATAGTAGAACGGAAATAATATTTACTTTTTATATAGAAAGCAAACAAGTCTTGGAAATTGCTTTCAAATTTTTTTTTTTTTTGTGTTTTTTTTTTTATATACTAAAGAAAAAAGTTTAGTTAAAATTTGGCATTTGCTCCTTTGTAGAAATCATGAAAGAAATCATTTGTATTCCAAATTGTCTATCCTGACAATGGACTCAACTAAAATTAAATAGGTTTTCAATTAGTGAACACAAAAAAATGTTTTCGGATTTAATCACGACATTAATTGATCCAATTAGTTTTTTAATTGAAATGTCTTCAATCACGAAAATGATGATATAATTGATAATTATAGTTTTAATTGCACAGAAAAAAATTTCACGAACATTTTTCCAATTAAAATTTTAATTGAGTTTTAAAAAATATTCAATTTAAAATTTAATTGATTCAACAAAATTTTTAAATGAAACAAAACTCAATCACAAAAATTAATAGTATGAACTAATTTTTAATTGGATCAATTATTTTTTTAATTGACTTTCAATCAATTTTTCTGTGATTGAAGACATTTCAATTAAAAAATTAATTGGATCAATTAATTTTGTGATTGAATCAGAAAAAAACTTTTTTGTGTGGACAAGAATAAAATACTTAAAAAAATTAATTGCTTTCATTAGCAAATTTCAATTAATTTTTTAATTTATTCAATTAAAAATTTAATTGATGTTGATTGCAAAACTCAATTAATTTTTTATTTAAAAAAGGTAACTATTTTCAATTACTTTCTTAACTGACTTACGGCCATTTTCATGTAGCTCCGTTAGGCTTTAACTGGTAGTTAACAGAAAGAAAAATGGAAATATCTTTTCTCCGGTTAACATTAACTGAAAAATTTTCAGCAGTTAAGTTTCTAACTGGCATATGGATTATATACGCAAGATGACAGATATGTAGATATCACAGTTTAAAAGTTCGTTAGCTAACGGAGCTTCATGAAAATGGGGGTTAGTGTTTTTAGTTTGATTAAAAAATTGATTGTTTGAAACAAATTTTTAGTTAAAAATTAGAAAAAAAAAATACATCACTTTTTTTAATAGACTTAGTCTTATTATACCCTCCACCATATATTAACTTTGTTATTCCGTTTGTAACACATCGAAATATTGCCCCATAAAGTATATATATATTCTGTGTCGTGGTGAAATTTTGAGTCGATCTAAGCATGTCCGTCCGTCCGTCTGTTGAAATCACGCTAACATGCGAAGGAAACAAACTATCGACTTGAAACTTGGCACAAGTAGTTGTTATTGATGTAGTTTGGATGGTATTGCAAATAGGCCATATCGGATCACTTTTACGTATAGGCCCCATATAAACCGACACTCAGATTTGGCTTGCGGAGCCTCTTAGAGGAGCAAAATTCATCCGATCGGGTTGAAATTTGGTACATGGTATCTAACAACCATGCAAAAATTGGTCCACATCGGTCCATAATTATATATAGCCCCCATATAACCGATCCCCAGATTTGGCTTGCGGAGCCTCTAAGAGAAGCAAATTTCATCCGATTCAGCTGAAATTTGCTACATGGTGTAAGTATATGATCTCTAACAACTATGCAAAAATTGGTGCACATCGGTCCATAATTATATATAGCCCCCATATAAACCGATCACCCGATTTGGCCTCCGAAGCCTCATGGATGAGCAAAATTCATCCTATTCATACATTTTGTACATGGTGTTAGTATATGGTCTCTAATGACCATGCAAAAATTGGTCCTCCATGCAAAAATTGGTCCTCCAAAATTGATCCTCTTGGATGAACAAAATTCATCCTATTCATAAATTTTGTACTTGGTGTTGGTATATTGTCTTTACCAACCATGCAGGAATTGGTCCATATCGGTCCATAATTATATATAGCCCCCATATAATCCGATCCCTAGATTTGGCTTGCGGAGCCTCTAAGAGAAGCAAATTTCATCCGATCCGGCTGAAATTTTATACATGGTGTTAGTATATGGTCTCTAACAACCATGCAAAAATTAGTCCACAGCAGTCCACAATTATATATAGCCTCTATATAACCGATCTCTAGATTTGGCTAAGAGAAGCAAATTTCATCCGATCCGGTTGAAATTTGGTACATGGTGTAAGTATATGGTCTCTAAAAATTGGTCCACATCGGCCAATATTATATTATATGTATGGTCCACATCGGTCCATAATTTTATGTAGCCCCCATATAAACCGATCCCCACATTTGACCGCCGTAGCTCTTGGAGGAGCAAAATCCATCCGATCCGTTTGAAATTTGGTACGTGGTGAAATTTGGTATATTGCGCTAGTATATGGCCGCTAACAACCATGCCAAAATTGGTCCATATCGGTCTATAGTTATATATAGCCGATCCCCCAAAATAATCTACCAACATTCTATTTCTATAGAAAATTTTGTCAAATTTTTATTACTATTCAAAAATTTGTAAAGATTTTATTTCTATATAACATTTGGTCAAGATTTTATTTCTATAGAAAATTTTGTCAAAATTTTATTTCTATAGAAAATTTTTTATTCGGCTTTTTTTTGTTTAATTATAACCCGTGGATGACAGTCTTTAGTACAAGTTTCTATGCAATCCATGGTGGAAGGTACATAAGATTCGGCCTGGCCGAACTTACGGCCGTATATACTTGTTTCTTAATTAAAAATTTTTAAAATTTTAATAATTGACTTACTTAACTTGATGCTTTTATCTTGAATAAAATGTTAATTGTATCAAATAATTTGTTAATTGAAAAAAGTTTCAAATTCAATCAACTTTTTAATTGGATATATTTTGGAGATTTTTCTTATCTGTGTGTTCACGGAAATAAATATTATAAATATTTTTTACATTAAAATCTTAATTGAAGCTGAGAGAATATTTAATAAACAATGTAATTCATTTCATTAATTTTTTCATCAAAATAGAAATCAATCTCGATAGATTATTTCGATCAATTAAATTTTGAATCAATTTTTTAATTGGTATCGGTGATTGATGTTATTATTTACATCAATTAATTTTGTGATTGAAACCACCACGTATTTGTTAATATTGTAAAGTTTCCATCCATAAGTATAATATTTTAAACATTATATTCATAAATGCTATGAAAATGTTCATTATATTTAGAAATACCAAGAACATTATCAGAAGAAACCCAAAGAAAACTTCATTCAAATTAAAATGGTTTTTATCAAAATTTCACAAAAAAAACTATCACCAAAATATTTTCAATTAAAAAATTGATTGAATGGATGAAAACGTAATCAATTAAAAAATTAATTGGTACAATTAACTTTTTAATCAAGATAGAAATACTAAAATAATTAAGACATTAATTAAGAAATACTAAAATAATTAAGACAATTATTGAAATTTTTAATTAAAAAAATTAATTAATACAAACAACTTTTTAATCAAACTCGGAAGACTAAGTCAGTGAAAGAAAAAGTGATGGAAATTTTTTTAATTAAACATTTATTTCAAACAATCAATTTTTTAATCAAACTAAAAACACTAACGGCCATTTTCATGTAGCTCTGTTAGGCTTTAACTGCCAGTTAACAGAAAGAAAAATGGAAATATCTTTTCTCCGGTTAACTTTAACTGAAAAATTTTCAGCAGTTAAGTTTCTAACTGGTATAGGAAATCTATACGCAAGATGACAGATATCTATATATATAACGGTTTAAAAGTTCGTTAGCTAACGTAGCACTAACGGAGCTTCATGAAAATGGGGGTAAGTCAGTTAAGAAAGTAATTGAAAATAGTTACGTTTTTAATTAAAAAATTAATTGATTTTTGCAATCATCATCAATTAAATTTTTTATTGATTCAATTACAAAATGAATTGATATTTGCCAATGAAATCAATTAATTTTTTTAATCAAGTATCTTTTCTATGCCCAATTAAAGCTGTGATTGATACTATCAATTTCATGATTGAAGACTTTTCAATTAAAAAAATGAATAAACAAGTATATACAGCAGTAAGTTCGGCCGGGCCGAATCTAAAATACCCACCACCATGAACCAAATATTAGGGTTTCCTTTGAAATTTCAGGAGGGCTTGAGGACTTGAGGACACAACCCGAAGATAAATTTAAAGATTTCACCTATGAGGACTATATCACATTCTGGATTTATAAGAACCATTTTTGTTTGAGGTTTAGAGGAATCATTAACATCTCTTGTAAGTGTGCAAGAAAATTATAAAATAACGTCTTGATTTGAAATCTTAAATCTGTAGAAGTAAAATCTGGAAATTTTACATTGAGTTTCAAGCAATTTTCATGATCAGTGCGCCTTCTACACCCTCAAGAAGTGAAGTCGGTCTATATGGAGGCATTACCAAATGGACCGATATAAACTTAATCCGATACACGTTTTTGTGAGCCTAAAATACCAGAATATTTACAATTTCAGGCATATCAGATAAAAACTACGGTTTCTAGAAACCCAAGGAGTTAAATCGGGAGATCGTTCTTATGGGGGCTATACTAAAATATGGACCGATACTCACCATTTTCGGCACACCTCCTTGTGACCCGAAAATACCTCTAGATTTCCAATTTCAGGCAAATAGGATAAAAACTTCGGATTCTAGAAGCCCAAGAATTAAAATTGGGGAATCGGTCTATATGGGGGCTATACCAAAATATGGATCGATACTCACCATTTTCGGCACACCTCTTTATGGTCCTAAAATACCTCTAGATTTCCAATTTCAGACAAATTGGATAAAAACTACAGTTTCTATAAGCCCAAGACACCAAATCGGGAGATCGGTCTATATGGGGGCTATACCAAAATATGGACCGATACTCACAATTTTTGGCACACGTATTTGTGGTCCTACAATACCTCTAGATTTCCAATTTCAGGTAAATTGAATAAAAACTGCGGTTTCTATAAGCCCAAGAAGTAAAATCGGGAGATCGGTCTATATGGGGGCTATACCAAAATATGGACCGATACTCACAATTTTTGGCACACATATTTGTGGTCCTACAATACCTCTAGATTTCCAATTTCAGGTAAATTGAATAAAAACTGCGGTTTCTATAAGCCCAAGAAGTAAAATCGGGAGATCGGTCTATATGGGGGCTATACCAAAACGTGGACCGATACTCACCATTTTTGGCACATCTCTTTATGGTCATAAAATACCTCCAGATTTCAAATTTCAGGCAAATTGGATAAAAAATACGATTTCTATAAGCCCAAGACCCCAAATCGGGAGGTCGGTTTATATGGGGACTATATCAAAACCTGGACCGATATAGCCCATCTTCGAACTTGACCTGCCTGCAGACAAAAGACGAGCTTGTGCAAAATTTCAACACGATTGCTTCATTATTGAAGTCTGTAGCGTGATTACAACAGACAGACAGACAGACAGACAGACAGACGGACAGACGGACATCGTTATATCGTCTTAGAATTTCTCCCTGATCAAGAATATATATACTTTATATAGTCGGAAATCGATATTTCGATGCGTTACAAACGGAATGACAAACTTATTATACCCCCGTCACCATTCTATGGTGGTGGGTATAAAAAGGATTTAATTAAAAAGATAATTGTAAATTGGATTGAAGTTTAAATTGACTCAATTAATTAATGAGTCAATTAAAAAACGGATTGAGGTTTCCCATCGACATCAATTAAATTTTTGATTGAATCAATTTAAAAATTATTTGAGTTTTTCAATTGACATCGATTATATTTTTGATTGAATCAATTAAAAAATTAATTGAAATTTTCAAATCAATTAAAAAATTAATTGAAATTTTCAAATTAATTAATTTTTTAATCAAGTATGTTTTTATGCCCAACCAAAAATGTAATGGATATTATTTAAATTTTATTATTTATTGAATGAAATAATTTCATGATTGAATCAGAAAAAATGTCCTAAGCGAAGATTTCTTTTAACGTTTAATCGGTTTGGTTACCTTTCTATTGGAAAAGGGAATTTCTTTTGTCGAAAATATCAATGCGGAGGAAAGTAATTTTTTTCTTGTGGTACACAGAAGTTGACGGTGCTCTGTGTTTCACAATGAAACTCAACCTACATGTCAAGCGAAAGCTATAAACCTGACTGAGCGATGGGTGAGGGAGAATGTTCTAGAGGTAAATTCAGGAAAGACAGAACCACACGATACGTGTGGTAGCCACTCACACACATTCACGAAATGAAAACCGGTACTCAAGCACGCTCACGCACGAACTACTGTTAAAGACTCAAGATTCACAACAAATCACGTAACTCACGACAAATTCGAAGAATATAGTTCGACAGCTAAATTAATTTCAGTTTACATGCGAGTAGGAATTAAATCTTGATTTTTTTCGTGAGCGTGATTTTGCAGAAATTTTATTCACGCACATTCACGAACAGATTTTATTTCTCACGCATGGCATATTTGTTTTAGCCTCATTTACGCACGAGAGTTGTTTGTTTTGTCCACGACTCACGTGATTCACGCGTGAATTTTGAAGGTGCGTGTGTGTAGAATGTTGCTCCTATTTTGATTATGGAATTCACTCTTCAGTTGTCAAAATGCCGTCCAAGCAAGAAGAGCAGCGTATCAAAATTTTGCTCGCGCATCGCGAAAATCCGAGCTACTCGCACGCAAAGCTGGCAAAATCGCTAAAAGTTGCCAAATCAACCGTTACAAATGTAATTAAAGTGTTTGGGGAACGTTTGCCGACAGCCAGGAAGTCTGGATCGGGGGGAAATCGAAAACCGGAAGCCGCTGAGACGACAAAGAGAGTTGCCGGTAGTTTCAAGCGAAACCCTAACCTCTCTCTCCGAGATGCCGCAAATAAGCTGGGTGTATCGTCTACAACCGTGCATCGAGCCAAAAACGGGCCGGACTATCGACTTACAAGAAGGTAGTGACTCCAAATCGCGATGATAAACAAAATACGACGGCCAAAGCGCGATCCCGGAGGCTGTACACGACGATGCTGACGAAGTTTGACTGCGTGGTAATGGACGACGAAACCTACGTCAAAGCCGACTACAAGCAGCTTCCGGGACAGGAGTTTTATACGGCAAAAGGAAGGGGAAAGGTAGCAGATATTTTCAAGCACATAAAACTGTCAAAGTTCGCAAATAAATATCTGGTTTGGCAAGCCATCTGTACCTGTGGCTTGAAAAGCAGCATTTTCATAGCTTCCGGGACTGTCAACCAAGAAATTTACGTGAAAGATTGTTTGAATAAACGTCTGCTGCCTTTCCTGAAGAAACACGGTTGTTCCGTACTGTTTTGGCCGGATTTGGCATCTTGCCATTACGGTAAAAAGGCCATGGAGTGGTACGCCGCCAACAACGTGCAGGTGGTTCCCAGGGACAAGAACCCTCCCAACACGCCAGAGCTCCGCCCAATTGAGAAATACTGGGCTATTGTCAAGCGGAACCTAAAGAAGAACCTAAAGAAAACTGCAAGGCAAACTGGCTTTCTGCGGCGAAGAAAGTGGACAAGGTGGCTGTACAAAATCTGATGGCAGGTGTCAAGCGTGAGGCCCGGCAATTCGGATTTGGAAAAACGAAAGCCTAACTGAATATTTTTCCTGAATTTTATACTAATTGAACTTGAAAAAGAAATTTAATTAGATTTTTTAAATAAACGATTTCACCGATTTAAACGCGTTTTCCCTTGACCAAATTTTGACCGTATCACCCTTTATGTTACAAAAGCGATTTTTTTTGAGGGTGTAGGAGGGGGATGCACTAACTTCTCTACGGGAAATTGATGCAAATCAATGAGATTTTTCCCCAACTTTTGAATTTCTTCCTTGAAAGAGGAAGATTTTTTTAGTAGGCAGCTTGGGGATTTTAGGTGGAATTTACAAACATTTAGAAATCTCCCAAATCTGTTTTATCTGTTTAATCTCTAAGTCACACGAACTCTTTCGTTTGACTGAAATAGAAAAAAACCTGCTGATTTTATGATCAAAATGCCCTCAGAAATCAAACATTTTTTCTATTTCTCAAAAAAGGCTAACCATAAATTCTTATGGTCACGGAAAGTTCTGAATAGACCCAGGTGTAATCGTTTGTCCTCTTGAAACTTCTTAATGTAGTAGGTTACCGCATCAGGCAAATGGACTATACCGAACATTTGTAGGAATAGTCCCCATATAAACCGATCACTGATCTGTTTAAGGGTATTAACATAAAATTCTAAATTCATATTACCGCGTGAAAACAATATTTTGGTTTTCTTGGAAATTTTCTTAAAAAATCAAATTTAGTGAAATCAAACACATGTTAAATTGGCGTTTGTAAAAGCCTTTATACGTATTCTAGTTCGTAAATTTAAATGTCAAAAATGGTCCTGATTAAGTGAAGTTCACCACTGTGGTAACACAATGGACTGAATGGTTTAAGTGGATCTAAAATATCGGACTCTTACCATACCTAATCTATTGGTACATACAATTAATTTTTTAATTGAAATGTCTTAAAATACAGAAATGATTAAATTAAATTAATTAATTAAAAAATTAATAGATCCAATTAAAAAATTAATTGATACTATTAATTTGTGTGATTGATTTTTGTTTCAATTAGAATTTTTTGAATCAATTAAATTTTTAATTGAATATTTTTTAAAACTCAATTAAGATTTTAATTGGAAAAATTTTCGTGAAATTTTTTTCTGTGCTTCAATACTAGTCCTGACCGGTCTTGGGTTTGGTCTATTTCCCGTTAGGTTTGACATTATGTTTTGTAACTCATGTAAATATTGGTCTGAGACCACATAATGTATACATTAGAGGTGTGGGCTTGACACGCGTGACTCACACGTGAACACCTGAGTCGTGAACAAAATCCAAACCAAGTCTCGTGAATGTGCGTGAATGGGACTAAAATAAATATGTCGTGCGTGAGCGTGCGTGAGAAATAAAATCTGTTCGTGAATGTGCGTGAATAAAATTTCTGCAAGTCGCGCTCACGAAAAAATCAAGATTTAATTCATACTCGTATGTTAACTGAACTAACTATATTTAACTATATTCTATTTGGAAAATGTCGTGAGGTTCGTAAATTTGTCGTGAATCACGACAATTGTCGTGAATCGTGCGTGAACGTGAGTCTTTAAAAGTAGTTCGTGCGTGAGCGTGCGTGAATAAACAGTTTGCTTCGTGAATGTGCGTGAGTGGGAGTAAAATTTCAGTCACGCGCACACCTCTAGTGCATAGAAAAAAATTTCACGAAAAATTTTCCAATTAAAATTTTAATTGAGTTTTAAAAAATATTCAATTAAAAATTTAATTGAATCAAAAAATTGTTTAATTGAAACAAAAATCAATCACGAAAATTAATAGTATCAATTAATTTTTTAATTGGATCAATTAATTTTTTAATTGACCTTCAATTAATTTTTTAATTGATACTATCATTTCTGTGATTGAAGACATTTCAATTAAAAATTAATTGGATCAATTAATTTCGTGATTGAATCAGAAATTTTTTTTTTGTGTGTATGCATCATTTTCTTCCTTGTGTTTAAAAATCCGGAATGTTTTATTTTCGCATATTCAAATTTTCTGTAAAAAATACTTAAAATCGACCAATGATAAATACTACATAATAAAAAATATTTTTTATACCCTGCTCCACACTGTGGAACAGGGTATTATAAGTTAGTGCATATGTTTGCAACACCCAGAAGGAGACGAGATAGACACATGGTGTCTTTGGCAAAAATGCTCAGGGTGGGCTCCTGAGTCGATATAGCCATGTCCGTGAACACATTTTTTGTAATCAAAGTCTAGGTCGCAGTTTTAGTCCAAACGACTTCAAATTTGGCACAAGTATGTTTTTTGGGTCAGAATAGATCCCTATTGATTTTGGAAGAAATCGGTTCAGATTTAGATATAGCTCTCATATATAGCTTTCGCCCGATTTAAACTCATATGACCACAGAGGCCAATTTTTAACTCCGATTTAGTTGAAATTTTGCACAGGGAGTAGAATTAGCATTGTTGATATGCGTGCCAAATTTGGTTGAAATCGGTTGAGATTTAGATATAGCTCCCATATATTGCTTTCGCCCGATTTACACTCATATGACCACAGAGGCCAATTTTTGCTCCGATTTAGTTGAAATTTTGCACAGGGAGTAGAATTAGCATTGTAGCTATGCGTGCCAAATTTGGTTGAAATCGGTTCAGATTTAGATATATCTCCCATATATCGCTTTCGCCCGATTTACACTCATATGACCACAGAGGCCAATTTTTAACTCCGATTTAGTTGAAATTTTGCACAGGGAGTAGAAGTAGCATTGTTGCTATGCGTGCCAAATTTGGTTGAAATCGGTTCAGATTTAGATATAGCTCCCATATATATGTTTTTCTGATTTCGACAAAAATGGTCAAAATACCAACATTTTCCACTGCTTAGTCGAAAAGTTGTAAAAATGACTCTAATTTTCCTAAACTTCTAATACATATATATCGAGCGATAAATCATAAATAAAATTTTTTGAAGTTTCCTTTAAATTGGTTCTGATTTAAACGTTTCCCATATTTTTTTACTAACATTGTGTTCCACCCTAGTGCATTAGCCGACATAAATTTTGAATCTATAGATTTTGTAGAAGTCTATCAAATTCTGTCCAGATCGAGTGATATTTAAATGTATGTATTTGGGACAAACCTTTATATATAGCCCCCAATACATTTGACGGATGTGATATGGTATCGAAAATTTAGATTTACAAAGTGGTGCAGGGTATAATATAGTCGGCCCCGCCCGACTTTAGACTTTCTTACTTGTTTTATAATCTAATTGGGAGTTCAATACTTTCAATAAACGCTTTAATATTAATATTAAAAATAAGCAAAAACGTTTAATAAAAAATAAGATAAATTATTTTTGTTAATCTATTTCAAGGTATTAAATAGTTTTATTTTTAATTGCTTAAAATTTTTTTAATTATATATTTTTGGTTATTTAGACCTTTTAATTTAAATTTTTTTTTTGCATTTTAATATTATTTTTATTTAATGTATTTCATTTGCGTAAAACGATAAACAAAAATATTTAATAAAAATGTTAAAAATAAAAATTATTCTTTTCTATCTTTAATTTTAATTTAGTCCGCTAAATATGCAAATTATAAAATATAAATATATATTTAGATATTTTGGTAATTGTTTTTTTTAGTCCATTAAAAAATATTTATAATTTATATACCCAGCAAAAAAAATGGAAGTTGTTCCACGAACATTTCTTTTAAAGAGCATCCCGGATTATCCCACCTCAGTAATGCTGGTGACATTTCTGAGTGTTTCAAAGCTTCTCTAAGTGGTTTTACTGCAATGTGGAACGCCGTTTGGACTCGGATATAAGAAGGAGGTCCCTTGTCATTGAGCTTAACATGGAATCGGGCAGCACTCAGTGATAAGAGAGAAGTGCACCAATGTGGTATCACAATGAACTGAATAGTCTAAGTGAGCCTGATACATCGGGCTAACCTAACCTATCCTAACATCCCGGAATCCCCCATCAATCCACTTCCGATGCAGTCCTTTTGGACAAGTCCACAAACATTTTTTTAAAGCGCATCCCGGGATCCCTTATCGATTTTTTCCACTTTCGGTGCAGTCCTTTTGGACAAGTCTTAGAAAGTAAGGAATTAGGTCGTTTGTAGGGAAAATTTAAGTTTTGGACAAATCAATTTCGCAAAAAAGAATAGAACAAATAATGAAAAAAAAACATCCCCGTTGGGATTTTAACCTGTGCCGTTTGACTTTTTCACATCCAAAGAAGTTCTTTTGAGAAGGTTTTGCAAATTACGATACTTTTTAATGGAAAAAAAAATTTATACAAAAATATATGCCAAACAAAAAAGAAAATAAAAACGATGTATAACATAAAAAAATATTTTTTTAGAAAATGTTAAATAAAACAATTACCGCTAGTGAGATTTGAACCAGCGTTCTTTATTTTTTCATTCATAATAATAAAGAACATCTAAGGAAGTAGTTAGAATGTCAATCCGTGGTGCACGGATGAAAAAGACTGTTTTTCATATGTTTGGCTATAAACATTATATGTTTGGAACACAAATTTTTAAACACAATATTTTTGAGTGCAAGCATATAATGTTCATAAACTAGCATAACATGTTTGGGACATATATGTTAATATGTTAGAACATATTATGTTTGGGACATAAAATGTTTGTAAATATAATATGCTTGGATGCAAACATATATTAATTTAGAAATAACCTATAAACATATATGTGTTTAGTAGCTTGGAGCGCTATTTAACAGGGAGCGATATTGAATTAAGTTGGTGGTTGTTGCTTGTTATTACAAAATTAACATTTTATTTTTCCTTGGGCAATTGATCAGCTACTTCTTTGATCCTTACAAACTGTGTGGTCCGCTGTTCGAATCCCCGTCCGGCAAAAGGTAAAATTAAAATAAAAAAATCATACAATTGAATAATTTCTTCTACAATGTTTGTATTACAGAAAAAGGTGCTAAGAACTAAAAAATCTCGTGGAAGTGAGAAAGATGTGGGGGAATATACAATTGGGCAGAAACAAAATTTTGAGCATTCAGGTCGAAAACCTTTGTTGTTAGCACCTATATTACCTGTTTATTTTCATAATTCATTATGATTGTAAATATATAAATAAATAAATAAAATTTTGAGCACAATATTGTTTGGGAGAATTTTTTTAAGCATATAATATTTTTGGGTGCAAAATGCTTCCAAACATATTATATGTTCACATAATAACATATTGTTTTTTGGAAGACAAAATTATTGAATTTGGATGCAAAAATACAAAATGTTTGGAACTTAGACTACCCAAACATATATTGTTTAGACCAATATGCTTTCAAACATATTATATATTGGAAGAGATCAAACATATAAATGTTTGGGCAATACCCAAAAATATATATGCTTGAAGCAAAATATGTTTGGGAGTATATGTTACAGAAGCGATTTTTGGTGAGCGTGTGGTTACTTTCATATCACAACCATTTGAATAGACGTTTTGATGCATCGTGTTCAATGGCGTTTGGGGCTGAGTGTGCTAAGGCGTTCTGTTATGATGCCAACAGACCCAGGTTCAACCCCCGGTGGAGCGAAGAAGTTTTTCAATTTGTAAAAATTGAAATAATAAGAAAATAAAAGTATAACAAAATATAATAAAAAGTGAAATTGGAAAAAGATTTTTGCTTTATAATCTTTTTTTACATTTCTTCATCCAAATGAACTTCCAAGGCACAATTTCTAAAGCAATGCAAAGGATCCAAAAATGGAGTACAACCGTCCTATGACAAGCCCATGTAAAATTAATTGGGGATGATCCAAGTTTGCACTACTTCCGGATCACAAATAGAGGATCCAAACTACTATTTTGGAAGATCTTTTTTTGCTGGGATATAGGTTAGGTGACAGCCCGATGTATCAGACTCACTTAGACTATTCAGTCCATTGTGATACCACAGTGGTGAACTTCTCTTCTATCACTGAGTGCTGCCCGATACCATGTTAAGCTCAATGGCAAGGGACCTCCATTTTATAGCCGAGTCCGAACGGCATTTCACATTGCAGTGAACGGCGTTTCACATTAGAGAAGCTTTAAAACCCTCAGAAATGCCACCAACATTACTGATGTGGGATAATCCACCGCTGAAAAACTTTTTGGTGTTCGGTCGAAGCAGGAATCTAACCCACGACCTTGTGTATGCAAGGCAGGCATGCTAACCATTGCACCACAGTGGCTCCCTGGGATATAAAAAAATATTTTTTATTTTTTATAATTTATATATTTTTGATAATTAGCCTTTTAAATATTTTTTTTATTTATTTGTATTTTAGTACTTTTAATTCAACCTTATATGTATTATTATTTTTAATTCGATAGAAAAATATTTATTTTATAATTTAGATATTTTTGCTGATTGCATTTTTATTTTACAAATTTATTAATATTTATTGTATGCATTTACTTAAAAAAAAAAAACATAAATAAAAAATAAGAAAAATAAAACTTATTATTATTTATTAAACACCTAACTTAAGCTTTTAAGTATTTTTTTATTTTTAATTTGTTAAAAAAGAAAAAGTTGTAATTTAGACATAATAGATTTTTAGTAGTCTTTATTTAAAATAAATTACTGAATTTGAACTTTCATTTATTGTATTTATTTATTGTAGTTAATTAAATTTTAAAAAAATAAACAAAAACATTTAATAAAAAATAAAAAAATACAACATTTCTTATTTTTTATTAAACTTTGTTCTACTTTAAGCTAAATTCAATTTATTCAGTTTTAATTCGTTAAATAAATTTTTTTATAATTTAAATATTTTTGCTAGTAGGTTTTTAGTAGCTAAATCTAATTCACGGCCTTTTAATATTATATTTAAACTAAACAAAAACAAAAAAATTTAATGAAAAATAAAAAATACAAAATTTCTTATTTTTTATTAAACTTTGTTTTACTTTAAGCTAAATCCAATTTATTCAGTTTTAATTCGTTAAATATATTTTTTTATAATTTAAATATTTTTGCTACTAGGTTTTTAATAGCTAAATCTAATTCACGGCCTTTTAATATTATATTTAAATTAAAAAAATAGTTTTAAAAAAATAGAAGTTCTTACTTTTTATTTAAAGCCTTAGTTTTTTTTATATTTAAAAATTTGTTGCATTTTGTTATATTTATTTATTGTACTCATTTACTTAAAAAATAAACAAAAACATTTTATAAAAAAAACATTAAATAATTCACGGCCTTTTAATAGAAGATCTTATTTTTTATTTAAATCCTTAGTTTTGTTTTATGTTTAAAATTTTTTTGCATTTTGTTATTATATTTTTTTATTGTACTAATTTACTTAAAAAAATTAATATTATTTTTATTTATTGTAGTTAACTTAATTTATAAAAAATAAACAAAACCAATTAATAAAAAATAAAATAAAATTTCTTATTTTTTATTAATTCGTTAAATATGTTTTTTTTTATAATTTAAATATTTTTGCTAATAGGTTTTTAGTAGCTAAATCTAATTCACGGCCTTTTAATATTATATTTAAATTTTAAAAAATAGTTTTAACAAAATAGAAGTTCTTTTTTTTTATTTATTAAAGCCTTAGTTTTTTATATTTAAAAATTTATTGCATTTTGTTATTATATTTATTTATTGTACTCATGTACTTAAAAAATTTTAATATTACTTTTATTTATTGTAGTTAACTTAATTTTTAAAAAATAAACAAAAACAGTTAATAAAAAATAAAATAAAATTTCTTATTTTTTATTAATTCGTTAAATATATTTTTTATAATTTAAATATTTTTGCTAATAGGTTTTTAGTAGCTAAATCTAATTCACGGCCTTTTAATATTATATTTAAATTTAAAAAAATAGTTTTAAAAAAATAGAAGTTCTTACTTTTTATTTAAAGCCTTAGTTTTGTTTTATGTTTAAATTTTTTTGCATTTTGTTATTAATAAATATAATATAATTTATTAATAAAATTATATTTATGTTTATTATATTTATTAATAACAAAATGCAAAAAAATTTAAACATAAAACAAAACTAAGCCTTTAAATAAAAAATAAGATCTTCTATTTTTTTAACTATTTTTTTATTTAAATATAATATTAAAAGGCCGTGAATTATTTAATTGTACTCATTCGCTTAAAAAATAAACAAAAACATTTAATAAAAAAACATTAAATAAAAATAAAAAAATCTTTATGTTTATTAACCGTTGTTTTATTATAAGCTTAATTCAATTTTTTTTATATTCTTAATGCGTTACAAACTATTTTTTTACACTTAAGATATTTTTTATAATTATTATTTTTTTTAACTTATTGTAATTTAATATTATTTTTATATATTGTATTTCATTTGCTCAAAAAAAAACTAAAAGAAAAATATTTATTACAAAAAAAACTAAAAATTCCTATTTTTATTAAAATTTGTTTTACTTTATTTCGTTATTAAATTTATTTTATTATTTAGTATTTTTTTTTAATTAAATATTTTCTTCATATTAATATTATTTTGAATAAAAAATACGACAAAAATTCTTATTTTTTTATTTAACGTTTTTGTTTTGTTTACTTTAAGCTTAGTTTAAGCTTTCCAATATTTTTATTCTTATTCGATTCTTATTAGTTTTTATTAGTTTTTTAAATTCTTTTTTAAGTTTACTTAAAAATGATTTTTTTTTCGATTTTATTTTTCAAACTTCAATAAAAAAAATCAACGCTTAAATATCCCCCAACACAATGCAATGCAAAAGTGATCTAAATAAGAATGTTACCTACTTTGTTTTGATATGTGGTACTCCTTGTGTGTTTTTTACTCCTCTTTTTCCAACAACACGCGCTCAATTGCTTTCTCCTATGCGCTTTTTTAGAAACACTCACTTTTCTATCTCTCACTTGTCTATTTGGGCATTTTTTGTGCCTTTGTTTTCACCAAGTTTTCCCGGTCTTTTCTACGTTTTTATGCTTTTGTTCTTTGCTTTCAAATGATTTTCGTGCAAAATTTTCAAAAAAATATATTTTTTTTTTGTTGCTTTGCTTTTTCAAGGGAAAACTTTTCAACTTGCAATTTCTCTTTATTTTTTGTATTCTTAGTTTGCAAAAAAACGTTGGGATTTTTTAAGTTCACTTTTTATGAGCGTTTTTCGTCGTAGTAGTCGATGTCGTTGTCGTCGTCGTCGTTATTCTGCTTGTTGTTGTCATATGCACCTCGTTGCAAGCCTTTTTCTCCTGAGTGCAGCAACAACAGCTCACACAAAACAACCAGTAGCAACTTTAGTATCCACAAGTCATCCAAATCCTGTTCCTTAGAAAAAGCTGTAAGGGCATCCACATCCATATATCCATCGGTCCGTAATGTCTGAAAAATGTTCAGAGAGCCTTCCTAGAGCATCGATTCAGAATAGTCCCTGAGGGATTTTCCAATTCGACGAGAGTCAAGAAGACAAAAATGGACAGACAGATAGACAGAAGAAGTCCAGCACAGCTTAGCTAGCCAACGGTCAAAAACGGATTTCAATTTTTTGTTTTTTTGACGTGATCGCGGCGTTATTTCGGTGTTGATTAATTTTAAAAGAAAACTTTTACAATTTCTAAGTTATTCGCATTCGCACACAAGTACTACCGATGAAGAAATTTCTCGCCGAGAAGAACGCACCACACACGCGAAACCCAGGACAAGGAATACAACAAATAACACACAAATCGTAGTCCTAGCCGCGCTGGCTGATGCAAATGCTGCTGCTTCAGTGTGTGTGTGTGTGTGTACCGTTGTGTGCTGTCATCCAACCGATAGTCCAAACGACCGACCAACCGACCGACCGACCGACCGAAAACCTCTATAACTCAAAAATATGAATCTTTTTTGAAATTTTGTCATGAGCAGACACAAATTTTTAAATCTATCTAATTCTCCCAATACACTCATTAGAAACTATACAGCTATGCTATGCTACAGTCACAACAACAACAACAACAAAGACATAGCAATAGTCACACAACCAGCCAGCCAGCCAGCCATCCAAGCAGCTGGCTGCTCATATACACCAACATAAAGAGCCAGCCATCGACCAACACACAAAGGCAGCATGCAAAAGCAGCATCATTTTCTGCCCGGTCTCCATGCCCCACACCACCCACCCACTCCTAATAAACTGTGTTCTTCCCCGCCAACAAAAATAACCCTTTGCCCACGAATTCACCTCCTTGTGTGTTTCCTTGCTTACATGCCCCAACATCATCAGCTTTCTTCGTTGTACTTGCCAATGCGTTCTCCCCCCACGAACTAAATGACGATGACGACGAGAACGACAAAAACAAAAACAACAACAACGATAAGGGCAACGGCAACGACATCTCCTTTCGAGCGCGCTCTTGCCATGGTCACACCAAACTCCATTTATATTCCCACCATCGGCCACCAACCTATGTACCACCTTGACGATGACGATGATGATGATGGCTTAACTTCCTCGCTGCCACGTTGCGAAAATACCCCCATCACCATCTAACCATCTAATTCCCCCGACCCCCACCCCGCCATATTATCCACTACTGCCTGCATCAAACAACATTACTAATACAACTTTAAAATATATTTGAATACAAATATTTGAATTCTGGAAAAAAGAAAACTCACGCATACACTCTCACAGACACTAGCACCAATACAACCGCAACACAAAAATTTTCTTTAGCGCGAACAAAAAAAAACAAGCAAGCGAAAAGAGCGAGAGAACTGAGCGCAAAACACAAAAAAACGAAATCCACGTATTTTTCAATTAATCACAAAAGAAAATTTTAGAAAAACTTTTCCAAAAATTTGCAAACTTTTAATTTAGATTCGAGGGTCTTGAAATACAACAAAACAGCAAGGGGGCAGGGGTGGTGGGGTGTCGGTATGTTGAGAAATTTGTTGTTTAATGAAAATAACGTTTCTAAACGATTCGCGGAATAAGTTAACAAATATTGTAAAAACAAATAAAAATTAAAAGTTAGGAATAAGTAAAATAAACAAAATTGTTAGAAATTATAAAATTCATTAGAGTTATAAGTTACCCAAAATTAATTTTTAAAAAATTAAAAAAAAAATTAAATTAAATTAAATAATTTTGTTGGATTTTTTTTTATAATTGAAAATTGAAATTAAGTTAAATTTAATTACATTTTACTTAGTACAGTTGAATTAATTTAATATAATTTCGATTAATTTAAATTTTAAAGTTATAAAATTCATTACTAATAAGTTACCCTAAACTAATTTAAAACAAAAATTATTTAAAAAATAAAAACAAAATTAACGAAATAATTTTGTTGTATTTTTTTTTATAATTGAAAATTTAAATTAAGTTAAATTTAATTGGATTTTATTTAGTTCAGTTAAATTAATTTAATATAATTTCGATTAATGGAAATTAAATTTTAATTTTAATGTTACGATTCATTACTTCATTACTTTAGGAAATATTTTGGGTAGCCAAAATTAATTAAAAACAAACATTATTTAAAAAATAAAATTAAATTAAACGAAATAATTTTGTTGTATTATTTATTTTATCTAATTTAAATTTAAATTAAATTAAATTAAACGAAATAATTTTGTTGTACTGTATATTTGATCTAATTGAAATTAAGTTAAATTTAATTGAATTTTATTTAGTTCAGTTGAATTAATTTAATATAATTTCGATTAATTGAAATTAAATTTAAATTTTAAAGTTACACAGAAAAAAATTTCACAAAAATTTTTCCAATTAAAATCTTAATTGAGTTTTAAAAAATATTCAATTAAAAATTTAATTGTTTCAACAAATTTTTTAATTGAAATAAAAATCAATCACACAAATTAATAGTATCAATTAAATATTTAATTGGATCAATTAATTTTTTAATTGACTGTCAATTAATTTTTTAATTGATACTATCATTTCTGTGATTGAAGACATTTCAATTAAAAAATTAATAGGATCAATTAATTTCGTGATTGAATCAGAAAAAATTTTTTTTGTGTGTATGAATTAGCATTATAAAATTCATTACTAAAAAATATAAGTTACCCAAATAATTTAAAAAAATTATTTAAAAAATTAAATTAAATTAAATTAAACGAAACGAAATAATTTTGTTATATTTTTTTATTTTATCTAATTGAAATTAAGTTAAATTTAATTCAATTTTACTTAATTCAGTTGAACTAATTTAATATAATTTCGATTAATTGAAATTAAATTTTAATTTTAAAGTTAGGAATCAGCAATTGTAACAAAATTGCTTGAAATTATAAAATTCATGACCTAAGGAAATCCAAAATTAATTTAAAACAAAATTTAAAAAAAAAGAAATAGAATTACATGAAATTAAACCAAATAGATTTATTTTATTTTTTGAATTAATTAATTGAATTTAATTTCATTTAATTTTGTTTTAGTTCAGTTGAATTAATTTAATATAATTTCGATTAATTTAAATTAAATTTAAATTTTAAAGCTCAGAATTATTATTATAAAATTCATTACTTAAGGAAATATGAGTTACACAAAATCAATTAAAAACAAAAATTATTTAAAAATAATATTAAATTAAACGAAATAATTTTGTTGTACTTTTTATTTTATCTAATTGAAATTAAGTTAATTTTTATTTTGTCCAGTTGAATTAATTTAATAGGAATTAGCATTATAAAATTCATTACTAAAAGAAATATGGATAACCCAAAATTTATTATAAACAAAAATTATTTAAAAAAGTAAATTAAATTAAAGGAAATAATTTTGTTGTACTGTTTATTATCTAATTTAAATTAAGTTAAATTTAATTAAATTTAATTAGTTCAGTTGAATTTAAATTTTAAAGTTAGGAATAAGCAAACTAAACAAAATTGTTTGAAATTATAAAATTCATTACTAAAAAAATATAAGTTACCCAAAATTAATTAAAGAAAAAATTATTTAAAAAATAAAATTAAACGAAACGAAATAATTTTGTTATACTTTTTATTTTATCTAATTGAAATTAAGTCAAATTTAATTAAATTTTACTTAGTACAGTTGAATTGTATTGAATATAATTTCGATTAATTTAAATTAAATTTAAATTTTAAAGTTAGGAATTATTATTATAAATGCATAAAAAAAAATACAAAGCCATTTTAGTTTTGTTTGTTTTTCAGTAATTTTATTTCATTCAATGTCGTTTAATTTAATTTTATATTGTCTAATTTAACTTAATTTGATTTAATTTAATTTTATATTATCTAATTAAATTTAATTTTTAAAGTTAGGAATTATTATTATAAAATGCATTACTTTAGGAAATATGGCCTACCCAAAATTAATTTAAAAAAAAATAATATTTAAAAAATAATATTAAACGAAATAATTTTGTTGTACTGTTTATTTTATCTAATTGAAATTAAGTTAAATTTCATTGGATTTTATTTAGTTCACTTAAATTAATTTAATATAATTTCGATTAATTGAAATTAAATTTAAATTTTAAAGTTAGGAATTAGCATTATAAAATTCATTACTAAAAAATATAAGTTACCCAAATAATTAAACAAAAATTATTTAAATAATAAAATTAAATTAAACGAAACGAAACGAAATAATTTTGTTATATTTTTTTATTTTATCTTATTGAAATTAAGTTAAATTTAATTAAATTTTATTTAATTCAGTTGAATTAATTTAATATAATTTCGATTAATTGAAATTAAACTTTAATTTTAAAGTTAGGAATTAGCAAATGTAACAAAATTGCTTGAAATTATAATATTCATTACCTAAGGAAATATGGATTACCCAAAATTAATTTAAAATAAAATTTATTTAAAAAAAATAAAATTACATGAAATTAAGACAAATATATTTATGTTATTTTTTGAATTATCTAATTGAATTGAATTTAATTTCATTTAATTTTTTTAGTTCAGTTGAATTAATTTAATATAATTTCAATTAATTGAAATTAAATTTTAATTTTAATGTTAGGAATTAGCATTATAAAATTCATTACTTAAGGAAATATGGATTACCCAAAAATAGAATTTAATAGAATTTCGATTAATTGAAATTAAATTCAAATTTTAAAGTTAGGAATTAGCATTATAAAATTCATTACTAAAAATATAAGTTACCCAAATTAATTTACAAAAATATTTAAAAAATAAAATTAAATTAAACGAAACGAAACGAAATAATTTTGTTATATTTATTTATTTTATCTAATTGAAATTAAGTTAAATTTAATTAAATTTTATTTAATTCAGTTGAATTATTTTTAATATAATTTCGATTAATTGAAATTAAATTTTAATTTTAAAGTTAGGAATTAGCAATTGTAACAAAATTGCTTGAAATTATAAAATTCATTACTTAAGGAAATATGGGTTACCCAAAATTAATTTAATATAAAATTTATTAAAAAAAAAATAAAATTACATGAAATTAAAACAAATAGATTTATTTTATTTTTTGAATTATCTAATTGAATTTAATTGAATTTAATTTTTTTTAAGTCCAGTTGAAATAATTTTTATATAATTTCGATTGATTTGAATTAAATCTTTCCATTAATTTAGTTTACTTTATTAAAAATAAATATATTATTTTACACACAAAAAAAATATTTTTTTTTGTCTTCAATCACGAAATTAATTGATCCAATTAATTTTTAATTGAAATGTCTTCAATCACTGAAATGATAGTATCAATTAAAAAATTAATTGAATGCCAATTAAAAAATTAATTGATCCAATTAAAAAAATAATTTTTGGTTTTTAATCGTCACTTTAAATGCGAATAAAACAATAATTGATACTATCAATTTTTGAGCTTGATTTTTGTTTCAATTAAAAAATTTGTTGAATCAATTAAATTTTTAATTGAATATTTTTTAAAACTCAATTAAGATTTTAATTGGAAACAATTTCGTGAATTTTTTTCTGTGTATTTAAACTAAAGATCGTTTCTGTGAATTAAAAAAAAAATACAAAGCCATTTTAGTTTTGTTTGTTTTTCAGTAATTTTATTTCATTCAATGTGGTTTAATTTAATTTTATATTGTCTAATTTAACTTAATTTGATTTAATTTAATTTTATATTATCTAATTTAAGTAAAATTTAATTCAATTTTATTAAAGTCAGTTGAAATAATTTAATATAATTTCGATTAATTTAAATTAAATATTCACATTAATTTAGTTTACTTTATTAATAAATATACATTTTTTTATTTAAACTAAAAATACTTTATGGTTTATGAATTGAAATAAATTTTAATTGAATGAAAAAAAAAACAAAATTAATATAATTTAATTTCATTTTAATTGAATTGAATTTAATTATTTCCGCACGAAATTTTTAATTATACTTTTAATTATTGTTTTAGTTAATTAAAACATTAATTGGGATAAGAAATATTGTAATTGAAAATGTAAAAATTTTCAATAATGTTCCTCATTGACTTTATTTTTTAATTTGATTAAAAAGTTAATTATATCAATTTTTTAAATTAAGTTTTCAACTTCAATCAACTTTGTAATTGGAAATAGTTTGGTGCTATTTTTTCGGTGTTAGGTCGATATTTTTGTCAATGAAGTGAAGTGAAGATGTAGTTCTAGACATCAAGGAGGTGTAGGATCAATATAGTCGGCTCCGCCGGACTTTATTCTTTCCGTAATATAATGTGTAAATTAAATCCGAAATATTAAAGTAGCATTCATGTTTAAAGATATTTTGTAAGTTTTATGCAAAGAAGTTTCTAGTTTGCTTCTCGATGTCACCTCTACCATAGGAGGGAGTGTATAAGTTTGTCTTTCCTTTTGTAACATGTCAAACAATTTTCTATCATAGGTTTGGTTACACAGAAAATTTTTGTTTGCCATTCAAACACGAAATTAATTAATCCTATTATGTTTTTAATTGAAATGATGTCTTTAATCACTAAATTGATAGTATCAATAGCAGAATTAATTAATTTTAATTAAAACGTTGAAAGGTTGTGTTCGCAAAACTCAATTAATTGTATTTGTATTGATGACTGAATAAATAAATAAATAAATAAATAATTTTTTTAATAGGGCCATTTCGCTTTCAATGCTATACATAAAAGTTAATATACAGCTGCGCTCAAAATAATAGTAGTAGCAAATAAATTAAAGCACCATCGTGATTTACAGTTTTTGTCGTAAAATTGGTACTGTACTCAGTGTTTTTAGGTTGCCGAACATATAGACGGGATCCTCTTCAATCATAAAGCACCATTTTTGACTCATCCATCCAATGTTCCTCCATTTCTGTACTGGGGAATGTTCCTCCATTTCTGTACTGACCAATGGAAATCCTCTTGGGCATACTTTATTCTTTTCGATACATGTTTTTTTTTTAAAGGAGAGTGAGTTTTCTTGGACTATGGACAGCTAAATTATTTTCGTCTTTTAATTGTTTGTAAGCTAGCTTATAACCCTTTTATTTGTTTTGGAGCTTGCAAAGGGATTCTTCTTATGTCGATTTTTTTACAACAACAATAGCATCAGAAATTAAACCAACGGTATTTTTTTATTATGCACACTCCAAACAATGATATAGTAAAAAACAAAGATAAAATAAACCTTTAGTGGAAGGAATAGAAGAAGCAGAAAAAAAAATTCAGCACAGCACTACTATTATTTTGAGCACAACTGTATGTTTATTTAATTTGAATTTTTGTTTTTGGAAAATTGTGACACCTTCTGTGCAACTTTTTTAAAATGACAATGCCACCTTTTATTGCAATTTTAATTTTTCCCCAAAATATTTTTTTCATTTATCCGAACCGCCTAAAAGTATGCAAGGGGTATGTTCTATACTAGCATTAAACTGAGTTTTTTTCGATGAAATGGAGATAAAATTATTTTTAGATAAGTTTAGATCAAAATTTAGAAGTGACGTTTCACAGTTCTATACAGGGCAGTTAATATACGTTCATCTAATTAACATTTTTATACCCTCCACCATAGGATGGGGGTATATTAACTTTGTCATTCCGTTTGTAACACATCGAAATATTGCTCTAAGACCCCATAAAGTATATATATTCTGGGTCGTGGTGAAATTCTGAGTCGATCTAAGCATGTCCGTCCGTCCGTCCGTCTGTCCGTCTGTCCGGCTGTCCGTCCGTCTGTGGAAATCACGCTAACTTCCGAACGAAACAAGCTATCGACTTGAAATTTGGCACAAGTAGTTGTTATTGATGTAGGTCGGATGGTATTGAAAATCGGCCATATCGGACCACGTTTACGTATAGCCCCCATATAAACCGATCCCCAAATTTGGCTTGAGGAGCCTCCCGGAGCAGCAAAATTCATCCGATCCGGTTGAAATTTGGTACCTGATGTTAGTATACGGCCTCTAACAACCATGCAAAAATTGGTCCATATCGGTCCATATCGGTCCATATTTATATATAGCTCCCATATAAACAGATCCCCAGATTTGACCTCCGGAGCCTCTTGGAGGAGCAAAATTCATCCGATCCGGTTGAAATTTAGTACGTGGTCTTAGTATACGGTCTCTAACATTCATGCAAAAATTGGTCCATGTCGGTCCATAATTATATATAGCCCCCATATAAACCGATCCCCAGATTTGACCTCCGGAGCCTCTTGGAGGGGAAAAATTCATCCGATCCGGTTAAAATGTGGTACATGATGTTATTATACGGTCTCTAACAACCATGCAAAAATTGGTCCATATCGGTCCATAATTATATATAGCCCCCATATAAACCGATCCCCAGATTTGACCTCCGGAGCCTCTTGGAGGGGCAAAATTCATCCGATCCTGTTGAAATTTGGTACCTGATGTTAGTATACGGCCTCTAACAACCATGCAAAAATTGGTCCATATCGGTTCATAATTATATATAGCTCCCATATTAACCGATCCCCAGATTTGAACTCCGGAGCCTCTTGGAGGAGCAAAATTCATCCGATCCAATTGAAATTTAGTACGTGGTGTTAGTATATAGTCTCTAACAACCATGCAAAAATTGGTCCATATCGGTTCATTATTATATATAGCTCCCATATAAACCGATCCCCAGATTTGACCTCAGGAGCCTCTTGGAGGAGCGAAATTCATCCGATCCTGTTGAAATTTGGTACATGGTGTTAGTATATGGTATCTAACAACCATGCAAAAATTGGTCCATATCGGTCCATAATTATATATAGCAAAAGTCATCCGATGCGGTTGAAATTTGGTACATTTTGTCAATATATGGCCTCTAACAGCCATGTAAAAATTGGTCAATATCGGTCTTTAGTTATATATAGCCGATGACTTATTACACAAAAATTGGTCCATATCGCCAAAAATAATCTACCAAAACTTTATTTCCATAGAAAATTTTGTCAAATTTTATTACTATAGAAAGTTGTGTCAAAATTTCATTTCTATAGAAAGTTTTGTCAAACGTTTATTTCTATAGAAATGTTTGTCAAAATTTTATTTCCATAGAAAGTTTTGTCAAAATTTTATTTTTATAGAAAATTTTGTAAAAAATTTATTTCTGTAGAAAATTTTGTCAACATTTTATTTCTATACAAAATTTTGTCAACATTTTACTTCCATAGAAAATTTTGTCAACATTTTATTTCTATAGAAAATTTTGTCAAGTTTTTATTTCTATAGAAAATTTTGTCAAAATTTTATTTCTATAGAAAATTTTGTCAAGTTTTCATTTCTATAGAAAATTTTGTCAAGTTTTCATTTCTATAGAAAATTTTGTCAAACTATATTATATACGTATTTAATCGGCCTTTTTTTGTTTAATATATACCCCGTATGGGCTAACTTACAATTTAGAAGACAGTGTTAAAAAGCTTTACGATACCTTGCCATCGGCAAGTGTTATCGCAACCCAAGTAATTCGATTGTGGATGACAGCCTTTAGTAGAAGTTCCTACGCAATCCATGGTGGAGGGTACATAAGATTCGGCCTGACCGAACTTACGGCCGTATATACTTGTTACTTTTAGAAAAGTGTGACACCTTTTGTGGTACTTATTGCAAATGCCATTTTTTTGTGCAACTTTTTAGAAATTCTGAACGATCCGTCTATCTTCTAATCTTTATTGGGAATAGTGTTACCCTTTTGTATTTTCCACTACATTTTAAACTTTTTTAACGAATACATGGAACGCCAAAAAGTATGCAAAGAAAATGTTCTACAATAGGTTAACTTGGTTAATATCCCGAACTGTCAATTTCAAGCAGTGATTTTCGATGTAATGGAGATAATTATAAAAGTACAAATTCCCAATTCTGTATTAGAAATTAAAAAAAAAAATACTTCACACTTTTGCTTTTGGAAAAGTGTGCCACCATTTATTCTACTTTTTCAAAATGAAAGTGCCACTTTTTATAGCAAGCGCCACTTTTTAGAAATCCTTAATTATAAAGTTTGTTGAGATCCACCATGGGATCCGTCTATCTTATAATCACGATTCAATCTTCAGATTAGTTGTTTGTTTGAAGCAAGTTAACATTTGACGATATGCTAAATAGGCCCATGTTTTGATACAAAATGTGGCAGTAGAAGACGCAATTCGTTTGCCACGAAAAAAAATGAGTCTTCAAAACCTAACTGAAAATATTCTTTTTGGATACCTTTGGGGTTCAAAAGTAATAAATATAAAGTAAAGACGTTTTTGAATCCAATACCTATTTAGAATTCTTTAATATAATGTCTAATATTTTGGAATTCAAATAAAATTTCACAAAAAAAAAACATTTCATATTTTGTTAACTTAAATTAGTTATAATTTAATTTTAAAAATAATTAATTTCGAAAGGAAATTATTTCAATTAATAATATATCTACCATTAATATATCTACGATTAAATTTCTATATTCATCGCTAAAGAATTGCCATAATTTAGTTTAAGAAAACATTGTTGCCATCTTCTAATTAAATTCGTAGTAATTTCTATTTACGAGTAGAAGGAGAAAAATTTATTATCTCTACAAATTTTATTTCGAATATTAGTTTTTTTCTACAGTATATATTTTCATTTAGTCATTAAGTTTGTGTGTGTGTTTTTTTTTTCGCAGACGATTTTCCAGTACTCCCTCCCAATCCCACCCTCAAATTACCATCCACTTGGAAATTTTTATGTGTAATTGTATTTTGGATGTGTTTTTTTTTTTTTTTTTTTGCTTACTTTCTTTTGTGCTCCATCTTAATTACAAACATTTTATTTCTTGTTTTTTTTTCGTTTTTGTCGTTTTCATATTTTTCAAATTATAACTGCGAAATCATTATGCGCCCATTTTCTTTTCAATTTGTCATATTTTTTTCGACTATGGTGTTTTTTGTTTTGTTTTGCAAATCCCCCCACTTTTGATAAATGTCTCCCCCTTCTGCATCCCCCCTTTCCTACATTGCCATTAAAATGTGTTCAATTCTTTTTACGTTTCTCTTAATTAATCACGTTCTTGGCTAGGACTTCTTCTGCTACTGCTACAGCAGTACGGATGCTTTATCTTCTTTGGCTTTTAATGCTTCTTTCATACGAAATTTCCATAAATACACTTTCGTTTTTTATACCATCTGACCGGACGAACAAAAACCCTTACAACTATCTAGCCAGTAAACCAACAACCATCTATTCATGCAGTCACAGTCAGCCAGCCAGCCAGCCAAGAGCCAACGATCCACAGTCATCCTTTCTTCTTCATTTCATTTCATGATATGGCCAGAAGAGCCTAGCCATTTAGAGTACCACTAGAGAGTGATAGTCATCATAACCAAAAGCCAGCAACCATCTATCCATCCATCCATCCATTCATTCATTCATTCGTTCATTCATGGGTTTTTGTCCTAGCATTTGTTTGACTTACTTTTTGATAACGTCAAACTAAGTTTTCCTTACTTAGCATTCACATGCTGTTACTCTCTCTTTTTTGTCTTGGTGTTTTTGTTGTTGTAGATGGTTGTGTAGTAGGTGTAATGTTTGTGGCTGCTGTTGTTGTTTTGATTCATTTTTTATCGAAATTCCTTTTAATCCTACTCTATTTTTTGCTTACTTACTTTTTTACTATTCTATGTATATGTGTGTGTGTATAAGTATTACTACAACTCGTACAAATACATAGGCAATATACTTACTATTCAATACCAAAGACTATTAATAAAGAAGACGTGAAATGGGCTTTGATAGTGTTAGTACTAGAAAACAGAGATTAATATCATACTTGTTGGAAAAGCGCTCCGAACTTACTGGTTTGATGCAGACAATTTTTATTTAGCTATTTTCTCCAACATTTCACGCAAATTTCTGTGTCGGTTGCACTAAATTATTAATTAAATGTTTCACAAAGTGTTTTTGTTCGTTTAAGAGTTAAAAAAATTGCTAAAATAAGCGAATTAAGTTTTGTTACGAATGCAAAATGAAAAGAGAAACCGAAAAAAAGTTGCAACGTCTCATGGAACATGTATGATATTAATCTCTGTTTTTTCAAGAAAAAGAGGAAGAGCAAGCTTATCTCATGTCTTCTTTATTAATAGTCTTTGTTCAATACTCGCTAGTTGTAGACTAAAATAAACACGCATCACATGCATATGCAAGAACATGTGTTTTCCCCATTTTGCATTTTGTTTTTTGTTTGGAGACCACCGGTACGTATGATGATGTTTATGTTGTGCTTGCCTTATTTCGGCAGTCATTCTTTTTTACCAGTTTCCGTTTTTTAATCATCGTCGTCGCCAACATCATGGCATCATTGTCGTTTTTACTCTCGGTTTTTGTTTTGATTATGAACTTTTACCCATACACATTGTTTTGCTGGATTTTTTTACCCAAAAAAAAATTTAACTTGATTTATTTGCAAACACAAAACACTTGTTCGCTATTGCAATGCAAAACTTCCAAAGAGGAATCAAAACAACACCAACAATACTACACTGCCTTGCCTTGCCTTGCCCTCTGGTAAAAAACAGCAATGAGTATGATAGCAGCTGCTGGCACTCTTTTACTCAGAGTATTTGATGGTGGTGATGTATATGTGTATATGTGAGAAATTCTATAAAGACACTCTGAAGCTCCTTAGCCGCCTGGCTATGTTATTATTCCCAAGGACTATAGACAGAGGCAAAACAAAAACTTACCCCTAAAAAACAGTTACTAAAAAGAGCGTTTCATAGTAAATAGTTGTGAATTCAAAAAGAGTCACACACAAGCCAGAGCATAATAGCAGCACTCTACCGTTATATCGTAAACACTCACTGAATTGATTTGTACCAGCTGCTTGCCGGTATTTGTGCTACGTATTTAAAGAGGGGGATTTGTGTAATGCATGTGTTTTTTAGTGAGAGCAACAGAGAGAGTTTGCAAGTCCATCGCAAATGGTCAAGTTTACACTATGACCCATAAAAAGTTCTCTAAACTCGCCAAATTCCCAGAGAATAAAAATTGTTTCTCTAAAAACTCATGTAACCAACTTTGTACAGTGGCTCGTAGTAGAACTAAAAAAAATAACATTATTTTATCATATTACACTGAAAAACCAGTGAAGCTACCAGGAAAAAAATTTTGGTTAAAGCTGAGTACTATATTCAGTTTTCAAGCTGAAAACAAGTTTGTTTTCATGGTTACTTTTTTTTTAATTAATTAATTTAGAAATATAACATTATTTGCAATCAATTCCTTGGATCTTTTCCATCCATTATTTGGCAAGACTGGATCAAAATATTTAATTTTGTGTTTTAGTGAAAAAACCGAACATAGTACTCACCTTAATTTTAGAAAATTTTGATTACTTTTAGAAAATTTTAAACAAACAGAACGCTGACTTCACGCCGATATCATAAAATAAGTAAATATTTTTCGACAAATTCAAGAAAATTTATTAGACATAAGTAATTTGTTAAAGAAAATGTTGTAGTTTTAATGAACAAAATTCGAGTTTAAAATTAAAAGAATATCATTAGTACCATACGAAGTTCAAGAAGGGCGCATTTGTAGTAAAATTTACAAATTTAAAGAGAAAATAGTTCATTATTTTGTGAGAAGTACGAATTTCGAGAATATTTATGCTTCATTTGTGTTTTCTTGGTATTTTCCCCGTTTTTTCAGTTCATTTAACTTACATGCGCAAAAAATTATTAGAGTAAAGGAAACTTTCTCCAAAAATAATAAGTACATGAAATAAAATTAAGGTAATTTGGCTTTAGTGAAATAAAAGGTAAACTTTTTTTGAGTGTACAAAGAAAAATTACAATTTTGTTGTAAAGAATTAAATGACTTGTAGATTCGAATTTAAACATTTGACCCTGTTCTTGATTGGGAAATAAAGAAGATAAATTTTCTGAGATCTGAATACCTGTAGGGATGGATCAAAAATATTTGAAGGCAGTGGCAGCGACGGTAATCCGCCCATGTCGTAGCTTAGAACAGCCCAATATTACTCTATAATGGGTACCCAGAAATTTTGGAATATTCCATATTTTTCTCCGCTCGCTTTGTATATCGACAATGTAATTTTTAAATATAATGGCTTGTTGATGTGGGTGGACAAGCCAATTTGATATGAGACGGCAAGAATATTAAGGACTCTGAAATTCTAATGGCGGATTTTAGACCCTTAGTAGTCATCACAACAGGAAATAACAAACTTGGAAAAAGACATGCCTTAATGATTGATGATATTTGTAGATAGTGACTGGACCCGGAGGCTACAGTGGAAACAAGATACTGCGATCCTTGGTTTCTTTCAGGTTAGACTGCAAATGAAGGAAATCTTATTGGATAATGCATAGATGATAGAAATAATCCTAACAATGAAAAATAACATTGAATCACAATGGACCAACATGGTCTGAGTGGCTATCAATTCTTGCCAGATTTTTTTTCAATTTTCTTTCAAAAAAAAAAAAAAAAATGGCGATGACTTTCAGAATCTCCTCAAATCGAAGAAATTCCACTTCTTTAAAAGTCTAAAAATACTGAAATACCCAAAAATTAAATATTGAAAATTCAAATTACTTGGACAGAAAATATGAAAACACTGAATCCCCTTAACAAAAAAGCTTGTAGCGGTCGGTTATCATGCCCGTCCGTGACAGAAGTTAACATGCGTAAGTAATTACATCCTGGTAGGTATATCTATGCCAATGACAACAAGCCTTCCCATTTTTTTGGAAATCCGATTCAAAATGATAGACCACTCTATGTTTTCAAACATTTCGATTAGTTTTGATACACTAATAAACGCACTTAAGACTATTCCATTGTCCAGTCCATTGAGATACCACAGTGGTAAACGACTCTCTTATACTGCCCGATTCCTTGTTTAGCTCAATGACAAGGTAACTTATTTTTATAGTCGAGTCAGAAAGTCCGAGTCTACTTAGAGAAACTTTGACTCAACTCAGAAATGTCACCAGCATTACTGAGAGGGAATAATCCACCGCTGGAAAAATTTTTTGGTGTTTGGTCGAAACTGCACACAAAAAAATTTCACGAAAACTTTTCCAATTAAAATTTTAATTGAGTTTTAAAAAATATTCAATTAAAAATTTTATTGATTCAACAAATTTTTTAATTGAAACAAAAATCAATCACAAAAATAATAGTATCAATTAATTTTTTTATTGGATCAATTAACTTTTTAATTGACCTTCAATTAATTTTTTAATTGACATTTCAATTAAAAATTAATTGGATCAATTAATTTCGTGATTGAATCAGAAAAAAAAATTTTTGTGTGTGGGATTCAACCCATCACCTTTTGTATGCAAGGCGGTCATACTAACCATGGCACCACGCTGGCTCTTTAACTAGATATACTTCGTTCAGCAATGTTTCAACTTTTTTAACGAATTTGAAAAATAGGATTTCTTAAGACTTTAAAGCTTCGTTATTAGCGCTCTGGGAAGCACTTTTTAAAGTTTCCAAAGCATCCTGTGCAATGGCAAAATCGAAAGAATATAGCAGATGGGGCTGAAGTTCGTACCACAACCAATTTGATAGCAAGGCGCGAGAAGTTAACGTACCATTCACATGGTGTAAGCTCACTTTTTTACTTCCTTAACTAGGGTCTTTTTTTCTTGCATCACGAGGGCTCCTGAACATGGTTAGATAGTCTTAGAATAATTATATATTCTTAATATATATTAATATATACTTTTTATCGTCAGAAATGGATGTGGTACAAAGGAAATGGCAAATTTATTATTGCCTCATACCATGGCGGTGGGTTAAGTCGAAGCATTAACTTTTTACTTTAATCTCCTTCGAATTTTAGCTTGTGAAGTCGTCGGTAGCTCATAGGACTCTACTATTTTCACAAAACTCAAACTGATTTGCCATCATTGTGATAGTCTTCACAGTCGAAATTTGTAAAACAATACGAGTATGCAAAATGCTTGATCCATATCAAAAGGAACTCTGGAAAAATCAATGTTTCAAATTTATTCAAAAAGAGTAGGAAAATTCCTGATTTCTCTTACGTATAATAATCCATTATCTCACATAGCTGTAGTTATATCCCTAATCCTTGGAACATTAGAAAATTTTATGACCGCATTAAGTTTGGATGACGCCACAATTGCTTGGCGGCTTTGAATCCAATGCATCAAACTCATATGCTCTACTACTCCATTCTCTCACAGAGGGTTTTTCGAAAGCTGAAGCATTATATTTGGAAGATTAATTTCGAGTCATACCAATATATTTCAGGAATAGGTAAATCAGTTTTAACCCTTATACTACGTTGGGTATTAGGTCGTATTTTTCATCACCGAATTTCTTACTTTTGGATTATAATTAAAAGTTCTTACTACTCAGCATGAATTCAGCATATGTTACCAATTAATGCACTGAGTAATAGAAATTGTTAATTATATTCGAACAGTAAGATATGCGGTGTTGAAAAATACGATATGGGTCATCAAATGACCCCAACGTACTATAAGGGTTAATAGTCTTCCGGACTCATTAATTTTGGCCATGTATCTCTAAACCTGTGTCACGTGTGTGTGAAAATAAAAATGCATGCAATTTTTTGTTTTCAAATAATTCATTATTTCTGATAGCTGTAATAATATCCCACATCCTGGGAATATTTTTAAGATCGAATTATGTTTGGATGAGGCCAAAATTGCTTGGCGGGTTCGAAACCAGTGCATGTAACTCATATGGTTTTTTACATTCTCACAGACAGGAATTTTTGAATTCTGGAGCATCATGTTTGGAAGATGATTCGAACCATGTCAATATATTCGAAATAACTAGGAATAGGTACAAGTAAATCACTTTTAATAGCCTTCCGGCCTTCTGCTATGGCGATGAGAATAGAAATTATGTAAAATTAAAAAAAATTATCGTTTTCTATGCGTTTATTTCGTGTCATATGCGAGCTTTAATGATGTATCTCATCCGGGAACATTTGAAAATTTTATAATCACATTAAACTTGTATGAAACCACAATTGCTTGGCGACTTCGAAACCAGAACATAAAACTCATATGCCATTCTCAGTGAAACTTTTTGAAATCTTAAGCAGAATACTTGGAAAATTATTCCAGCCATGCCAATATATTCCATATAACTAAGGATAGGTAAATCGGTTTTAATCGTCTTCAGTACTGATCTGCTATGATCATGTGACTAGAAGTTATCAAGAAAATATTCGCAACACCTGCTAGTTAATCTTGGGTTATGTGCGAGCAGATTTTTCAAATCGGATACCAATTGAGTTATTCCCCAACATTCTCTGGCACTAAACAACCAGGAATGGATAAGTTTAAAGTGTCATCGGACTCATTTGCAATGAATATGACTAGAAATTATACAGAGTCATCTTCCATCATCTTTCCATCTGGCAAGCTTGTGTCATGTATGAGTAAGAACAAAAATTCATGAGATTTTTTCCAACCGCGTCCTCAACATCTTCAATCTAGTGGGAACCCTAGAATCTTGTGTCACCTGTAAGCTAGAATAAAAATTCATGAGATTTTTTTCAATACGCATACCAATTGCATTGTTCCTCAACATTTGCATGCTGGCGGGCACCCTTGTCAGGTGAATGTTGGACTGGTCAGCCACATCATTGACAGTATTCTCAGCATTTGACAGGATGTAATACGCTGTAAGGGGTCGACTTTTCTTATCGTTTAGTAATATGCGGAAATCTTCCGTAAAAGAAAAGTTCATCTTTGGTATCAGAGTGGACAAGTTTATCTGGGAACAACAGGCGATGAAAATAACTTCTAGCCTAGGTTAGGTTAGGTGGCAGCCCGATGTATCAGGCTCACTTAGACTATTCAGTCCATTTTGATACCACATTGGTGAACTTCTCTCTTATCACTGAGTGCTGCCCGATGACAAGGGACCTCCTTTTTATAGCCGAGTCCGAACGGCGTTCCACATTGCAGTGAAACCACTTAGAGAAGCTTTGAAACCCTCAGAAATGTCACCAGCATTACTGAGGTGGGATAATCCACCGCTGAAAAACTTTTTGGTGTTCGGTCGAAGCAGGAATCGAACCCTGCAAGGCGGGCATGCTAACCATTGCACCACGGTGGCTCCCATAACTCCTAGCCTAAATCCTATATCAACTTCTCACGCTTCTCTTATGCTTCTAGACTGTGCTCGAAATCTTATTGTTTGACATTTGAAATTTCGCCATTTGTTAAAGCGAGATATCGTAGCCTCCAACAAAATATATTTTCGTTATGAAAAGCACTGAAAAGCAAGTATTCATCTACCCTTGTTGGGGCCAGTTTCTGTTGGAAATTTGATACATTTTTCTTTAGCAGAGATACAAAAATCGAAAAAAAATGTTGAAATCAAATATTTCTATTCCATAAATTCGAATAATCATATTTGGATATCTTTAAAAATCAACTCAGATCGACTATGTTGTTGGTCAAAATCTACCAAAAAGACTTTTACGAAAATCTACCAAAAAGACTTTTACGAAAATCTACAAAAAAGACTTTTACGAAAATGTTGAATAGCAAATAGGGATGCAAATATTCTTATTAATAAATATTAACTTTTCGGCTTGACCCTAATTCTAAAAAGTGTCCACTGATCTGCTGTGTTCTAACTGGACCATCATATACCTATGGAAAAACCCCTATGTGAAGAAACCAGAATCTATCAATAATGAAAAATCCTTTTCTTTGACGAACCTCAAAAATAGTCATTACTTTGTCGATGTGGACAACCCTTATGTGAATTGCACACACAACCACGCACAAACTTCAATTAAACAGCCCCAACCGCCCAAAAAGATATAAATTATTTGACATTCGCCAAGTTAGTTGAATTAGTAGAAGCAGCATCAACAACAATAATGCATAGTAAGAACAAAAACAAAGGCAGAGGCAAAAACAAAACTTTGTAATAAACGTATTCGCACACACATTGCCACATATCTAAACTTGATTCTCCTACTTTTATATTGCTCTCGCTTGCTTGCTCTCTCTTTGTGGTAACCAATTTCTCAGCAAATAATTTCATTTGTTACGATTCCCCATGTATTTTATTCGGCTAGTAAATTAATGACAAAAGCAACGACGTCGACATAGGCATCACGGCATCAAACGAATGCATGCATTTCTCCTCCAACAAGAGAGCAAAGCAACAAGGAAAAATCGAGAGAAAGTATGCTGGAATTGTAGTTGGAGTTTAAAATACGCACCCAAAAAGTATAAAATGTGTGTGTGTGTGGAGTTATGGACAATTGTTATTGTGAAAAATTTTAAGCCTTTTTCTAAGCAGAGGCAGCAACAGCATTGCCGCTGACATCCACCATTTCCACACATCCCATAGGGGGCAGAATATATTTATTATATTTTTGGTATTTGGATGGATGCTATTAGTTTGCAATAGAGTTTAGTTTTGTAACATCCCCGCCCCTTTTTTGGGGGGGTGTTGAAATTGGTGCTACTTTGTTGATGGGATGCCTTAGGATGTGAGTCGAGGCGTCTCTACTTTATATATATATATATACGTACAACAAAAACTATTAGTGGAGAAAAGTTTTCTAAGTTTTCAAAGCCACACCACCACCATCCGGATTCCATACATATACCACCTAAAAGGCAAGAGACCATCTTTCTTAGTGGAGCATTTTCTAAAATGAGATGTTGGTGGGGCGACAAGAACGCTTAAGAAGGCGCTAAGAACTAAAATCAATAAAAACAACAAAATACACACACATTTTTGCAAAAGCAATAAAAGACGCGCGCAAATTGTTATTTTAACCTAACCCAAAAGGTTGAACGCCACCAAAGAGTACAGTGGGGATATACGAGCGCTAGAAAAAAGTGTAGATAAAAGAAAACATTGGGAAAACTTACCGCTGCCGGCTGGAAACACAATCTGCAGATGCTTTCCATGTCACCGCGCGTTTAATGGCCACGTCCAATGGTGGTAAACTGGAAGACACCAGCGGTCTTAAGGGACCTCAATGGGTGGAACTGGTTTTAGATATTCGAAATTTCGCTATTGATGTCTATCAAACACGGAAAAAAGAGTTTTAATCGATTGTCATTTATCAATGGCCACCACTGAGGGCCTTCGCCTTCGGTCTATATCATCTTCATTCTCCAAATACTTTAATAAAAATCGTACGCACATACACTTTTTGTTCCCGCTAAAGAAAACACACGACGTCACAAAACCCTATATATAAGTTTTTTTTTCTTGAAGTTTATTTCTCTTGTTCACTGGGACACAAGGCACCACCACCACAACCAAATTCTTTTGGTTTCGTATTCTAGCCAACAATATTTCAATACAATTAATTATTTCGAAAATTTGTTTGCAGTTTTTTAATTTGTCTTTTTGTACATTTGTTCTGTTTGGCTTTTGTTTATATTTTTCTATTTTGGCTTGACCATTGGAACTTTTTTTATGCCAAGACTCTATACTTTTTTACAGCATTGACATTTCACTGCATTGACATTTTAGAGCGACATGTATGAACCGGGTTTTAGGTATTACACCACTAAATGATAGGCCAGATCAAAAGCGAATGGCGGTAAGCGGTTTTTCATGAATCGAAGATGAAAAATGTTGCAACGCACATAATTATACGAGTGTGCGAACAATAATTGGGTGCTTGTGACTTTAAAACCATCAGTTAACGTGCATTATAGCCTAGTACTAAGTTCACGTTTTTGCACGAAAATGTATTATACAAAATATTTGCGCAATTATTATTATATTATTATCACCCGGGATAAATACCATCCCGAAATCCCGGGATTTTCGGGACGGGATTCATCCCGAATCCCGGGATTTTTTTAATTAATAAATTGGAGTCTTCAATCAGTGTAAACGGTCCTTAGATTCCATTCCAGACAAATTGAGTTATGCGCATTACAGACTATCAGTTATTCCGGACGACAGTGCTCGTGTCGAACATATCCCATATATTGTGCGAAGGCATAATCGATACTGCTGCATGTTTATGGGATCGATAACACATTTACCGATGACTTAATCATCGCCGACAAGTCGTATCGATCCGACACACTGTAAGATTCTTTACAAACACCGACATTCCGTCCGGAATAACTGATAGTCTGTAAAGGGCATTAATAAACATTTATGTTATGCGCTTTACACACTATCAGTTATTCCGTAAGTAAGAATTTATTATATAGGAGGTATACTAAATAGCACAATTTTACCAAAAATCGAAGTAAACGATAAGGTCCTTTGAATAATGAGTTCATGTGAAATGGGATTCGTGCCACATAAAATAAAAAACAGTGATAAAAAGTTCGTCGAAAATATGACAAGATCGCGTTTATATGATAAAAATTTGGATGCCTTGATATTTTTACTTAAATCGAAGCACAAAAGGATTATCGCAAGTATACGAAAATACACCTAATCTAGAAATCGGGATCCCGAAAACTATCCCGGGATTCTATATTTTGAAATCCCGAATCCCGGGTTTTTTAAAAATCGATTCCGAATGACAGCCCTATAATATATACACTCATAAATATCTACTCATGCAGTTAACCTAGAATAAAATCCTTGGATTCTGGACTCTACCAAACTTCTCAATTGTGGGGATGCTAATGTATAGACAAAATGTATACATCGTCTACGAGTGCTTATGGTGAGTGCCCCGTATGTGTTCCAAAATCCAGGGATTATATTTGTATACAATTTTTTCATAACCTGGATGGAAAAAATTCAAACCATTGATTGCGCAATATTTTGTCTTTTGAAATTGTTTACAAAATGGGAAAATAAAATGATTTTCGGAACCGAAAACAGAACGTAGTAAATACCTTTAGAAAAGAAAAGTTAACATTAAATAAAAAAAATAAATGAAAATAGCCCGTTAAATTAAAAAAAGATACAGTTTAACTTGACATATATTTTTAAGCCATAAAACTTGTTCGTTAGTCGTCCATCGCCTCAGATGAGTTCCGACGCCAAACATCGAATTTCCTATATTGTAACCGGTTTTATCTTTTAGGGTAAATTCCATTTATGAACCGATTGTTTTATAAACAACATCGAGCCTTATACCGGCGTTAACAATCCAAAGTTCAACTTTGACATTTACTAGAGTGCTGGCATAGACACCACCACATAGTGTTGCAGTGTTTTGATTCCATAAGTTCACAATTATTTTAATTACTTTGCAAATTTTATTTGAAAGAATTTTGTTTACATGATACTAGTTATATTGCAATAATTTTTATTACGCCAAAACAAACGCTGAATGCTTTGAAACGACGTTTAAAACATTTTTGGCAGCATCTATTATTAATGCTGCCATATTACCAAGTGAAAACCTAATACAGTACGTTGCGTAGAACGCATTTAAGATGAGTCAAACTGGAAATGGTGATAAAAAATTCGAAGGATTAAAATCCGAATTTAATTTTAGTCACTTATCAATAAATGATAATTTTACTACCTATTTATAATATACTGGGGTTTGTTTCAAAATAGAAACATTTTAGAGATACTCGAACAATCCTCTAATTTTAATATAGTAACATGGAGTGATTCATCTTCTCAATAGTGACGGCGCTTTATCGGTGGGTTTTAAATGTCGCTTACGACTGTTTTTGAAGTGTTGGGGATCTAGTTAAATTAAAAAAATGTTTTTTCTCCAAATTATAAAAAGCTATTTACTCCAGGTGTTTCACAAAATGATCTACTAGCACTAGGGATAGCAAAATACTTTCAACAATTTTGGTATACTTCCCCATCGCAATTAGCAATCGTTATAGTGTCTTTTGAAAGTGTGTGTGGTGATAAAATCCATAGACAATAGATGTTATATAGATAGGCCATGTGTCTCTTTAAAAAAAATGTGTCAGTTCCAAAAATTAATTTTCTGACATTTCGTTTTGATTTTTTCGTAAAGAGTCAGTCCCAAACATTAATTTTCGTGCATTTGCTTTTGTGTTGTTCGTAAAGAGCAATGCTGCTCAAAATTAAATTTCGATTTTCGCGGTTTTGGTCACAATTTTTTGTTCAAATATGAACTTTTAATAAACTTATTTATAAATCCTCTGGTGCATCATAAACGGTCTAATTTTGTGTAAAATTGGCAAACTACAAAAAGGAAAACGAAGAAGATTGTACGCGTGCTCTTATTTTTCTCGTTTATTCTTAATCTTCGGAACTGTTAAGCATAGTTTGATACCCATGGCCTATCTATATAAGATCTATTGTCTATGATAAAATCGAACTTTGAAATGCTCGCAAAATTAGTAAGGTATTCTCCAGCAGAGGGAGTTTTTCCGCCGCAAAATAGATATTTATCGTCTTGATTGAAACGGTTTCGACAAATAAAATGAATTTCAAGCATTTCGTTAAAAATAGTGTGCCATATTTATACGCGTTTCATTATAGATTAGGTTAGGTTAAGAGGTTGCCGTCATTATTTCAGGCTCACATTGTGAAACCACATTAACTACAAATACCTATTACATACACCCAAATAAATTTGTTAGTAGGGACAGCAGAAAAGTCTGCTGAAAAAGGGACAGCAGTCACTGTTTGCTGAAATAGCAAACATTTCCTGCTATTTTTGAAGCTCGATTACACTAAAACATGTTTTATTTTGGCTAAAACAAATAAAAATGTCAACTTAGGAGCTATCCTAACATAATAAAAACAATATTTTATGAATATCAATAGTACTTGACCAAAAATCTGAATATTTATCGAATTGAGGCATAACAGCAAACAAAATGTATTACAGTGCAAAAATATACCAAAAACTACTTTTTGTTCTTGGTCCTGCTTTGGGGAAAAATTTATAACCTAAAAAATTTATAAATTGTTGTTCATTAGGCCCTGAAGTACAAAAATATAACAGCAGACATCGACTGCTGTTTTTAGCAGACTTTTTTCCATGAGTGTATAGGCTAGTTTTTACCATTGAACACACCCGATTATTTTCTTCTGTTAACCCAACATTTTTATTCCAAAAACATTAGCAGACTACTTAAGTTAACATTTACCAATTTTAATTGTAGAATATTCATTAGAATAAGATTTTATATTTTCGAGGGGGATTGGCGTGTATTGTGCCACAGTTGAACGCTTTTCTTGTTATAGCTAATAAAAAGTTATTATTATTATTTTTTTTTAAGTGTTCCACGGAAAAATAGCTGAAAGTTATGTTGGAGATTTCTTTCTACATAGTGTTTTACAGGAAGACGACTTCGATAACGAATCCGATTTAGCCGAATTCTTAGCTTGTATCGAGGATATGCCTTGCTAAACTAGGTCCTCCTATGATAGTGTGGTTGGCGATATTCAAAGTTTGGTTCTTTTGATTTTTCGGAAAATTCCTCAATTAATGGTGTTACAGCAAATGGCACTGTGTCCGAATATGAGGCATATTTTCGGTGCTTAATGAAATACCCAATGGACAGGAGGTGGTCATACCCCATTCGATGTGACCGTGCTGTCTTGGTTGTCCGGAAGGTTATGGGTGTTTTTGTCCCCTATTCAGAAAAATGCTGGAAAAGTTGTGGCTGCTGGTGGATATCGAGCTGGAACAGATGCATATTAGGTCTTTGGCTCTTCATTTTGAGCTACACGCCAATGGCAGTCGTTTACATATAATTTCAGTTTTATCAACATATGGGGCAGTACCTGGAGTGCCCACATCTATGTTCCACGATTCATTTTATTCAGATTGGGCATATGATCAATATCTAAATTTGAAGGGATTGCGGCTCTGTACCGGGACTTGGGTGGTTGTATTGTGAAAAAAAAAACGCTTTTGTTAATACAATCTAGGGTTTATTACGGTGCCAGAGTGAATTTTTCCTAATATTCCCCGGAGGTATATTTAAATTGTCAAATGGTGGAAATATTCCCTCTTCTGCAGAGGGAGTATTTCCACCGCTAGATAGGTCTTTGGCGTCTTTATTGAAACGCTTTCGACAAATAAAATGAATTTCAAGCATTTAGTTAAAAATAGTATGTCTTATTAGTAAACGCTTTGTTATAGATTATGTTAGGTTTAGAGGCTATCGTTATTATTTCAGACTCACTTAGACCATTGTTAACTAAAAATACCTATTACATATATGCTAGTTTTTGCAATTGAACCCCTTATTATTTTCTTCTGTTAAGCCAACTTTTTTGTTCCAAAAACATTAGCAGACAGCTTAAGTTAACATTTGCCACTTTTAAGTGTAGAATAAGATTTTTTAGATTAAATATTTTCCTTTTCAATAAATTTATGATTGGGCCATTTCCTTCCATATAATTATGTGTTAATCAATCAAAGGACGATACTATGAATGGGTTTCGAGTTGAAAACCACTTAATTTTCAAGTTTATTGTCTCTAAAATAATTAAAGAACATAAATTAAACAAACATCCCTGAATAAGGTTTATTTAAATTAATTGATAAGAATTATGAACATTAAAATTAAAGAGTACAAAGAGATGTAAAAGGATTAATTTTAATTTAGAGCTATGAAATACAATTATACTACATGAATTCGGTAAAGATCACTTCGAGTAGTCAATATTGTCGTTTTGTGTTCGGAGGGGATTGGCGTGTATTGTACCATAGTTGAATGTTTTTCTTGTTATTGCTAATAAGTTACTATTTTTGTTTAAGTGTTCCACGGAAAAATAGCTGAAAGTTATGTTGGGGATTGCTTTCTACATAATGGTTTTCTGGGAGATGACTTCGACAACGAATCTGATCAAGCTGATTTCTTAGCTTGTATCGATTGCTCAAATAGGTCCTCCTATGATAGTGTGGTTGGGAATATTTAAAGTTTGTTTTTTCGATTTTTGGAAAATTCTTCAATTAATGGTGTTACAACAAATGGCATCATTTCCGAATATGAGGCATATTTTCGGTGCTTTATGCAAATACCCAATGCACAGGAGATGGTCATACCCCATTCGATGTGTGCGAGCGGTCTTGGTTGTCTGGGAGGTTATGGGTGTTTTTATCCCCTATCCAGCAAAATGCTATGAGTTGTGGCTGCTGGATCAGATGCGTAAGAGGTCTTTGGCTCTTTATTTAAACCACACGGTTGAAAAAGACTGTTTTTCATATGTTTGGCTATAAACATTATATGTTTGGAACACAAATTTTTAAACACAATATTTTTGAGTGCAAGCATATAATGTTCATAAACTAGCATAACATGTTTGGGACATATATGTTAATATGTTAGAACATATTATGTTTGGGACATAAAATGTTTGTAAATATAATATGCTTGGATGCAAACATATATTAATTTAGAAATAGCCTATAAACATATATGTGTTTAGTAGCTTGGAGCGCTATTTAACAGGGAGCGATATTGAATTAAGTTGGTGGTTGTTGCTTGTTATTACAAAATTAACATTTTATTTTTCCTTGGGCAATTGATCAGCTACTTCTTTGATCCTTACAAACTGTGTGGTCCGCTGTTCGAATCCCCGTCCGGCAAAAGGTAAAATTAAAATAAAATAAAAAATCATAAAATTGAATAATTTCTTCTACAATGTTTGTATTACAGAAAAAAGGAACTAAAAAATCTCGTGGAAGTAAGAAAGATGTCGGGGAATATACAATTGGGCAGAAACAAAATTTTGAGCATTCAGGTCGAAAACCTATGTTGTTAGCACCTATATTACCTGTTTATTTTCATAATTCATTATGATTGTAAATATATAAATAAATAAATAAAATTTTGAGCACAATATTGTTTGGGAGAATTTTTTTTAAGCGTATAATATTTTTGGGTGCAAAATGCTTCCAAACATATTATATGTTCACATAATAACATATTGTTTTTTGGAAGACAACATTATTGAATTTGGATGCAAAAATACAAAATGTTTGGAACTTAGACCACCCAAACATATATCGTTTAGACCAATATGCTTTCAAACATATTATATATTGGAAGAGATCAAACATATAAATGTTTGGGCAATACCCAAAAATGTATATGCTTGAAGCAAAATATGTTTGGGAGTATATGTTACAGAAGCGATTTTTTGTGAGCGTGCAATTGATAAGAATTATGAATATTAAGATTAAAGAGATTTAAAGGGCTTAATTTTAATTTAGAGCTATGAATACAATTATACTATATGAATTCGGTAAAGATCACTTCGAGTAGTCAATATTGTCTTTTTGTTTTCGGAGAGGATTGACGGTGCATGTTTTTCTTGCTATAGCTAGTAAAAAGTTATTGTTTTTTGTTTAAGTGTTCCACGGAAAAATGGCTGAAAGTTAGGTTTCTACATAATGGTTTACTGGGAGATGACTTCGACAACGAATCTGATCAAGCTGATTTCTTAGCTTGTAAGGAGGATGTGCCTTGCTCAACTAGTTCCTCCTATGATAGTGTGGTTGGCGATATCCAAAGTTTTTTTTTCGATTTTTGGAAAATTCTTCAATTAATGGTGTTACAACAAATGGCTCCATGTCCGAATATGAGGCATATTTTCGGTGATTTATGCAAATACCCAATGGACAGGATGTGGTCATATTGTCTTTTTGTGTTCGGAGAGGATTGGCGTTGCATGTTTTTCTAGCTATAGCTAATAAAAAGTTATTGTTTTTTTGTTTAAGTGTTCCACGGAAAAATGGCTGAAAGTTATGTTTCCACATAGTGTTTTTTTGGTTGATGACTTCGATAACGAATCTGATTTAGCTGATTTCTTACCTTGTATCGAGGACGTGCTAACTAAGTCAACTAAGTCCTCATATGATAGTGTGGTTGGCGACATTTAATGTGTGGATTTTTCCGATTTTTCGGAAAATTCCTCAATTAATGGTATTACAACAAATTGCACCGTGTCTGAATATGAGGCATATTTTCAGTGCTTTATGCAAATACCCAAGGGACAGGAGGTGCTCATACCCCATTCGAAGTTAGCGTCCGGTCTAGGTTATCCGGAAGGTTATGGGAGTTTTTGTCCCCTATCCAGAAAAATGCTGGAAGAGTTGTGGCTGCTGTATCAGATGCGTAAGAGGTCTTTGGCTCTTCAATTTGAGGTACGCGCCAATGCAAGTCGTTTACATATAATTTCACTTGTATCAACATATGGAGGATTAACTAGAGTGCCCGAATATATATTCCATGCTTCATTTTATTCAGATTGGGTCAAATACTCAATATCTAAAATTAAAGAGAGTGCGAGTCTGTATCCGGGAATTGGATGGTTGTATTGTGGAAAGAAACGCTTTTTTTAATACAATCCAGGGTTTATTAGGGTCCCAGAGTGAATTTTTCCTAATATTCCCCGGAGGTCCATTTAAATTGTCAAATAGTCATTTATCAGTTAATTTTGTGATTATAATTATTATTAAAGGTTGAGTTACATATAAAAGCACGGATTAACGCATGATATGTAACTCAACCCTTATTGTCAGTCATAAGTTATAAATCTATATATATAAAATTCAATCTATGTTTGTTTATTTGTTTGTTTGTTTGTTTGTATGAACCGAGTTGGCTCCGAAACGGCTGAACCGATTTACTTGAAACTTTCAGAGATCATAGGAGACGTTCATGTGGTGAAAATAGGGTACCTCATTTTTTGACACCAGGTCGCGGAGGGGGACCTCCCCTTTGTCGGACTTTTTGAAAATTGGACCAAAGTTGACCGATTGGCTTGAAATTTTCATTGAAGGTTGGGGTTGGCAACTAGACAAAGATCCGCTACTTTATATTTCGATATTTGGTGGCGGAGGGGGACCTCCCCTTTGTTCGACTTTTTTTAAAGTACGGTGAAAAAAACTAAAATTCTCTAAATTATCTGAGATTTAAAGAGAACATGCGGTGAGGTTATGGAATTAATATGGGATACCTGATGATTTCATATGCGGACGGGGAGGGGGACCTCCCCCTTGCTTTACTTTTTGAAACTTGGAACAAAATTATGCGATTTGCATGAAATTTTCATTGAATGTTGGGGTTGGCATCTAGACAAAAATCCGCTACATTATTTTTCGATATTTGGTCGGGGAGGGGGGCCACCCCTTTGCCCGACTTTTTTTAAAGTACAGTGAAAACAAAACTAAACTCCCCCGACTGAAATTTTACGGAAAAATGGGTGAGGTTATGAAATTTATATCAGACTAGCGTAACCCGGCCCGCTTCGCTGCGCCTTGCGAAGCATATTTGTAGGAACATTTTGCGTTAACTTAGTGAACCATATCCTTCGTGCTAAAAAAAAGCAACATATCTGCTAAAAAAAATCAACATATCTGAAAATTATTACTGTTTCCCATCCAATAAATCGGAAAAAGCAAAAATGGCAAACAAATTTTACCACTTTAACATTTGCTAAAATGTTGGAAAATGATGCACCCTCTAAGTTGGCTGCCAATTTCATGTAAATTTAAGTTCATTACTAAAAAGAAGTCTGTGCAAAAATCATAAAATTATGTACCGAGTTCCCATTTACGGACAACCCTTTACTTTCAATTTAAGAAAAAAAAAACGGACAAAAGGGAACCCTCACCCCACCTTCGCTCCACTCCGACCTGATATCGGACTATCACGTTCCCTATATTAATTTCACAACTACTCAATAGTCCCTATAAATTCTATCGAAGTAAATCGACAAAGTTTATTTCAATTTTCCCCTTCCCCAACCAGATATCGGAAAAGCATATACTAATTGAAAAATCATGTATAAATGTAATCACCTCCTCCCAGGTTCCCTGTAAATTTCAAGTAGATCGGAGATGTTTAAATTTTGCTCTATTGTTTTAAAGGGACGTCACTTTCCCCGATACAATATCGACAAACACCGTAGTGAATAGCACCCCTAACCTTCCCTAAAAATTCTTTAAACTTTAAACTTTTTGGGCAAGGAAGGTTGCCTCTTCGTTCATAACCTTCCCCCACTGCCTTTGCAAATTTCAAGAAAACTTAAGATTTTTTTTAGAGCAGGACCTCCTCCCCGACCAAATATCGAAAAGAGATGTAGCATATTTTTTGTAAACGTCCCAGAAAATAGCAAGCAAATTATAAGTCTAAAGGGGCGGCCTCTCTTCCGTCCAAATATCACAAAATCAGGTATCAACTATTAATATCGTAACCTCTCCCCAGTCCTCTGTAAATTTCAAGTAACTCGGTAAAGTCCAATTGTTTCTCTGTATGTACTTAAGAGAAGCGGATGTCTCCCTATGCCCTTTTATTTTTATTAAAAAATCAGCAACCTGATATAAATTTCATAACCTCACCCATTTTTTCCCTAAAATTTCAGTCGGGGGAGTTTAGTTTTATTTTCACTGTACCTTAAAAAATCAAATCTTTTCGAATTTGTTTTCAGCACGAAGGATATAGTTGACTAAGTTAACGCAAAATGTTCCTCCAAATACGCTTCGGAAGGCGCAGCGAAGCGGGCCGTGTTACGCTAGTTATATCAATAAAAACAGAATCTTATTTCATATTTCTTCAGGTAATTGGGTTTCTAAAACTACCTAAGTGGATGAAATTGACCTGGGCATAGATTTACCCCTAGACAATTTTCCAGCGTCCACTTCTCATTCATTCTTAGTACTTCCTATATAATATACATATATTATGGAATATGGGAATTTCTCCTGATTGCTTACGAATTTCATTGCATGTTGGCTGGATATACTACTTTAAATTCGTAATAAGTACCTATTAAGCTAAATTGAAATGACCCTATTTAGAAAACATGTATTGTAGTTCTTGAGGAAAATTGCGATCTTGAATCTAAAAATAACGGGCTGCCACTATTCCTATCTCGCAAAAACTCTATCGATTTAGGAAATGCATTTTTTTTGTTTCATTAGCAAGATACTTTTGCAAATAGTTTTGCCTGATCTAATGGTGTTACAACGATGCTATTTTTATGGCAGTTCTGGATTTGGTTCCTCACCAATGCATTATCTGTTTTAAGTTTTTCTATTTTTTTGTAGTAATCCAAATTGGTATATACTTTCATCTAAATCTTTTCGCATGCCCTCTTTTCTATTTTTTATTCGAGGTCGCTTCCTGAGCAACTTACACATTGTTACGGGCTCTCTCACAAAATCTCTGGCATTTTCGCATTTAATGTTTTCGCTACCTCATTTTTTTTTAATTTCGTCGAAGGCAAGTACACATACTTTATCTTCACGAGATAAATAAGGGTGGTTAAAGTGTAAGGGCCGATGTTGAATGTGAACCACACCTAAACGCCAAGTTTTTTCCGAATTTTATTTGACATTTCTCTATTTTAGACTTACTCAATTTGAACCATGGAGAGATACACAATCCAGACTTATTACGAAAATGGGCGTTCAAATCAAAATGCATATCGTACATCTTCATCTTCAGTGATGAGGCACATTTTCACCTCAGTGGATTCGTCAATAAACAGAATTGCCGCATTTGGGCGAATGAGAATCCAAGAGTGATTGTCGAAAAACCAATGCACCCACAAAGAGTGACTGTTTGGTGCGGTTTATGGGCTGGCGGCATCATCGGGCCGTATTTTTTCCAAAATGAGGCCGGTCAGGCAGTTACTGTGAATGGTGTTCGCTATCGTGAGATGCCGAAACAATGGCTCTTTTACGCAACAAATTCAATGGCCGTGTAATCTCACTTAATGGCGATGTCAATTGGCCGCCAATATTATGTGATTTGATACCGTTGGACTTTTTTCTTTGGGGTAATTTGAAAGAAAAGGTGTACGTCGATAAGCCAGCAACAATTCAAGAGCTAAAGGCTGAGATAATTCGGCACAATAACGGCATAGAACCTCCATTATGCCTCAGCGTCATCGAAAATTTGTACTATCGGATGATGGTGTGCCACCGAGGTCGCGGCGCCCATTTGGCCGACATTTTGTTCCATACATAATTGAGTAATACCAATATATGATAAAATAAAATTTCAATAATTTCCTAAATAGTTTGTGTTTTATTCAAAATCAACGTCGGCCCTTGAAATTTTAACCACCCTTTATGTGTTATGGCTCATTAGTTCAATAGCATTAGTTAAAATTCCTTAATTTGCATCAATTTTACTTGCCCAACGGTATAGAGATAAAACGGAAGGTAGAGGAAATCTTTTGGAATGCTTGTAAGCTCGTGGTCCAGCTGCGTATAAGCATATGGCTTTCGAAATGGCTTAAAATTGATATCTCGTTTTGTACCGTTTTTATCTGCATTAAGCCTTTTATTAATTTCTCCAAGAAAATCCATTGGCCTGATAGAATGATAATTTATACCTTTGTTTTGTTCTTTACTTATAGTTTTTGCAATTGAACCCCTTATTATTTTCTTCTGTTAAGCCAACTTTTTTGTTCCAAAAACATTAGCAGACAGCTTAAGTTAACATTTGCCACTTTTAAGTGTAGAATAAGATTTTTTAGATTAAATATTTTCCTTTTCAATAAATTTATGATTGGGCCATTTCCTTCCATATAATTATGTGTTAATCAATCAAAGGACGATACTATGAATGGGTTTCGAGTTGAAAACCACTTAATTTTCAAGTTTATTGTCTCTAAAATAATTAAAGAACATAAATTAAACAAACATCCCTGAATAAGGTTTATTTAAATTAATTGATAAGAATTATGAACATTAAAATTAAAGAGTACAAAGAGATGTAAAAGGATTAATTTTAATTTAGAGCTATGAAATACAATTATACTACATGAATTCGGTAAAGATCACTTCGAGTAGTCAATATTGTCGTTTTGTGTTCGGAGGGGATTGGCGTGTATTGTACCATAGTTGAATGTTTTTCTTGTTATTGCTAATAAGTTACTATTTTTGTTTAAGTGTTCCACGGAAAAATAGCTGAAAGTTATGTTGGGGATTGCTTTCTACATAATGGTTTTCTGGGAGATGACTTCGACAACGAATCTGATCAAGCTGATTTCTTAGCTTGTATCGATTGCTCAAATAGGTCCTCCTATGATAGTGTGGTTGGGAATATTTAAAGTTTGTTTTTTCGATTTTTGGAAAATTCTTCAATTAATGGTGTTACAACAAATGGCATCATTTCCGAATATGAGGCATATTTTCGGTGCTTTATGCAAATACCCAATGCACAGGAGATGGTCATACCCCATTCGATGTGTGCGAGCGGTCTTGGTTGTCTGGGAGGTTATGGGTGTTTTTATCCCCTATCCAGCAAAATGCTATGAGTTGTGGCTGCTGGATCAGATGCGTAAGAGGTCTTTGGCTCTTTATTTAAACCAATTGATAAGAATTATGAATATTAAGATTAAAGAGATTTAAAGGGCTTAATTTTAATTTAGAGCTATGAATACAATTATACTATATGAATTCGGTAAAGATCACTTCGAGTAGTCAATATTGTCTTTTTGTTTTCGGAGAGGATTGACGGTGCATGTTTTTCTTGCTATAGCTAGTAAAAAGTTATTGTTTTTGTTTAAGTGTTCCACGGAAAAATGGCTGAAAGTTAGGTTTCTACATAATGGTTTACTGGGAGATGACTTCGACAACGAATCTGATCAAGCTGATTTCTTAGCTTGTAAGGAGGATGTGCGTTGCTCAACTAGTTCCTCCTATGATAGTGTGGTTGGCGATATCCAAAGTTTTTTTTTCGATTTTTGGAAAATTCTTCAATTAATGGTGTTACAACAAATGGCTCCATGTCCGAATATGAGGCATATTTTCGGTGATTTATGCAAATACCCAATGGACAGGATGTGGTCATATTGTCTTTTTGTGTTCGGAGAGGATTGGCGTTGCATGTTTTTCTAGCTATAGCTAATAAAAAGTTATTGTTTTTTTGTTTAAGTGTTCCACGGAAAAATGGCTGAAAGTTATGTTTCCACATAGTGTTTTTTTGGTTGATGACTTCGATAACGAATCTGATTTAGATGATTTCTTACCTTGTATCGAGGACGTGCTAACTAAGTCAACTAAGTCCTCATATGATAGTGTGGTTGGCGACATTTAATGTGTGGATTTTTCCGATTTTTCGGAAAATTCCTCAATTAATGGTATTACAACAAATTGCACCGTGTCTGAATATGAGGCATATTTTCAGTGCTTTATGCAAATACCCAAGGGACAGGAGGTGCTCATACCCCATTCGATGTTAGCGTGCGGTCTAGGTTATCCGGAAGGTTATGGGAGTTTTTGTCCCCTATCCAGAAAAATGCTGGAAGAGTTGTGGCTGCTGTATCAGATGCGTAAGAGGTCTTTGGCTCTTCAATTTGAGGTACGCGCCAATGCAAGTCGTTTACATATAATTTCACTTGTATCAACATATGGAGGATTAACTAGAGTGCCCGAATATATATTCCATGCTTCATTTTATTCAGATTGGGTCAAATACTCAATATCTAAAATTAAAGAGAGTGCGAGTCTGTATCCGGGAATTGGATGGTTGTATTGTGGAAAGAAACGCTTTTTTTAATACAATCCAGGGTTTATTAGGGTCCCAGAGTGAATTTTTCCTAATATTCCCCGGAGGTCCATTTAAATTGTCAAATAGTCATTTATCAGTTAATTTTGTGATTATAATTATTATTGAAGGTTGAGTTACATATAAAAGCACGGATTAACGCATGATATGTAACTCAACCCTTATTGTCAGTCATAAGTTATAAATCTATATATATAAAATTCAATCTATGTTTGTTTATTTGTTTGTTTGTTTGTTTGTATGAACCGAGTTGGCTCCGAAACGGCTGAACCGATTTACTTGAAACTTTCAGAGATCATAGGAGACGTTCATGTGGTGAAAATAGGGTACCTCATTTTTTGACACCAGGTCGCGGAGGGGGACCTCCCCTTTGTCGGACTTTTTGAAAATTGGACCAAAGTTGACCGATTGGCTTGAAATTTTCATTGAAGGTTGGGGTTGGCAACTAGACAAAGATCCGCTACTTTATATTTCGATATTTGGTGGCGGAGGGGGACCTCCCCTTTGTTCGACTTTTTTTAAAGTACGGTGAAAAAAACTAAAATTCTCTAAATTATCTGAGATTTAAAGAGAACATGCGGTGAGGTTATGGAATTAATATGGGGTACCTGATGATTTCATATGCGGACGGGGAGGGGGACCTCCCCCTTGCTTTACTTTTTGAAACTTGGAACAAAATTATGCGATTTGCATGAAATTTTCATTGAATGTTGGGGTTGGCATCTAGACAAAAATCCGCTACATTATTTTTCGATATTTGGTCGGGGAGGGGGGCCACCCCTTTGCCCGACTTTTTTTAAAGTACAGTGAAAACAAAACTAAACTCCCCCGACTGAAATTTTACGGAAAAATGGGTGAGGTTATGAAATTTATATCAGACTAGCGTAACCCGGCCCGCTTCGCTGCGCCTTGCGAAGCATATTTGTAGGAACATTTTGCGTTAACTTAGTGAACCATATCCTTCGTGCTAAAAAAAAGCAACATATCTGCTAAAAAAAATCAACATATCTGAAAATTATTACTGTTTCCCATCCAATAAATCGGAAAAAGCAAAAATGGCAAACAAATTTTACCACTTTAACATTTGCTAAAATGTTGGAAAATGATGCACCCTCTAAGTTGGCTGCCAATTTCATGTAAATTTAAGTTCATTACTAAAAAGAAGTCTGTGCAAAAATCATAAATTTATGTACCGAGTTCCCATTTACGGACAACCCTTTACTTTCAATTTAAGAAAAAAAAACGGACAAAAGGGAACCCTCACCCCACCTTCGCTCCACTCCGACCTGATATCGGACTATCACGTTCCCTATATTAATTTCACAACTACTCAATAGTCCCTATAAATTCTATCGAAGTAAATCGACAAAGTTTATTTCAATTTTCCCCTTCCCCAACCAGATATCGAAAAATCATATACTAATTGAAAAATCATGTATAAATGTAATCACCTCCTCCCAGGTTCCCTGTAAATTTCAAGTAGATCGGAGATGTTTAAATTTTGCTCTATTGTTTTAAAGGGACGTCACTTTCCCCGATACAATATCGACAAACACCGTAGTGAATAGCACCCCTAACCTTCCCTAAAAATTCTTTAAACTTTAAACTTTTTGGGCAAGGAAGGTTGCCTCTTCGTTCATAACCTTCCCCCACTGCCTTTGCAAATTTCAAGAAAACTTAAGATTTTTTTTAGAGCAGGACCTCCTCCCCGACCAAATATCGAAAAGAGATGTAGCATATTTTTTGTAAACGTCCCAGAAAATAGCAAGCAAATTATAAGTCTAAAGGGGCGGCCTCTCTTCCGTCCAAATATCACAAAATCAGGTATCAACTATTAATATCGTAACCTCTCCCCAGTCCTCTGTAAATTTCAAGTAACTCGGTAAAGTCCAATTGTTTCTCTGTATGTACTTAAGAGAAGCGGATGTCTCCCTATGCCCTTTTATTTTTATTAAAAAATCAGCAACCTGATATAAATTTCATAACCTCACCCATTTTTTCCCTAAAATTTCAGTCGGGGGAGTTTAGTTTTATTTTCACTGTACCTTAAAAAATCAAATCTTTTCGAATTTGTTTTCAGCACGAAGGATATAGTTGACTAAGTTAACGCAAAATGTTCCTCCAAATACGCTTCGGAAGGCGCAGCGAAGCGGGCCGTGTTACGCTAGTTATATCAATAAAAACAGAATCTTATTTCATATTTCTTCAGGTAATTGGGTTTCTAAAACTACCTAAGTGGATGAAATTGACCTGGGCATAGATTTACCCCTAGACAATTTTCCAGCGTCCACTTCTCATTCATTCTTAGTACTTCCTATATAATATACATATATTATGGAATATGGGAATTTCTCCTGATTGCTTACGAATTTCATTGCATGTTGGCTGGATATAATACTTTAAATTCGTAATAAGTACCTATTAAGCTAAATTGAAATGACCCTATTTAGAAAACATGTATTGTAGTTCTTGAGGAAAATTGCGATCTTGAATCTAAAAATAACGGGCTGCCACTATTCCTATCTCGCAAAAACTCTATCGATTTAGGAAATGCATTTTTTTTTGTTTCATTAGCAAGATACTTTTGCAAATAGTTTTGCCTGATCTAATGGTGTTGCAACGATGCTATTTTTATGGCAGTTCTGGATTTGGTTCCTCACCAATGCATTATCTGTTTTAAGTTTTTCTATTTTTTTGTAGTAATCCAAATTGGTATATACTTTCATCTAAATCTTTTCGCATGCCCTCTTTTCTATTTTTTATTCGAGGTCGCTTCCTGAGCTCACGAGCCATTACAACTTACACATTGTTACGGGCTCTCTCACAAAATCTCTGGCATTTTCGCATTTAATGTTTTCGCTACCTCATTTTTTTTTAATTTCGTCGAAGGCAAGTACACATACTTTATCTTCACGAGATAAATAAGGGTGGTTAAAGTGTAAGGGCCGATGTTGAATGTGAACCACACCTAAACGCCAAGTTTTTTCCGAATTTTATTTGACATTTCTCTATTTTAGACTTACTCAATTTGAACCATGGAGAGATACACAATCCAGACTTATTACGAAAATGGGCGTTCAAATCAAAATGCATATTGTACATCTTCATCTTCAGTGATGAGGCACATTTTCACCTCAGTGGATTCGTCAATAAACAGAATTGCCGCATTTGGGCGAATGAGAATCCAAGAGTGATTGTCGAAAAACCAATGCACCCACAAAGAGTGACTGTTTGGTGCGGTTTATGGGCTGGCGGCATCATCGGGCCGTATTTTTTCCAAAATGAGGCCGGTCAGGCAGTTACTGTGAATGGTGTTCGCTATCGTGAGATGACGAAACAATGGCTCTTTTACGCAACAAATTCAATGGCCGTGTAATCTCACTTAATGACGATGTCAATTGGCCGCCAATATTATGTGATTTGATACCGTTGGACTTTTTTCTTTGGGGTAATTTGAAAGGAAAGGTGTACGTCGATAAGCCAGCAACAATTCAAGAGCTAAAGGCTGAGATAATTCGGCACAATAACGGCATAGAACCTCCATTATGCCTCAGCGTCATCGAAAATTTGTACTATCGGATGATGGTGTGCCACCGAGGTCGCGGCGCCCATTTGGCCGACATTTTGTTCCATACATAATTGAGTAATACCAATATATGATAAAATAAAATTTCAATAATTTCCTAAATAGTTTGTGTTTTATTCAAAATCAACGTCGGCCCTTGAAATTTTAACCAGGTAGAGGAAATCTTTTGGAATGCTTGTAAGCTCGTGGTCCAGCTGCGTATAAGCATATGGCTTTCGAAATGGCGTTCCATTGCCATTGAAGATTCCTAGAAGACATTAGTTTTCGCATTTGTCCTTCCGTATATGGTGTTTTCCAAATTTTTATATGCTTAAAATTGATATTTCGTTTTGTACCGTTTTTATCTGCATTAAGCCTTTTATTAATTTCTCCAAGAAAATCCATTGGCCTGATAGAATGATAATTTATACCTTTGTTTTGTTCTTTACTTATTCAGTCCGTGTCTCGGAATCTTTTAGTTTGGTTTTTTTCTAGTGCCACTGGGCTTATTAAAAAAGTTTACTATTAGTTCATTCGCTTAAATCTTTGGTAATAGAACCCATTACTTCAAAGATTCGGACTTAATAGCATTTTTTTGAGAGGTCATTGTTTACTCTTCTAGCTGTTCCAAACAAGGCCCAAGATAACTTTTCATAATGTTTATATACTTTAACATGGATTATAAAAGAAAAGTAATCATAAAAAGTGGAGACTTAGCGGCTAAACTCGAACTTAATACCCACCTTTAGGTTTAAATGGCAGTCCGCATTTTAAATGTTTACTTATACCTATTACATATACACCCATTGAAAAATTATTACCATACGGTCTCAAATCGATACCGTACGTTATTGATAGTTCGCAAGCGGTACGCAAAGCATGAAAGTACCATATGGTATTATGAAAATACCAATATGGTATTGTAAGTAATACCTAACCGGTATTAATATTTATACCATAGAAGTATTGATGTATAAACAGTGAGGTATTACCAAATAATACCAAAACGGTATTGGGTTTAACACAAACCCGGTATTTATTAATACATCTTAGTGCTGTAGGGTATAAAAAAATTGCGAGTTTAGCGGCTAAATTCGAACTTAGTACTCCCCATAAGACAAATACAGGACACTTGTGCAGCAGATTTTTAATTAATTAATTTTACTCCTCATCATGACAGCTCATGCAATAGTCAATATATTTTACTTGTTATAATAGACCAAGAAGAATGTTTATAACAACAATATTCGTGAAACTGGGCATATATAAAAACTAGATTTATTTAATTTCATTTCATTTTTGCTCTATTTTTCAAGGATGAGCGTTTTTCAAATGCAACAACTTTTCAGTTTGAGGGTAAATATAATTTTCAACATAAATTCAACTTGACTTGAAAGAGCTCATCTTCAATACATCTTCAAATTGTTTGCGAATTACTTCCAATTTGCCAAAATGTTGACGAAATTTTTGAAAAGGTGTTGAAGATAATATGAGAAAACTTTGACAAAACACTACCCTAAAATGCAACGAAAAAACCATGTGGTTTTCAATACTTATTTGTGCAACGAAGTTCGTGGTCAATTGCAAGAAATAAAAAAAGGAAAATTTTAGACAAACCAAATAGTTTATAAAAATAGGTAAGTGAAAATAAAAAATGATATAAAACTTTAAGGAAGTCACTAAATGTATATCTCTTTGCAGAAAACTAAGATTATGCATTCTACGTTCTTGAAAACATTAAAAAGCTGACCAATGAAAAAATGGTGGACAATTAACTGGAACTGCTTCAAATAGTTTATAATAATTGGTACGTCGATATGAAAAATTAAATCAACACTAAAGAAGTCACTGAATTTAAATCTCTTTGCAGAAAACTAAATTCTTTGGATGCTACTTTCTTGCAAACAATAAGAAGCTGACCAATGAAGAATGAGTGGCTTATCGACAAGAAAAGGTTTCCAGAAACATTACCAGCGCAACCAATTAAAATTGTTAAAAACAACAAATTGTTGAAATCAACAACTTCTGGACGAAAATGTGCATCACATCGTCAGTTTAATTCATATGCTATTATCAGTTTAAAATGGATATTTTGTGAATTCCTTCTGCTGGAAATCAATTCTAACACGCGGTCCAGTATGTTCCTAATTTCAAATTGCCCGCATGTTAATAAAAGGAAGGAACCAAAAGGAAGGAAAACGAATTATCAATGCAAAAGTGTTTACTAATAATGTTTAACATATTTAAAGTTTTGTTGTTTGTTTGTTTTTTTTTTTTGTTCTTATTTGTTTATATGTTTAACAAGATTATTATTTATCAATTGGTATTATAGTGTATTATGTAGTGTAGTGTATTATTTTATATTTTATTTTGATGAAAATGAATAAATTATACAAAATTCATAGCATTTTGGCTTTGACTATCAATTTGACTACAAGTTTAGGTTGAAAAGTATTTGCAACGATGTTAATTTTGATTTCGACTCGCATCGAAAATTGTTTGACAAATTATTGAGTAGCGATGCATTTCAATTTGAGGATAACACTTGAGATATTATTGCTAATGTGTTGAATTTCCCTGTTGAGGCTAATGTCTGTTTTTTGTTGAGAACGCGAGTTTCTCAACTTGAATATTACCCTTATCCTTTGAAAAAATGTTTGAAAAATTGTTGAAATTTAGCATTTTTCAAACGTTTGTGTTTATTGGGATACCTCCTATGCAGAGAATGAAGCCGACCCATTTTTTGTCGGCGGCGGCTAATACTAATTTTTTGCCTCCGGCGGCGGCTTGATGGCTAATCCGATATAAAGTTGTCTTATCGACGGCGGGCAATTATCCATAATAAAATCAATTTGATGTTATCCGAATGGTAATGAGATTAGTTGTACAACTTATCTTACAACCACATTTACATATAATTCCAATGTTCTGAGCCAAATTTTTGCAAAATTATTATAGCAACTTGATACTGACGGATTTTGGGTGGAAAATTAAACATTTTGACAAAAAATGCAACCATTATTAATAATTTTTTTCTGATTCAAATCAATATTATTGATTAATTGGCGGCTAACTTTGAGTCGAGATGAGTCGACAAATTCGGCGACGGCTTCGACTGGTAGAAACTAGTCGGCGGCGGCTAAAATCGGCGGCGCGACTCGGCGGCTTCATTCTCTGGTCCTATGTGATTTCTCTTGTATAATTCTAGGATTGCTCTATAGAAATATATTTGAAATAGACTTGAATATAAGTATATCTCAAATTAGTTGTTAACAGCCAATATCTGCAAATGCTCACACCCCCATTGTGAATTGTTCTTGTCTCACCACATAGTCGCAGTTTAATAACAACGCAGTCACCAAGGAAGCAGCAACATCGTAAAATATACGAAAACCATTCACATTATTCCAAACACAAATCATTCACATTATCCACTTCTTACAAAGTAGATGGATTTGTTGTAGCCGTGTGGAAAAAACGCTAGATATTTCGTAAATGTGTAAAATTATGACAGAAAAACTCAAAAACTAATCTTTATAAACGAGTCTTCAAAACAAAAAAGAAGTTATCGAATCATTTCATAATTTGTTTCTTCGATTTAAATTCAAGTCATTGATATTCGGCTCGGCTGTGTGACAATAAATGCAATCAATAAAAACAAAACAAGAGGAAAATTTGTGTGTGTATTGTGTGAGTGCAAGTGGGTTTTTTGTTGTTGTTGCTGTTTTTAATTTAACATTAATTAAAAACAATTGAAAATAATTAAATTCATGCAAGTGTATTAAGAAAACGTCTCCATTTACAAAGACGGTTGAATTAAAGATACTAAATGGATGCATAAAATATACTAAGTAGATTCGGCCTTTGCGTGCGTGTGTGTGTAAAATAAAAATGACAGCTGCGGGGAGGAAAACAGTGGAAATGAAAATTGTTAGATAGTTTATTTTTTTCACATGGAAGGTTTGTGCATTGTTAAACTAAAGGATGTGAGATTATGGTTTTTCATAAAAGAAATTCCTAAAAACATGTTTTAATAAAAGAGCCTATATGGGGGAAAAATCGATATCAAATGTCTGCTCTATATAATTGCATATCCATGTGATGTATATAGGTAATTAGTTTTTCCTGTAAGCACTTTTCAGTCTTCGGTTTTCATTCTCCCCATCCCTCTTGTGTTTTCATCTTTTTTACGAAACGCTTGACTGGTGGATAATTCAATTAAAGCAAGAAAAAAAGAAAGTCTTGCAAAATAGTGGAAAACTAACGTTACTTTATTACGTGTGTGAATGTTTGTGTGTGTGTGTGTGCATTTGTTTGTCGGGAAAGCTTACCCAGTGGCGACAAAGTGGTACGTAGGAGGTCTGATGCCAATGCTGATTTTACAATAGTGGACCGTGTCCGTCAACTTTATATAATTTTTAGTGGGCCCTGTTCGCCAATTTTATATACATATTTTTTTGTACAGAGTGTCATTGCGAATAAAGGCCGGTTAATAAAACACTTAATCTCAATAAATTATTAAAAAAACCGAAAATTTTGCATCGCCCTTATCCAACTACTTCTTATATTTTTATTTTTTACTTGATTTGAATATTCTGAGCGTGATAACAGTGCGCCTTAGATACTTGGAGCAACAAAGCGTTATAACTTGCAAATCCAAATAAGTATGCTAGACACATTGCATTAAAAAAAGGCCTCATATACGAAATGTGAATTATATCGCAGGGACCCCCTGAATTAATTCGTAAAAAAGTAGTACATAGCATAATATCATTAGAAAAAAATACCTAAAGGCCGGTACTCTGTTCGGTTTTCGCGTTGAAACTCCATACAAAACCAAAAAATGCGAAAAATTTGCGAAATTTTTTCCATTTGTGATACTTTGTTTTTTCGAGTTGAAAAACTGACGTTTATAGCACGGCGCCATTTGCAATGTGAATTAAGAAATAATTTATTTATTAAAAACTATTTGTGCGGGTTTATAAATCAAACACGGACTATATTTTTGTTCCGAAACTATACAAAGGATCAAAGGAATAGCAGATCAATTGCCCAAGTAAAAATAAAATGTTATTTTGTAAAAACAAGCAACACCACCAACTTAATCCAATATCGCTCCCTGTAAAATAGCGCTCCAAGCTACCTAAAAAAACGCCGTTTTCTATGTGCGAAATAATGGTTTCCATAAACATTTTTCGCAAGAATGAACATAGTACCGGCCTTAATGCGAGACATGTTTTTGAGAGAAGTAACCAAATACGCCACTGGGTAGCAGCAAAGTTGTTTCGATGCAAGTGTCAAATGTCAATTTACAGATTTACTTGACGTACTTATATAATTTTCAAAATTCCAAATCGGTTTACTTTTAATTTTTCTTAGTTCAACAACCATTAACGGTCAGAAAAAAGCTTAATTAACGTTTATGTTCGATGATGACAGTGTGCGAGAGAGAAAGAATTAGAGCTGAAAAAAATATATAAGCAATTACCAAACGACAAAGAAAATAGTCGGCCTAGATATTCAACAAAATTATAGACAAGCTGTAGCTAATAACACTACAACGAAGTTTTTTTTATGGAATAACATCAATAGCATGGTGAGTTTTGGAATCATTTTCTCAATGACCATTGTTTCTTTCTTTTCGTTTTTTTTTCATTCAAAATTATGTTCAAAATTTTTTATTTTCTATTTTGCAATCTCCTAATACTTTCATTTGTTTTTTTCGTTTCGAGTTTCGTTTTTGTCTTGATAATTGTATCACATTTTTGTATAATATTAACACTAACCATTAAGACTAACAAAAAGAAATTTTTATTCCTATGTCCCCAGGTGGTTCGATCATCGTTGGTTTTTTTGTCGATTGAAAACAACAACAAAAATGTAGAATAATTTTGCATTCAAAATGACTGAAAAAGAGATTCACCCAAAAAATTATTCAAACGGACCTATTGTTTGCATACCAAAAACCAATTTAAAATGAATATATTTATAAGTTAGGCTATATACACACTGAATAAAACAACACCAATAATTATAAACATCTCTATGTATATAACATTCATCTAAAAACAAAACATGATAAAAAAAAAAAAAAAACAACAATGACGACAAGACATACATAAACAAGGGTGACTGGGGTGGAAGCGATCATTATGACATTTTTGTATTGCATTTTACCATGTACCTTTCTACTATTCCTTTTTTATTTTTGTTGTTCATGATCCTGCATAATAAGACACAAACTCGTATCAAATGTGTGTCCTATGTTTTTAATAGCATCACAGCAAAACAAAATTTAGTTTTCCCAGGTGGGTACTCATTTCGAGTTTAGCCGCTTAAATCAAAAATAAATCTGCAAGAAAAAAATAAAATGATATCTTCTTGTTGGAAACTTTATTTTAACTTGATGGGGAATGATCCACAATTCGCCTATTTAAAATGTTTATTTTCTGTGAAATGAATTACTAAAGAAAAGTAACGGTGAAAAATGGCCAATTAAAGGTCGGTATTAAGTTTGCATTGTCGCACTAAATTAGCCGTTTTAAAAAACTTCGATTTTAGCGGCTGAACTCGAAATTAATACCCACATTTAACCACTCGTTTTATTGTAAAGGGTGATTTGTTAAGAGCTTGATAACTTTTTAAAAAAAAAAAACGCATAAAATTTGCAAAATCTCATCGGTTCTTTATTTGAAACGTTAGATTGGTCCATGACATTTACTTTTTGAAGATAATTTCATTTAAATGTTGACCGCGGCTGCGTCTTAGGTGGTCCATTCGGAAAGTCCAATTTTGGGCAACTTTTTCGAGCATTTCGGCCGGAATAGCCCGAATTTCTTCGGAAATGTTGTCTTCCAAAGCTGGAATAGTTGCTGGCTTATTTCTGTAGACTTTAGACTTGACGTAGCCCCACAAAAAATAGTCTAAAGGCGTCAAATCGCATGATCTTGGTGGCCAACTTACCGGTCCATTTCTTGAGATGAATTGTTCTCCGAAGTTTTCCCTCAAAATGGCCATAGAATCGCGAGCTGTGTGGCATGTAGCGCCATCTTGTTGAAACCACATGTCAACCAAGTTCAGTTCTTCCATTTTTGGCAACAAAAAGTTTGTTAGCATCGAACGATAGCGATCGCCATTCACCGTAACGTTGCGTCCAACAGCATCTTTGAAAAAATACGGTCCAATGATTCCACCAGCGTACAAACCACACCAAACAGTGCATTTTTCGGGATGCATGGGCAGTTCTTGAACGACTTCTGGTTGCTCTTCACTCCAAATGCGGCAATTTTGCTTATTTACGTAGCCATTCAACCAGAAATGAGCCTCATTGCTGAACAAAATTTGTCGATAAAAAAGCGGATTTTCTGCCAACTTTTCTAGGGCCCATTCACTGAAAATTCGACGTTGTGGCAGATCGTTCGGCTTCAGTTCTTGCACGAGCTGTATTTTATACGGTTTTACACCAAGATCTTTGCGTAAAATCTTCCATGTAGTCGAATAACACAAACCCAATTGCTGCGAACGGCGACGAATCGACATTTCACGGTCTTCAGCAACACTCTCAGAAACAGACGCAATATTCTCTTCTGTACGCACTGTACGCATTCGTGTGGTTGGTTTAATGTCCAATAAAGTAAACTGAGTGCGAAACTTGGTCACAATCGCATTAATTGTTTGCTCACTTGGTCGATTATGTAGACCATAAATCGGACGTAAAGCGCGAAACACATTTCGAACCGAACACTGATTTTGGTAATAAAATTCAATGATTTGCAAGCGTTGCTCGTTAGTAAGTCTATTCATGATGAAATGTCAAAGCATACTGAGCATCTTTCTCTTTGACACCATGCCTGAAATCCCACGTGATCTGTCAAATACTAATGCATGAAAATCCTAACCTCAAAAGAATCACCCTTTACATCCAAAAAAGTTCTTGGGCCTAGTTTTCATTTCAAAAGAAGTTGTTTTGAGGTGATATATAATAACTAGGGTTCTTCCCGGGATCCCGGGAATTCGCTATTTTTCTCGCTCTCACTTTCCCGGGAAGTAATTGCGGGAATTCCAGGGAATTTTTCTCAACAGTATTTTATACAAAATGAAGGGATAAATAGTACAAAAACACTATTTTTATACCCACCACCATAGAATGGTGATGTGGGTATAATAAGTTTGTCATTCCGTGTGTAACATATCGAAATATCGACTTCCGACTATATAAAGTATATATAGTCTTGATAAGGGAGAAATTCTAAGACGATATAAGCATGTCCGTCTGTCTGTCTGTTGTAACAGGTTGGCTGATAAGTCCCCGGTCTGACACATAGATGGCGTCGCTAGTATTAAATGCATATTATTTTTATATAGTACCAACATTCAAATGATTCGTGTCAAAAGTTGACGTCTGTAAGTCAATTAGTTTGTGAGATAGAGCGTCTTTTGTGAAGCAACTTTTGTTATTGTGAAAAAAATGGAAAAAAAAGGAATTTTATTTTGATAAAATACTGTTTTCTGAAGGGAAAAAATACGGTGGAAGCAAAAACTTGGCTTGATAATGAGTTTCCGGACTCTGCCCCAGGGAAATCAACAACAATTGATTGGTATGCAAAATTCAAGCATGGTGAAATGAGCACGGAGGACGGTGAATGCAGTGGACGCCCGAAAGAGGTGGTTACCGACGAAAACATCAAAAAAATCCACAAAATGATTTTGAATCACCGTAAAATGAAGTTGATCGAGATAGCAGAGGCCTTAATGATATCAAAGGAACGTGTTGGTCAAATCATTCATCAATATTTGGATATGCGGAAGCTCTGTGCAAAATGGATGCCGCGCGAGCTCACATTTGACCAAAAACAACAACGTGTTGATGATTCTGAGCGGTGTTTTCAGCTGTTAACTCGTAATACACCCGAGTTTTTCCATCGATATGTGACAATGGATGAAACATGGCTCCATCACTACACTCCTGAGTCCAACCGACAGTCGGCTGAGTGGACAGCGACCGGTGAACCGTCTCCGAAGCGTGGAAAGACTCAAAAGTCCGCTGGCAAAGTAATGGCCTCTGTTTTTTTGGATGCGCATGGAATAATTTTTATCGATTATCTGGAGAAGGGAAAAACCATCAACAGTGACTATTATATGGCGTTATTGGGGCGTTTGAAGGTCGAAATCGCGGGAAAACGGTCCCATATGAAGAAGAAAAAAGTGTTGTTCCACCAAGACAACGCACCGTGCCACAAGTCATTAAGAACGATGGCAAAAATTCATGAATTGGGCTTCGAATTGTTTCCCCACCCACCGTATTCTCCAGATCTGGCCCCCAGCGACTTTTTCTTGTTCTCAGATCTCAAAAGGATGCTCGCATGGAAACAATTTGGCTGCAATGAAGAGGTGATCGCCGAAACTGAGGCCTATTTTTAAGCAAAACCGAAGGAGTACTACCAAAATGGTATCAAAAAATTGGAAGGTCGTTAGTGAGTACAAATTTTCTTTTCGTAAGCGTGCGTGAGCGTGAGTCCTACCAAAAAATATCGTGCGTGAGTATGATTTTTCAGTCGTGAGTGTGCGTGAGCGTGAGTAAACTATTACTCACGTGCACACCTCTATTTGGTATAGCCCCCATATAGGCCGATCTCCCGATTTTGCTTCTTGGGCGTCTATCCGATTTGCCTGAAATTGAAAATCTAGAGGTATTTTAGGACTTTAAAGAGGTGTGTCGAAAATGGTTCGTATCGGTCCATATTTTGGTATAGCCCCCATATAGACCGATCTCCCGATTTTGCTTCTTGGGCTTCTAGAAAATGTATTTACTATCCGACTTGCCAGAAATTGGAAATTTAGAGGTATTTGGGGACCTTAAAGATGTGTGTCGAAAATGGTCCGTATCGGTCCATGTTTTAGTATAGCCCCCATATAGACCGATCTCCCGATGTTGTTTCTTGGGCGTCTAGAAGCTGTATTTACTATCTGATTTGCCAGAAATTGGAAATTTAGAGGTATTTTAGGACCATAAAGAGGTGTGTCGAAAATGGTCCGTATCGGTCCATGTTTTGGTATAGCCCCCATATAGACCGATCTCCCGATTTTGGTTCTTGGGCTTCTAGAAAATGTATATAATATCCGATTTGGCAGAAATTGGAAATTTAGAGGTATTTGGGGGCCTTAAAGAGGTGTGTCGAAAATGGTCCGTATCGGTCCATGTTTTGGTATAGCCCCCATATAGACTGATCTCTCAATTTTACTTCTTGGGCTTCTAGAATTCGTAGTTTTCACCAATTCGTCTGAAAGTGGAATTATAGAGGTATTTGAGGAACATTAAGAGGTGGTGAGTATTGGTCCATGTTTTGGTATAGGCCCCATATAGACCTAACTCCCGAATTTATTTCTAGGACTTCAAATCAAGGCGTTATTTCATCATATACACGATATGTTTATGATTTCTCTAAAACTCAAACAAAATTGGTTCGCATAAATCCAGAATCTGAGCTGGTCTTCATAGGTAGAATCTTTAATTTTTTTCTTCGGGAAGCGTACTGGTTGAACTGATTTGCTTGGGAGAAGATTTGTCATCAACCCAATAGTTCGGTGCAATGGACAGTGGTGCTTCAAAGCTTCTCTAAGTGGTTGTTTCAACCCAATGTGGAACGCCGTTCGGACTCCGTTATAAAAAGGAGGTCTCTTGTCATTGAGCTTAGCATAGAAACCGGCAGCAATCAGTGAGAAGAGAGAAGTCCACCACTAAGTGAGCCTGAAATATCGGGCTGCCCTATACCTAACCTAATCTAACCCTCGTATTTGGAAAATTGATATGCTTCTTTTGCACCTATAGTCTTATTAACCCTGCATTAGGGAGCCACCGTGGTGCTAACCATTGTATGCCCGCCTTGCATACACAGGGTCGTGGCTTCAAACCCAGTTTCGACCAAACACCAAAAAGTTTTTCAGCGGTGGATTATCCCACCTCAGTAATGCTGGTGACATTTCTGAGGGTTTCAAAGATTTTCTAAGTGGTTTCACTGCAATGTGGAACGCCGTTCCGGCTATAAAAAGGAGGTCCCTTGTCATTGAGCTTAACATAGAACCGGGCAGCACTCAGTGATAAGAGAAAAGTTCACCACTGTGGTATCACAATGGACTGAATAGTCTGAGCCTGAAATATCGGGCTGCCACTATACTTAACATAACCCTGCATTATGTTTATAACCAACAATTTTTATAAATTTCTATTTTCTTTATTTTACTAGTCTTCGTGCTGGAGAGTTACTCCATTCATTTTTTTTTGTTGTTGATAATTACTCCTAGATGGAACAATGTTTCGTTTATTTGGATTATAACAGGTGAAACTTTATAATGTACAACCATAAATTTTCACTTGTTTGCAGATGTCAAGCTTCGTTGAACTTTAATAAAAACAAAAATACATAATGGTGCCTTTAAATGTGTGAGCAAACCAACATCATTTGATTTATTCCCCTCCCCTCTCCTCTTCAGTTTTGTATACATTTCGAGTTTTGTTAATTACGATTTTCCCTTATTGTTATTATTATTTTAATAGCAACACAAAACTATGAATATTTGTTTAATATTTTTCTTTTTTATTTTTGTATTTCATATCCATGTCTTCTATTTCAAGTGGTAATGCAATGGCAATTGTTATAACATTATCATTGTTATTGCTTGTGTTTACCTATTTCTGGTTTTTAGAGTTGTTTCTTTTTCTAATTTTTTTGGGTGCAAGTAAACAACTTAACTGTATTGTATTGTTTGGAAGGGGGGAGTTGGGGGAAGACTTTTGCTAACAAACTTCAGCAAGTCAATATATCGGTGCACATGCGCGCACATCGGCTTCATGTTAGGCACGATATGTGCCGTTAGCTAAAAAGCACAAAAAAACCAACTAAATAAATAATAAATGAATGAATGAATGAAATAAAATAAGGCGCGTGCGGGCGGGAAGGCGTTGTTGTGTTCATTCGTGGCGGAGAACAGAGAGGAGCGAACTGTAATAATAAATAACTAACAGACAACATAACCAAAGATCAACAATAATAACAATTGACGTCATTTGCTCCACAAAATGCATGAAATAGTAAAATCTATAAAGCAAGCATGGTTGGGTAATAATAAAATGTATAATAATGAGAATACCACTCATAAATTATTAAATATATACTACATTACACAATGTGTGGCACATTGTTAAATGCATGAAAACATAGACAAATTTCGAAAAGTAAAGAAAATAGCTAGACATAGAATAAAAATAAATAGAAGTAAAAATTTAGAACTGGAATATTGGGAATTTACAAAATTATATAGAAAAAGTGAAGATTTTAACAATCTTAAAACAATGATTTTATTATTTTTTAAAAAAACTTTTAAGTAATTTTCCAAGTATTTAAAAACGACCCGAAGCCCCAAAATTTTGTTAAAATTTTATTTCTCTAGAAAATTTTGTCAAACTTTTATTTCGATAGAAAATTTTGTCAAAATGTTATTTCTATAGAAAATTTTGTCAAAATTTTATTTGTATAGAAGATTTTGTCAAAACTTTATTTGTATAGAAAATTTTGTCAAAATTTTATTTCTATAAAAAAATTTATTTCTATAGAAAATTTTGTAAAAATTTTATTTCTATAGAAAATTTCATCAAAATTTTATTTCTCTAAAAATTTTGTCGAAATTTTATTTCTCTAAAAAATTTTGTCGATATTTTATTTCTATAGTAAATTTTGTCAAAAATTTTAATTCTATAGTAAATTTTGTCAAAATGTTATTTCTATAGAAAATTTTGTCAAAATGTTATTTTCATCGAAAATTTTGTCAAAATTTTATTTGTATAGAATATTTTGACCAAATTTTATTCCTATAGAAAAATTTTTCAAAATTTTATTTCTATAGAAAATTTTTTCAAAATTTTATTTCTTTAGAAAATTTTGTGCAAATTTTATTTCTATAGCAAATTTTTGCCAATATTTTATTTCTATAGAGAATTTGGACAACATTTTATTTCTACAGAAAATTTAGACAAAATTTTATTTCTATAGAAAATTTTGTCCAAATGTTATTTCTATAGAAAATTTTGTCAAATTTTATTTCTATAGAAAATTTTGTAAAAATTTTATTTCTATAGAAAATATCGTCAAAATTTTATTTTTCTAAAAAATTTTGTCGAAATTTTATTTCTATAGAAAATTTTGTCAAAAATTTTAATTCTATAGAAAAATTTTGTCAAAATTTTATTTCTTTAAAAAATTTTGTCAAAATTTTATTTCTATAGCAAATTTTGTCAAAATTTTATTTCTATAGAAAATTTTGTCACAATTTTATTTCTATAGAAAATTTTTGTCAAAATTTTATTTCTATAGAAAATGTTTGGCAAAATTTTATTTTGATAGAAAATGTTGTCGAAATGTTATTTCTATAGAAAATTTTTGTCAAAATCTATAAATATTTTGTCGAAATTTTATTTCTCTAAAAAATTTTGTCGAAATTTTAGATATGTTTGTATTATTTAGGCATAAGCCGGCTATCATGCAAAACCTTTTTTCGGAAGGTTCAAGTGTGGTTCATTGTTGGGTTTAATGAACTGCCTGAATTTATTCTGATAATTGGTTGATAGTTTTGCTGTAAATAGAGGATGCTGATGAGGAATGTGGTAATTCCGAAACGTGCGTCCATCCAACCATCTTGCAGTCAATAGCGCTTTGCCCAAATAAATTTGACAAACATCCTTTTCATCTGTTGGTTAAGCTACACTTGTAGTTTAGTTAATGTATGGTTTTAAGCTGAAATCAAAAAACAACAACAATGCTTAAAGAACAAAACCAACAATAATAAAACAAAACGAAATTTTATTTCTATAAAAAATTTTGTCAAAATTTTATTTCTATAGAAAATTTTGTCAAAATTTTTAATTCTATAGAAAAGTTTGTCAAAATTTTTAATTCTATAGAAAATTTTGTCAAATTTTATTTTTATAGAAAAACTATGTCAAAATTTTATTTGTATAGAAAAATTTTGTCAAAATTTTATTTCATCAAAGAATTTTGTCAAAATTTTATTTCTATAGAAAAACAATGTCAAAATGTTATTTGTATAGAAAAATTTTGTCAAAATTTTATTTCATTAAAGAATTTTGTCAAAATTTTATTTCATTAAAGAATTTTGTCAAAATTTTATTTCTATAGAAAATGTTTGGAAAAATTTTATTTCGATAGAAAATGTTGTCAAAATTTTATTTCTATAGAAAATCTTTGTCAAAATTTTATATCGATAAAAAAATTTTGTCAAAATTTTTAATTCTATAGAAAATGTTGTCAATATTTTATTTCTATAGAAAATTTTTCGTCAAAATTTTATTTCTATATATAATTTTGGTAAAATTTTATTTCTATACATAATTTTGGCAAAATTTTATTTCTATACATAATTTTGGCAAAATTTTATTTCTATAAAAAAAGTTGTCAAAAATTTTTTTCTATAGAAAATGTTTGACAACATTTTATTTCAATAGAAAATTTTGTAAAAAAATTTTTGTCCATGAAAATTTTGTCAACATTTTATTTCTTTAGAAAATTTTATCAAAATTTTATTTCTGTTGTTTTTTTGATTTCTATTCCTCTGTTGGTTATGCTACACTTGTAGTTTAGTCAATGCATGGTTTTAAGCTGAAATCAAAAAACAACAACAATGATTAAAAGAAAAAAAACAACAATAACAAAACAAAACGAATGAAAACAAGTATATACAGCAGTAAATTCGGCCGGGCCGAATTTTAAATACCCACCACCATGAATATAAGTATAATAGTTTACTATGAAAACTCTTCGTCGTAGTGGGTTACTTGATAATATATAGAATTGTAGGGGGTTTGATGACAAATCTTCTCCCAAACGAGCTAGCTCCCGAAGACAAACTTTAAAGATTCTACCTATGAAGACCAGATAAGATTCTGGATTTATGAGAACCAATTTTGTTAGAGTTTTAAAGAAAATATAAACATATCGTTGAAATTACGCCTGGATTTAAAATCTTAAATCTGTAGATTTTTCCGCATTTATTTAAATACGATGAGTAAAATCTGGAACTTTTACTTTCAGTTTGAAGCAATTTTCATGATCAGTGCGTCTGCTATACCCTGAAAGAAGTGTATTCTTTTTTGAGAAACGTAATTTTAGACAAGCAAAGTTTTCTTTTGACACAAATTTTAGAGACAATCGTTGAATAAACGAAAACACTTAATAAGAAAAAGAAATTTCGTTTGTCTAAAATTTTATTATAGATTACTAATTTCCAGCAAATCGGATAAAAACTACGGATTCTAGAAGCCCAAGAAATAAATCCGGGAGATCGGTGTATATGGGGGCTATACCAAAACATGGACCGATAGGCACCATTTGCTACTCACATATTTGTGATCTTAAAATATCTCCAGATTTTCCATTTTAAACAAATCGACCAGAAAATATATACCTCAATTTCGGCACTCTTATTTGTAATCTAAAAATACCTCTAGATTTCGAATTTCAGGCAAATCATGTAATAAATACAGTTTATTATAGCTCAAGAATTCCAGGCAAAGCGGATGGTAAATATAGTTTCTAGAAACCCAAGAAGCAAAATCGGGAAATCAGTCTCTATGGGGGCTATATCAAAACATGGACCGATGAGCACCATTTTCGGCACACCTTTTTATGGTCCTCAAATACCTCTAGATTTCCAATTTCAGGCAAATCGGATGGTAAATATAGTTTCTAGAAGCCCTAAAAGCAAAATCGGGATATCGGTCTATATGGGGGCTATACCAAAACATGGACCGATGCGGACCATTTTCGACACACCTCTTTATGGTCCCAAAATACCTTTAGATTTTCAATTTTATACAAATCGGATAGAAAATACTGTTTCTAGACGCGTAAGAAGCAAAATCGGGAGATCGGTCTATATGGGGGCTATACCAAAACATGGACCGATATGGACCATTTTCGACACACCTCTTTATAGTCCCACAATACCTCTAGATTTCCAATTTCAGGCAAATCGGATGGTAAATATAGTTTCTAGACGCCCAAGAAGCAAAATCGGGAGATCGGTCTATATGGGGGCTATATCAAAACATGGACCGATATGGACCATTTTCGACACACCTCTTTATGGTCCCAAAATACCTCTAGATTTCCAATTTCAGGCAAATCTGATAAAAACTACGGTTTTTATAGGCCCAAGACCCCAAATCGGGAGGTCGGTTTATATGGGGACTATATCAAAACTTGTACCGATATAGCCCATCTTCGAACTTGACCTGCCTGCAAACAAAAAACTAATCTGTGCCAAATTTCGGGACGATAGCGCCATTATTGAAGGCTGTAGCGTGATTACAACAGACAGACAGACAGACGGACATGCTTATATCGTCTTACAATTTCTCCCTGATCAAGAATATATATACTTTATATAGTCGGAAATCGATATTTCGATGTGTTACAGACGGAATGACAAACTTATTATACCCCCGTCACCATTTTATGGTGGTGGGTATAAAAAGAGGAAGCAAGCTCAAAATAAACCCATCCAACTGCACTCAAATCGATGATTTGACGGTGGCAAAGGAAAAGAGATATGTTTGTACGAATTTATTTCGGCATAAGCCGGCTATCATGTAATGCGCTTTACAGACTATCAGTTATTCCGGACGGAATGTCGGTGTTTGTAAAGAAGACTAAATAATCGGTAAATGTGTTATAGATCCTATAAACATGCAGCAGTATCGATTATGCCTTCGGACTTAACTTATAATGTGCACAATATATGAGATATGTTCGACAAGAGCACTGTCGTCCGGAATAACTGATAGTCTGTAAAGCCCATAAAAACTTTTTTTCGGAAGGTTCAAGTGTGGTTCATTGTTGGGTTTAATGAACTGCCTGAATTTATTCTGATAATTGGTTGATAGTTTTGCTGCAAGTAGAGGATGCTGATGAGGAATATGGTAATTCCGAAACGTGCGTCCATCCAACCATCTTGCAGTCTATAGGGCTTTGCCCAAATAAATTTGACAAACATCCTTTTCATCTGTTGGTTAAGCTACACTTGTAGTTTAGTTAATGTATGGTTTTAAGCTGAAATCAAAAAACAACAACAATGCTTAAAGAACAAAACCAACAATAACAAAACAAAACGAATGAAAGTTTTATTTCTATAGAAAATTTTTGTCAAATTTTATTTCTATAGAAAAATTGTATCATAATTTTATTTCTATAGAAACATTTTGTCAAAATTTTATTTCTATAGAAAATTTTGTCAAAATTTTATTTCTATAGAAAATTTTGACAAAATTTTATTTCTATAGAAAATTTTATCAACATTTTAATTCTATAGAAAAATTTGCCAATATTGTCCAGTCTAACTTGTTTTGAGCTCTTGCACTTTTTGGAACTTGAATATCTTTAGTCCAAGCTCATTTTTCAATATGTGTTGCATCCGTTCTCGCATTATGTTCAGTTCACGACCATGTTTCCTACCACTGCGGCGTTAGAATATCGGCTATATATGATAAAGGGGTTAAGTTTATATGTCAGAAACTACAACAGATAAATAAACCAAATGACATTTATTATAAATTATTCTTATTCGGTGTTACCAATACCATAGTCATACTTATTTCTGTTTAAGTTTGTTGTTGAATGGAACGACGTAGATGTTATTTTTATGTAGTAAAATACTCGTAGTACCTTGACAAGCAGTTTGATTTAAAATTTTTTATGCTAGTCTTTGAAATAGAGGAAATATAGAGATATCGTTGAGATGATATTCCACACTCTCGAATGGTTGCTTTTCCTCATTCATGATGCTACAGTTGATTTACTGTTGTAATTCTGTTTTTTTATGATGGTTATCGCTATTGTTACGATTCTTTCTAGGGTCGTCACATCTTTTATTCTTTTTTCATCATCGTATTGATTGATCATTTTGATCGGATTATGGATAGGTTTTGTTTTTTTGTTTACTAACGGCAATTAAAAACTAATAGTTGTGGACGAAAGAAGGCTGAGAATGTTTTCAAGTTTTTTGTTGTTGTACTAAAGTTCTTTGGGGCCTATTTGAAAGTTTTAGTGTTTTATGTTATCTCAATTAAAATTTGTAGAATGCCTGTTTTTTATGGCCAAAGAAAAATATGTTTTGGTTTCGATTCCAGAAGATTCGAGAAGACAATGTTTAACAAAATTTTTTTTTTTAGGAAACATTCCATCTTTAAGTTAAGGGTTTTGAAAATCGGTATACAGCTCTCATTACCTAAATGTTCCATATTTCCATTATATACGACTGAAAGTTCGGTCCTTAATCGTGTATGTACCCTCCCCATAGATGATTTTTTTCTGGAGAACCGCAAGGGGCTATCGTTTGAGAATGGATGCAAAAAAAAAATTCTCTCGCTCTATAGCCATTGAAGTTCTCCGATGAGAAGCCATTCCAAACTGAGAAGTTTGTGAACAAAAAAATAATCGTGTTTACTTGCCAAAGAGTAAAAATCTTCAATTGGCCACCCGAGCTCATGCGCCGGCGATGGTAATGGTGAGGTTCGCAGCAACGGCCAACGGTCGGCGCGACCGTATTTATCGAGGTTCCTCGCTTCATTTCTACCGTATAATGGCCACCACAATATGTGGATTTCAATCCGTTGGATTTTTGCTCCTGGGGTATTTTGGGGAGTAAGTTCGGCACAAAAAAACGCTAAAGTATTGATCATCTCGTATTCAAGAGGATTATCCTCGTCTCATTACTACCACACAATGCCTACCAATATCTGCGGATCTCAATACGTTTGGGCTTTTGCTACTGCAGCATTTTGGAGTTTTTCGACTTTTGACAAAATTTTCTTAGAAATAAAATTTTGACAAAATTTTCACAAAATATTCTATAGAAATAAAATTTTGACAAAATTTTCTATAGAAATAAAATTTTGACAAAATTTTCTATAGAAATAAAATTTTGACAAAATTTTCTATAGAAATAAAATTTTGACAACATTTTCTATAGAAATAAAATTTTGACAAAATTTTCTATAGAAATAAAATTTTGACAAAATTTTCTATAGAAATTAAATTTTGACAAAATTTTCTATATAAATAAAATTTAGACAAAATTTTGTATTGAAATAAAATTTTGACAAATTTTTGTATAGAAATAAAATTTTGACAAAATTTTCTATAGAAATAAAATTTTGACAAAATTTTCTATAGAAATAAAATTTTGACAAAGGTTTCTATGGAAATAAAATTGTGATAAAATTTTCTATAGAAAATAAATTTTGACAAAATTTTCTATAGAAATAACATTTTGACATCTTTTTGATAAAATTTTCTATAGAAATAAAATTTTGACAAAATTTTCTATAGCAATAAAATTTTGACAAAATTTTGTATAGAAATAAAATTTTTGATAAAATTTTCTATAGAAATAAAATTTAGACCAAATTTTCTATAGAAATAAAATTTTGACAAAGGTTTCTATGGAAATAAAATAATAAAATTTTCTATAGAAAATAAATTTTGACAAAATTTTCTATAGAAATAAAATTTTGACAAAATTTGCTATAGAAATAAAATTTTGACAAAATTTTCTATAGAAATAAAATTTTGACAAAGGTTTCTATGGAAGTAAAATAATAAAATTTTCTATAGAAATAAAATTTTGACAAAATTTTCTATAGAAATAAAATTTTGACAAAATTTTCTATAGAAATTAAATTTTGACAAAATTTTCTATATAAATAAAATTTTGACAAAATTTTGTATAGGAATAAAATTTTGACAAAATTTTCTATAGAAATAAAATTTTGACAAAATTTTCTATAGAAATAAAATTTTGACAAAATTTTCTATAGAAATAAAATTTTGACAAACTTTTCTATAGAAATTAAATTTTGACAAAATTTTCTATAGAAATAAAATTTTTAAAAAATTTTCTATAGAAAAAAATTTTGACAAAATTTTCTATAGAAATTAAATTTTGACAAAATTTTCTGTAGAAATAAAATTTTGACAAAATTTTCTTAGAAATAAAATTTTGACAAAATTTTCTATAGAAAGAAAATTTTGACAAAATTTTCTATAGAAATAAAATTTTGACAAAATTTTCTATAGAAATAAAATTTTGACAAAATTTTCTATAGAAATAAAATTTAGACAAAATTTTCTATAGAAATAAAATTTTGAAAAAAGTTTTCTATGGAAATAAAATTTTGACAAAATTTTCTATAGAAATAAAATTTTGACAAAATTTTTTATAGAAATAAAATTTTGACATAATTTTCTATAGAAATTAAATTTCACAAAATATTTTATAGAAATAACATTTTTACAAAATATTCTATAGAAATAAAATTTTGACAAAATTTTCTAAAATAAAATAAAATTTTGACAAAATCTTCTATAGAAATAAAATGTTCACAAAATTTTCTATAGAAATAAAATTTTGACAAAATCTTCTATAGAAATAAAATGTTCACAAAATTTTCTATAGAAATAAAATTTTGACAAAATTTTCTATAGAAATAAAATTTTGACAAAATTTTCTATAGAAAAAAAATTTTGACAAAATTTTCTATAGAAATAAAATGTTTACAAAATTTTCTATAGAAATAAAATTTTGACAAAGTTTTCTATAGAAATAAAATTTTGACAAAGTTTTCTATAGAAATAAAATTTTGACAAAATTTTCTATAGAAATAAAATTTTGACAAAATTTTCTATAGAAAATAAATTTTGACAAAATTTTCTATAGAAATAAAATTTTGACAAAATTTTCTATAGAAATAAAATGTTGACAAAATTTTGTATAGAAATAAAATTTAGACAAATTTTTCTATAGAAATAAAATTTTGACAAAATTTTCTATAGAAATAAAATTTTAACAAAATTTTCTATAGAAATAAAATTTTTAAAAAATTTTCTATAAAAATAAAATTTGTATAAAGTTTTCTATAAAATAAAATTTGTTTAAAATTTTCTATAGAAATAAAATTTTAACAAAATTTTCTATAGAAATAAAATTTTGACAAAATTTTCTATAGAAATAAAATTTTGACAAAATTTTCTATAAAAATAAAATTTTGATAAAATTTTCTATAAAATAAAATTTGTATAAAATTTTCTATAGAAATAAAATTTTAACAACATTTGCTATAGAAATAAAATTTTTCATAAAATTTTCGAAAACAATTTTTGACCAAATTTTCTATGGAAATAAAATTTTAACAAAATTTTCTATAGAGATAAAATATATATAGGAATAAATTTTTGACAACATTTTTCTATAGAAATAAAATTTTCTATAGAAATAAAACATTTTCTATAGAAATAAAATTTTAAAAAATTTTCTATAGGAATAAATTTTTGACAAAATTTTTCTATAGAAATAAAATTGTAGCAACATTTTCGATAGAAATAAAAATTTGAAAAATTTTTCTATAGAAATAAAATTTTGACAAAATTTTCTATAGAGGTTAGAGGACGCATACTGATATCATATGCTGATCAGTGGCAATAACGGCGAGAATTAAACCGTCGATATGTTTTGAAAATTTTGTGATGAAAAATACATCACTATAACAATAGGTTTTTTTAGGCTAAATACGTATTTGGACCACCCTCGTGATCTTTGTGGTTATATTATATTCACTAAATAATATTTTAATGTTTTTATTGTGACTTGGTCTCAAGTATGGCAAAGAAACCACAAAGCCTTACATGTACTTCTGGTTGTAATGGATAACGTTTATGTTTGACGACATTATACATGGTGGTTCTTATTATTTTGCCTACCAAACGCATTCCCTCCCTCTATGGTTTCCTCCCAGAATGGATTGTGTTCATATGGTTACTATGACTATGGTATATGTTACATGAAACAAACAATTGTACATTTTCGCAAAAAAAACTGTACATTTTCCCTCCTTTGATTGTCACATTCCTAAGACTAAAAATAGTATTCTGATGGCTATGGGTGGTGAATCTATTGTCCATATTTAATTTTCCTATGTTGTACTATCAACATTATATCTATCTATTCTACATTACTATCTGATGATTGCTTTGAATTGTACTAACTATTCACAGTTTGATGGTTGTACAGTTTTGTAATTGATATGCATGTAGTTTGCTCATAATTGTACCCTGTTCTGACACGCAAAACAATAAATGCTATATGCTGCTATAACTACATTAACCAACTACTACATATTTATATCATGTTCTGATATAGAAATAAATGCAAAGACATAATTCAACAACAAAATAAAGACGACCACTCTTTTTGACCATCTATCGCACAGTAGCTTGTGAAAACAATACCAAAATAAGGAGATCTGAATTTGATAAATTTGTAACAACTTTAATCGGTGTTACCGTTGAGAATTTCAAAAAGGTTGCAAATACAGTGTCATTCGCTTTAGAGCGTGGCAAAAAAGTACCACACTTTTACATAAAGCAAAAATGCGATTTCATCCATTTTTATGTTATACCCTTTGGTACTTCAGATTGTAGCCAGATCGAGGAACTTTGCGACTTAGGTGGGGTGTGTCCAGAGTGATCTGGTGGTAAGTTAGGTTGGTTTAGCCGGACAAGAAAAAAGATGACGCGTGTCATGTGGCCCTTGGCTGCAAATTGGACACACGTCACCTATGCTGCCGATAGGTAGGAATTGAGGCGGCTGCACTTGCCTGATCTTAATTGGGCTAAAACTACCCTAATCTGCCGTGGGAGGTATCTTTCCTCCGGCGCTATGGGCGGTGGTCGGACTCCGAGAACAGGATTAACCTTGTAGCTTGTCACCGCTTCAGCTACAGTATCTTCATGAATCCTGTTCAAACCTGCCTTGTACGCTGCTTTATCTAGAGGCTTTATCTAGTTGTCTCCACGCACAGGGATGATCTTTGTCTCCACATAAAGCTGATCCAGGGGTGTGCTGCGGAGACTCCCAGTCGCAGTTCTAAGGGCAGCGTTCTTGTAAGTATGTATGTTATTCCACTGCGTATAGCTGGTCTGCGGTGTCTACACTGGAGCTGCATAGTTTACCGTTGATCGGCCAATTGCCTTATAGGTAGTTAATAAGGTTTCTTTGTCCGCACTCCAAGTGCTGCCGGCAAGTAACTTGAGGACCTTGTTTTTACCGCGGAACTTATTAAAAGTTGCAGTGGAATGGGCAGACGACCTGGCGCCCGCACAGATAATTAGGAACCCAACGCTTAATTCCTGCCGGTGGCGACGTGTTCTCGATGTCCTCCAAAAATCTGGCATGGTAGGAGTATCTGAGGACCAATCAGATATCATATCTTCCACTGACTCTTTCTTCTTCCTAAAGGTCAAAGAGGCTTTTAGGGTGAGGCTGAAACTAGAGGGCAAAAAGGGCAAACTTTCCGAGACGGAGACCGTGCCTTACTAATATTAGAAAATTGGTAGAAGAATACGAGAGACGCAAGGGGAACCCTATACACGCAAAGAAAAAAAACGTTTGGAAAACGTGTACCGAAAACGTTTTTCTTTTGTTAGAGTTTTTTGAATTGCTTCGGAAATTTTAAACTTTTATCACCAAAAAAATTCGTTTGTTACAAAATTTTTATTTTTTCAATAAAAAAAGTTATTTTTGAAACAACAACAGAGTCCATTTCGTTTGTATCAAACACTGTTCTTTTCTGACTTTAGGTCTTTAATAAGACACATTTTACAGTTCAAGATTTAATATAGTACAATGTAATGTTGAACATTTTTTCGGAATCTTCCGAACATATGTGGAATGTATGTAAAAAAAAAAAACTTTGGTCGCAGCAGGGATCGAACCCACGACCCTTGGCATGAGAGTCGGACGTAGCAACCACTGCTCCACGGTGCCAAACTAAATGTTTGTTTCTGTTAAATAAACTTTGTTTATTCGGTTCGTGGGCGCCGCAAGCTATGCTATATAAATATAACTTATATGGATATTTATCTATTGATGACCATAACAGGTACATAGCTCAGTGGTTAGTGTGTTGGCTTACAAAGTGCATGGTCCGCGTTTCGATTCTCCATCCAGGCGAAAGGTAAAAAAATTTTAAAAATTTATAAATTCGTATAATTTCTTCTACATTGTTGGTATTACAGAAAAAGTTGTTAAGAACTAAAAAACTTCGTGGAATTGAGAAAGATGTGAGAGGAAAATGCAATTAGCCAAAAAAAATTTTTTTGAGTTAGTCTTTGTAAAATTGTTTTTACATCCTGGAAAAGAATAAACGTTTATCACAAAAAGTATATACTTTTCTTCCAAATACACTTCCTTACAGCGAAAAGCAAATGAGAAACGAACTTTGTTTGTCTAAAATTTCGTTTGGGAGGAAAGAATTATTTTTTTGCGTGTAGTACCGACCAGTGATAATTGATCGCCTGTGGAAGCCATGCGGGATGTAGGAGTATCTGAGGACGAATCAAATGGTATATCTTCCACTGACTCCTTCTTCTTCCTAAGGGCCACTGACTCCTTATTCTTCCTTCTTCTTCCTAAGGGATTTTAGGGTGAGGCAGAAGGTAGAGGGAAAGACGGATATGTCTGAAGATGACGGAAGACGCCTATTTAAGGAGAAGGAGACTATAAAAAACTTGGAGGTCACAATCAAGGAAATTCTGAAAGGTTATGAGCTTTCTAAAGTGGATAGCAATTTGAAATTGAACTTTCGACCAACCTCTTGCGCCGATTTAACCATAGCTAAACATGGTGCAACATGGAAGGGATAGATGAGCCAAGCTCATATTCTCGCTCCCAAGGGAAAGAAGGCAGCACGGAGATATTTTGTGCGTCCAGCGACCTCGAAGGGAATGCCGAGCCTAGTTCGAAATCCAGCCAAGCAGTCTAGTGGTAAAAAGATTCCGGTAGATGATGTCTCACGTAACCCTGATTCCAAAAGAGGAAAAGGACAAAATAAATTAACAATGATAAAAGTGGCTATTGTGGACGACTCAAGTGCGGATCGAAGAATAAACTAAGAAAATTGGTCTCGGAACAGATATGGCATGGGGCGGATGAGGCACCCTACTTTGGGATCATTTATACTGAGCGGAGACACAAGATCTTGCACTGTAAGACAACAGAAACCCTCGCTTGGCTATGAAGGACCACAAAAGGGCTGAAACTATGGGAAGGAGCCAAATTGATGGTTATTCCCGAAACGGAACTTAAGAGACAACTCAGAGTGCGAGTCTTCATGACGGAGCCCATTCTGCCGCATATTTGTGGTTCTAAAATACCTCGAAATATTCATTGTCTGGAAAATCGGATAAAATTTGCGGTTTCTAGAAGCCTAAGAAGCCAAATCGGCAGATCGGTCTATTTGGGGACCATGCCAAACCATGGACCGATAGACAACATATTCGGCACAGGTATTTTATGGTTTGTAATAACCTCTGGATTTTCAATTTTGGGCAAATCGTATAAAAAATACAGGTACAGTTTGAGCAAATAGGTAATAACTGCGGTTTCTAAAATCACATGATGTTTGGTCTGTATGGGAATTGTATCAAAACATGAACCGATACACACCCCACATTCGGCACATCTATTTGTGGGCCTAAAATACCTCTAAATATCAATTTTCAGGACAATATGATAAAAATTCCGATTTCTATAAATCCAGGAAGTAAAATTGGACGCATCTATCAATGCAGAGTCTATACCAAACCATGGACCGATACACACACACACCATATTCAGCTCCTCAAATACCTCTAGGTGTAAATTTTCAGGAAAATCGGATAAAAGTTGTCATTTCTAGAAGCCCAAGACCCCAAATGATCGGTCTATATGAATGAATCATGAATCAAATACGCCCCAGAGTTACTCCGGTACATTTCTACTCTACTTTATACTAATAGTGACATCTGTCGTCTCATTTGTACAATGACAAAGCGGAGTCGTGTAGCCATGGTTGCCACACGAGCCAAACATAATCTACTAAAATTTGGAGAAAATTTTACCAGAAAACTACCAAACTACCAATTTTATTTCTATAGAAAATTTTGTCAAAATTTTATTTCTATAGAAAATTTTGTCAAAATTTTATTTCTATAGAAGATTTTGTCAAAATTTTATTTCTATATAAAGTCTTGTTAAAATTTTATTTTTTTTTAGAAAATTGTTGTTGTTGTTTTTTTATTTCAGCTTAAAACCATACATTGACTAAACTACAAGTGTAGCTTAACCAACAGAAAATTTGAAAATTGTATCACAAATTTTATTTCTATAGAAAAATTTTTCAAAATTTTTATTTCTATAGAATCTTTTTTCAAAATGTTATTTCTATAGAAAATTATGTCAAAATTTTATTTTTATAAAAAAATTTTATCAAAAATGTTATTTCTATAGGAAATTTGTTCAAAATTTTTTTTCTTTAGAAAATTTTGTAAAAAATTTATATCTATAGAAAATTTTTTTCAAAATTTTATTTCTATAAAAAAATTTGTCAAAATTTTTATTTCTATAGAAAATTTTGTCAAAATGGTATTTCTATAGAAAATTTTGTCAAAATTTTATTGTTATAAAAAATTTTATCAAAAATGTTATTTCTATAGAAAATTATGTCAAAATTTTATTTTTATAAAAAATTTTATCAAAAATGTTATTTCTATAGGAAATTTGTTCAAAATTTTATTTCTATAGAAAATTTTGTAAAAAATTTATATCTATAGAAAATTTTTTTCAAAATTTTATTTCTATAAAAAAATTTGTCAAAATTTTTATTTCTATAGAAAATTTTGTCAAAATGGTATTTCTATAGAAAATTTTGTCAAAATTTTATTGTTATAAAAAATTTTATCAAAAATGTTATTTCTATAGAAAATTTTGTCAAAATTTTATTTTTATAAAAAATTTTATCAAAAATGTTGTTTCTATAGAAATTTTTGTAAAAATTTTATTTTTTTGGATAATTTTATCAAAAATTTTATTTCTATAGACAATTTTTTCAAAACTTTATTTTGTCAAAATTCTATTTCTATAGAAAGTTTTATAAAAAATCAATTTCTGTAGAAAATGTTGTCAAAATTTTATTTCTATAGAAAATTTTGTCAAAATTGTATTTCTATAGAAAAATTTGTCAAAATTTAATTTCTATAGAAAATTTTGTTAAAATTTTATTTCTATAGAAAATTTTGTTAAAATTTTATTTCTATAGAAAATTTTGTCAACATTTTATTTCTATGGAAAATTTTGTCAAAATTTTATTTATATAAGAAATTTTATCAAAAATGTTATTTCTATAGAAAATTTTGTAAAAATTTTATTTCTTTAGAAAATTTTTTCAAAAGTTTATTTTGTCAAAGTTCTTTTGCATAGAAAGTTTTATAAAAAAAATTTATTTCTATAGAAAATTTTGTCAGGATTTTATTTCTATAGAAAATTTTGTCAAAATTTTATTTCTATAGAAAATATTATTTCTATAGAAAAATTTGTCAAAATTTAATTTCTATAGAAAATTTTGTTTAAATTTTATTTCTATAGAAAAATTTATTAAAATTTTATTTCTATAGAAAATTTTATCAAAATTTAATTCTATAGAAAATTTTGTCAAAGTTATATTTTTATAGAAAATTTTGTTAAAATTTTATTTCTTTAGAAAATTTGTCAAAATTTTATTTCCATAGAAAATTTTGTCGAAATTCTATTTCTATAGAAAATTTTGTCAAAATTTTATTTCTATAGAAAATTTTTTCAAAATTTTATTTCTAGAAAATTTTGAAAGTACCTCTTAGTTGGAGAGGTATATTTAACAAAATCTACCAAATCATCAAGAATTCTACCAAACAGTAAAAAAATTACGATATTTGGTAGAATTCTACCAACTGTGGCAACCGTGCGTGTAGGTCAAAAGTCTTCGTTTCTAAGGATAAGTATCCAATTTCTCTCTATCTAGAGCTTTACTAATTGTCAAAGCACAAAACGCAAATGTTTCATTTCTTTTTAACTTCGACCACTTCTCATTTCCCTCCAATTTTGTGGTTATTACTTTCCAATAACATTTGCTCTAGCAACATAATAGCTAGAGTGAGTTCAAACCAGAAATCCATTAAGAATTTCCCATTAAGTATGCAGTTCAAGTTTTTGCCGCTGATGGCTCACACTTCTTTTTCTTACATTCAATTATAATTCAAAGCTTGTCTCATATCACATTGGTAAAATTATTCGCTATTATAATACACTTTGCTATTCCTTCTCGGTATTGTTATATTTGTTCATCTCTTTTCTAATTCGTTATGAGCAATTGCATTCCAAGTTTATATACTGAAGAAATCGGAGCAATAGAATACACTTGAATCAAATTGACTTTAATTTCAAAAATGATGGCTGTCATTTAAAAAGTTTGTTATGAAATTCCGAAGGTCCTCAAATGTTTTTCTCTACGTATAAATATTTCTGTGAAATATAGATATTTTTGATTATACTCATAAACGGACTTTCAAAGTCTCTGAATATGAAACTAAAAGACTTTATTTCTTGGTTATATCCAAGGTTTTGTTGTATTTCCATTTTCTTCCAAATTCTATTTAAAGCTATTTTTCTTCAATTTTTGTCCAACCATTAAAATTTTAATAAATAAAAGGAAAATATAGAATTCCCTCTCTGATTGCAATCCCCCAAATTGTTTGCAAAAAGTCATGTAAGTTTATGAAAATAGTATTTTCTTTATATTAATATTGTCTTTTTTTATAACAATTTATGTTTGTAAGTCACAGTCTTCTAAAATTATTATTATTATTTATATCATAAATTTGGAATATAAATAATAAACATATTTAAGATCATATTTAATCCCATTGGGAATTAAAACCCGTAGCTGTGTTTCATATGATTATCTATTGTGAATGTAGAGTTGTATCCGAATATGCAATATCTTTGTTATTGTGAATGTGGTAAATGTTTTTCTATCCCTTTCAAGTTGAGAGAAACCCGGTGTCTTACTCTTTGGCATTTGCTCTTTCGCTTTCATTCGCTATTTGTTTATTTTGTTTTATATTTTCTTGCCTCCCCCTCCCCCTTCTGGGGTGGAGCACGAAACCCCTCCATAGCTAGAAAAAGAATTTTGTCGTGACAGTATTAGTCACATTGAAAATAAATAGATTTGTTTTTGCTTGCTACGAATGCACATGCATACAAATGGCCATGCAAGTACATAATTTGTTTATGCCGTTTTGCCTGTAAAATCATGTTTTCCCATGTGCTGCTTTTCTTTTGGGGTGTTGTCCCCTACCTTTTCCATATTGCTGTAAAATTACATTGCATGTTGTTTTTCTGGTTATTTTTTTTTTTAACACGAAGTTGTTCTGTTTTTATCTTATTTCATTTTCCCTTTTTCCACTTAGGTTGTTGATTCAGTAGCTCACGTGAGAGAGCCATGTTGCATTGTTGTTGGGCGAAGTTAACGCTCAGTTGTTGGTAGTTTTAGAAATGTTGCCAGATGCGTTTTTTTGAGATCAGGAGATAATATTTGAAAATATCATCGGTGCCAATAATTCGATGAGTTTAGACGAAGAAAGGAAAGTTGAAAATTATGTTATATGATTTTAATGTTTTGTGTGAGGTTATAATAATATTGTTAATATTTATAACAATTAGTGAAAAATTTAATTAAGTGATTACAGCCTCGATTACAAAGGGTTATGGGTTCATTTGTAGTTTCGGCCGAAGCACACAAACACGCCATTCGGACTCGGCTGTAAAAATGAGGTTCCTTGTTATTGAGCTAAGCATAGAATCGGACCCCACTCAATGATTAGAGAGTTCGCCAGCTCCTGTACTATGATGGACTTTATAGTCTGAGTGGGCCAAAAATATTTAGCTGCGTTTTTTTCTTCACATGCACATAAAAATAATTGAACCCTCCAGGGCACTAAAGCCAATTTAAATCTTTTTTTTATCATGAAAATTATTAAATTTTTAGTTAAAAATGCTCCAATACGAAAAACCAACAAATCAGGGCTGTTATTACATTTAAAATTGTGAAAGATATATTGGTGAAAAGTTGTCGAAACTAGAAATGGAATAAAGATATACAGTGGGGAGCAAAACCGAATGCATGTTTGCCACATACGAGTATGTTTTATTTGCTTAATAAAAACGTCTTATTTCCTGACAAACAAAACTATACATTCTGATAAAGTATGCACCTATACTATTGCATTTATTAAAGTAAAATACAAACAAACCTGCATCCAGTTTTGTATTGTTCTCATAATACATTAACCCCCATTTTCAGGAAGCTCCGTCCGTTAGTGCTACGTTAGCTAACGAACTTTTAAACCGCACTATGGACATGTCTGTCATCTTGTATATATTCCATATATCAGGTAGGAACTTAACTGCAAAAAATGTTTCAGTTAAAGTTAAACGGAGAGAAGATATTTCGATTTTACTTTTTGTTAACTGGGAGTTAAAGTCTAACGGAGATACATGAAAATGGCCAAAAAAATCAAATGTTTTAGTATTTAGCCCATAGACCTTTGTTTCTAATTACGGGCTTAACTCGTCTTGACATACCTTCTCTAGAGCTCATCGCTATATTTGGTGCTCTTTAGTGTAATCTCAAGCTTCTTTTAACCAGAGACTTTTTGGTGGCTATTGGAGCATTTGAAAACTTTTCTCCGACAACCATTACTTTACTATTTGGGAGCCACCGTGGTGCAATGGTTAGCATGCCCGCCTTGCATACACAAGGTCGTGAGTTCGATTCCTGCTTCGACCGAACACCAAAAAATTTTCAGCGGTGGATTATCCCAACTCAGTAATGCTGGTGACATTTCTGAGGGTTTCAAAACATCTCTAAGTGGTTTCACTCAGAGATGGTCTGTATCAAACATTTTAAGGTTTGCGACTGTCGCAAAGTTGCAAACGTCACATGTCGTAAATGTAGAAAAAGTAGCAAACGTCGCAAACTCCAAATACTTCAGATAGGCAGCGAATGATATCCAAGATGATGATATATGCGAAGAAGTTTCATAAAATTATTACGAGTTTAAAAAACTTGAGAATATAGTTATTTCTATTAAACACACGAAGCCAAAATTACTATAAACTACTCGATGGTGCAGAAAACGTGACGGTCGGTCATAGTTAACCTTTCACAAATTACTGCAGAAACTGGAAGGAAGGAAAACTACTTAAGTCTTATATAAGTGAATTGCTGTTTAGAGAAAATTTTATAAAATCACTTTTTGGCTTATTAGAGCCAATTTCCATACTAATTAAAAATTTTCAAAATTGTAGCTAGTCATTCGTTGATGCAGCTAAAGCTTGGACCACGAAAACCAAGAATAGATCAAAGTTGTGAATGAGAGATGTAAATCTAGAAGAGTTTTGAATAAATACAATATAAAACATTTTTTGCAGACCTTTTATCGACGAGCTTAACTAAATTAAATTAAAAAATATTCACAATTTCTTTAATTCCAAATTAGGTTTTCTACACTGGGTTTACGACTTTTGCGACATACGTATTATACCGTCGTAAACGTATGTCGCAAAAGTCACATTTTGCAACAGGCCAACCCTGGTTTCACTGCAATGTTGAACGCCGTTCGGACTCGGCTATAAAAAGGAGGTCCCTTGTCATTGAGCTTAACATGGAATCGGGTAGCACTCAGTGATAAGAGAGAAGTTCACCAATGTGGTATCACAATGGAATGAATAGTCTAAGTGAGCCTGATACATCGGGCTACCACCTAACCTAACCTAACTATTTGGAAAGGATTCTTGCGTTTGCCGTCTTGTAAAAAACTTGCTCCTCAGGATAATCTTCTTTTTTATGATTCCTTATTATTAACCAGCGGCCAAGTGTGCCACCATCCCCATACCATGAGGCGTCTCCCTTCATGTTCAATGGTTTGCCCGACGTGATGTTTTTGGGGATTTTGTCGTTATCAGGTCATAACCAGTAATATTCTGAAGTCCTTACCGGCAATGTTCTTTTGCAACGGATGGAAAACGGGTTGTTTTTGTTTCATCTGGCCATATAACTTATTTTCAGTCATCAATGGTCCCATCTTTGGGGGTTTAACTACATTTTCTATTTAATAAATATTGCAAAAAGTGAAAACATGCACTCAGTGTGCTCCCCACTGTATATTCAAAACATACTGCCCTGATCAAGGATACAAACACGGGTTTGTTCATCAGCATCGCTAGGAAAACGAAATTAACTGTTGTTGTGATAGGGGTATGCTAAGAAAATAAAATGGCTGAAATATGACTTTTATAATAATTTGCCTGAATTCCATAGTTTTAAGGGCGTGTGTTATGTGGCAGCCCGATGTATCAGGCTCACTTACGAGTATTCAGTCCATTGTGATACCACAGTGGTGAACTTCTCTCTTATCACTGAGTGCTGCCCGATTCCATGTTAAGCTCAATGATAAGGGACCTCCTTTTTATAGCCGAGTCCGAACGGCGTTCCACATTGCAGTGAAACCACCGTGGTGCATGCTAACCATTGCACCACGGTGGCATCATGATTTTTCTTTAAAAATTGTGTTGTTTATTTAACCTAACCTATGATGCAGTCAGAAAGATGCATTTAATATTAAAACAAACAATCCAATCTCAACTCTAAACATTATCCCCCATTTTGGGAATAAATCTCCAATCCGACAACTCTGTACATATATGTGTATGCTGTCAAGGCATTTTGGTCATGTTCAACAGTGAGACTTCTCACCACACGATTTGTGCGAGCGAAGTTAGTCGGATGTGTGGCGCGGCGGGTGATCGACAGTAGTTTTTGCGTGTTGTTTTTAACTTTTCTCCCTGTGTAAATGGAGTTTGGTGTGATTTTGGCTCGTTTTTATTTTCCAATCTTCAACTTTTACAAAATAATTGGTGCTGTATTTGTGTTTCGAATTACATACAAAGAGTTCCTCTTTCCTTTACAAAATAAAATGCAGAATTTCCCCTAGGGCAATTGATAACAGTTTTTTGTGAAATATATCTTGAAGATAGAAAATTCCATAGAAATATTTTGGAAAAATTATAATTGGCATTCAAATGTCAATCAATTAAAAAAATTGTGATGCTGCTGACTGACTGGTTGGTTGGTTGGTTGGATGGTATAATATGGTTTCTCGACTTCAATAACAGTGGCAACCTTTGTAATAAAATTAACTACATAACTCACGATCGCTTACATCGGTGTTGTTCGTGTGTGTATGTGTGTGCGTGTTTGTTACTTGATGCCTGCGTGTATGAGATGAAGAAAAAAAAAATAAGAAAAAATTGTCTTTTTTTTGTAAGGCCATCTCTCTCATTCTCTCTCTTGTGTTTGCTCAGTATAAAATGAAATCAACAAAAACACAGTGTTGTTCAATTTGATGTGACGCGTCAAATTAAATTAAACTATTATGAGAAGTTATGCATATCACCTTAACAAAAACCGATGTTTTTTTTTAATTATAGACACAATCACTCGATCCGTTATATTTACTGTGCTACATGTTAGAGGTCGTTTAAAACAAAACAAGAGCTAATAAAGTTCAATGAAATCATATGTTAAATTATACAACCTACATGCAAACAAAACCATTGTTAAAAATTATGATGTGAAAACTAAAATAACTCGAATCTTCCGATAATGATGCATATCTTCAAAGACTATAGGAGTAATCTTGCTTGAAATTTATGGTTAGACAGGAAATAAATGTCAAACATATTTCTATAAAAATATCTATGAGATGGATGCAACAGTTCGATGATATGAGGGCCAGCAACAAAATGAAAGAACATTGGTGATTGGATGTGTTCTGGGTTTCACATGAAGGGCTGAAGGGTAACTTTTCCCCTAAGGGTCTTCTACAAGCTGTTTTTCGCCTCACAAATGGAAATACAACTCATATAATTTTCATGGAGGCGAAGGAAATCTTTCTTATTTGCAAAGAGGATAATTTGAACACCCAAAAAAATCGTATGTCAAACTTATTTCTATAAAAATATGAGATGGATGCAACAGTTTGATATGAGGGCAAGCAACAAAATAAAAGAACATTGGTGATTGGATATGTTCTGAGTTTCAAATGAAAGGCTGACGGCTTTTCTTTTTTACCCTAAGGTTCTTCTACAAGCTACTTTTCGCCCCACGAATGGAAAAACAAATCATATAATTTCGATGGAGGCAAAGGATATCTTTCTTATTTGCAAAGAGGAGGATTTGAACCCCAAATTCTTTTAACCCAAAGTCTTTTAATATTAATTTTTTCATAAGTTTTTTTCTACTTGCTTAACATACTTGATAAGTATTGTATGATAAAAAAGCATAGAAGCCCACTAAAAATAAGATAAAAAATATACCACAAAAGATTTTATTTTAATTTGCTGCTAGAAATTGGGGATTAATTAAAGACCTCTGACACATAGTATTGTAAGATTTTGAGATTTAAAAACGCATTCAATTGATTTAAAAAAAAGTTTCATATAAAGTGAGAAATGTTTGTAAAATTTGTGTTTCTACTCTCCCTTTTCTTGTTTTGTGAAAGTAATGCGTAATTGCTTTTACATATGATACAATTACCTCCTTCCCAACAACCACCACAAACCCACTATGGAAGATAAATACATAGATAAAATTTGAAACAACAATACGCAAGCAATCTAAATCGCAGAAATGTCATTACTACTTGCGTTTATCGCTTTTGTCCAGCCAAACAAGTTAAGATTAATTTATGTACGTTTTTTTTTATTTTGTCTACATTCCTATTGTGGTCATAATAACACATATACGTATTGTTGTCAATTTTTTTTTATTTATATTAAAGAAAAACTGGAGTTTTATACATATAAGATGGCTAATGAAGGCGTTAGGAACGAAATGTGGACAAAACCATTTCCTTTATGAGGGTATTGGATATACAATAAATTTATGATATAAAATAAATTGCGAAATTGATTAAAATGTAACATACAATCCTGTCATTATCCATGTTTAAGTAAATAAGGGAATACTTAAATTTTCATTTTATTGAACATATTTGTAATATGAAGCCAAAATGGTCAATAATATGTATTAAAATAAACAACAATATCTGAGTTATTGGATATATCTTAAATAGCTAGAATAAAGCAAAAGGAAATAAAAATTATAATACTAAACTTGATTCAAGGCTCCCCAGCCATTAAAAAAAAAGTAAGCAAGAAATCATAAAAAGGCAATACCTATAGTTTGTGGTCCACGAGCACAGAAACTCCAGGGTAATAAATATATATATATATATATAGAACTATGCAAGATCATCATATTGAAATAACAAGACTTCAGACGAAAAGGCTTGAAGTAATTTCAAGCGGAACACATTGTTAGTATGGAAAAAAATTCTCAAAGCATAAGGCAGAACATTCCAACTTCTAGCCACTCTCACCAAAAATGATCTAGCATATATATTGTTCCTAATTCTAGGAATAAAAATTTGTGGATTCCTAACCGATCTCGAAAAAATAAACGAACTCCTGAGAGGAATCGACCTGGTACTGGTTATTAATGTATAAAAGAAGGATAAATTGCGGTAATCAACAAAGTTTCTAAATGAACAGCCAAGAAAATTCCTCACAAATTCCGAAATATGAATCCTTCGACGTACCCTGTATACAAAACGGATAATCACATTGACTACACGCTTAACCCTATCTAGGTCCATCCTAATACATCCCGAATAAACCTCAAAACGATAAAGAACTTGGGACATCATTAGGGCATGAGCAACTATATGTCTGACGGCAAAAGGAAGATATAACAGGTTGGCTGATAAGTCCCCGGTCTAATAGAGAAGAACACATTTTTTGTCAAAATTCTTTTTTATTATTCAACATAGTTCCCTTCAAGAGCGATACAACGATTATAACGACCTTCCAATTTTTTGATACCATTTTGGTAGTACTACTTCGGTTTTGCCTCGGCGATCACCTCTTCATTACAGCCAAATTTTTCCCTGCGAGAATCCTTTCGCTGGGGGCCAGATCTGGAGAATACGGTGGGTGGGGAAGCAATTCGAAGCCCCATTCATTCATTTTTGCCATCGTTCTCAATGACTTGTGGCACGGTGGTGATCTGCGTTGCTTCTTACCTAACATTAGGGCCTTACATTTAGACAAATTGACAGTGAGGTAGTTCTCTGTATTTACAATTCATTCATCTATCTTCTTATATATATAAAAATGAAATGTCCTCGATGCGCTCCTAAACCACTGATCAGATTATTATGAAACTTTGGTAGGGGCTTCTCAGGACATCCGAGGTGATTTATGGCTCACAAAATATTTGCTCGGACCAAGGGTGCGTGGTACCTCCCATACAAATCGCAAATAAAAACTCCATTACTTCACTTCCTATTGCCTGTATTTCAACAAAATTTTGTTTGTCGCTTTGGTGTGAATTTTCGAAGTTATGCTGCAAATATGGGCGGGATTGTACAAAGGAGCGTGGTACCTCTTATACAAATCTATATATATAAAATTTAATCTATGTTTGTTTGTTTATTTGTTTGTATGTTCCGAGTTGGCTCCGAAACGGCTGAACCGATTTTCTTGAAACTTTCAGAGATGGTAGGGGGCGTTCATGTGGTGAAATAGGGTACCTCATTTTTTGACACCTGTTCGCGGAGGGGGACCTCCCCTTTGTTCGACTTTTTTTAAAGTACAGTGAAAAAACTAAAATTCTCTAAATTATCTGAGATTTACAGAGAACATGCGGTGAGGTTATGGAATTAATATGGGGTACCTGATGATTTCATATGTGCAAGGGGAGGGGGACCTCCCCCTTGCCCTACTTTTTGAAAGTTGGAACAAAATTATACGATTTGCTTGACATTTTCATTGAATGTTGGCGTTGGCATCTAGACAAAAATCAGCTACATTATTTTTCGATATTTGGTCGGGGAGGGGGACCACCCCTTTGCCCGACTTTTTTTTAAAGTACAGTGAAAACAAAACTAAATTCCCCCGACTGAAATTTTACGGAAAAGAATGGATGAGGTTATGAAATTTATATCAGGTTCCTGATTTTTTTAATAAAAATAAAAGGGCATAGGGAGACATCCGCTTATCTTAAGTACATACAGAGAAACAATTAAACTTTACCGAATTACTTGAAATTTACAGAGGACTGGGGAGAGGTTACGATATTAATAGTTGATACCTGATTTTGTGATATTTGGACGGAAGAGAGACCGCCCCTTTAGGCTTATAATTTGCTTGACATTTTCTGGGACGTTTAAAAAAGATGCGCTACATCACTTATCTATACTTGGTGTGGGAGGAGATCCTCCTCTAAAACTGCAAAAAAATCTTAAGTTTTCTTGAAATTTATACCCTATTTATACCCTGCTCCACACTATGGAACAGGGTATTATAAATTAGTGCATATGTTTGCAACGCCCAGAAGGAGGCGAAATAGACATATGGTGTCTTTGGCAATATTTCTCAGGGTCGGCCCCAGAATCGATCTAGCCATGTCCATCTGTCAGTGAACACATTTTTATACCCTGCGCCACACTGTGAAACAGGTTATTATAAGTTTGTTTGCAACACCCAGAAGGAGACGAGATAGGCATGTGGTGTCTTTGGCAATAATGCTCAGGGTGGGTCCCTGAGTCGATCTAGTTATGTCCGTCTGTCTGAGAACACATTTTTGTGATCAAAGTCTAGGTCGTAGTTTTAGTCCAATCGACTTCAAATTTGGCACAAGTATGTGTTTTGGCTCAGAATAGAACCCTATTGATTTTGGAAGAAATCGGTTCAGATTTAACATATTCGAATATCGAACGAAATTAAACTTGAAATAATGAAAATGTGAGGTGGTTACTAATGATTTTGCTATTAAGACATGGGAAAACTTAAAATCGACATGTAACATAACACATAATTATTTCTTTGTCTCTTATCATGTGTTGGTAAGGAAATAACAACAATGAAAACAATTGTCTTTCTTTGATCGCCCCCCTCCTTCCTCCTATGAATTTAGGTTTTCTTTCTAGATGTACTTCATGTTTAAATATAATCCAGTGACGATCTGTTTTATATGCATAACACGTTGGTGTTGAAACCAATCTATCTCAATATTATTTCACTGTTATATTCTTATCCAGTACATTCATCGTATTTACATTTTGTGGAGATTTATTTTCTTTCGCCCATTGCCTAGTTTACAATAAGAAACAACTATAACAATATTCTCATAAATTTGTTAACAAATATGATAATATCTGAAAGAGATTTGGAAATTCAGCCTTTGTTCTAATCTGTTTTTGTGACGTGTAACAATTTAAAGATTTAGGCATGTATTTAGTTTTACTGGGGAAATTAGCTTAAATAAAATACAAATGTTCTAATCCCCACCAACCAACCAATCACGCACCGAACTCAGTGAGCATGTTTTATTTATTTTATGATTTTTGACAAAAATAGATGAATATTTACGATGATGAACTTAAATAAACAAAAAACATATGTTTAACGAACAATAAAATTGAAATATTCACAAAAAAATATTTTGACATCAGCAAAAGCTACGCATATCAAAAGCGTAGACCAACGAAATCGAACCATCCTGGGATTTTTTTGTTTTATAAAAATTTTCAAATTACAACGAATTCTTTAAATAACACCACAATATCAACCACAAATTGCAAATATGATTAAATTAAAATCACTATTTCGCAGAGGACAAACGCCCTCGTCGCAATCTTCATCAAAACATTCCAGCAATAATAGCAGTAACAACAATCGCAACAAATCCCAATCAACACAATCTCTGAATACTGCCATCGAAAACGAAGACAAAAAACAACAAACTGCCACTGGATCATCAACAAAGTTCTATCCCAATGTTCCAAATCCTCCGTCCATTGTTCAAATCGAAGGATCTTCGAGTGAGCGTGGTGTAGATGTGGGTGATGATCACTTAAGCAACAGTTATCATAGTTTGGAAACAAATCAATTGGCCCAAGCTAGCAGTGGTCTTCCATCGGGACAACAACAACACGCTCATACCTTACCCCACAAGAAAAATAAGGGAGCCGTTACGAAGAAGGGACAAAAACAACCAAAGCCTTTACCAGTTGTTCCAAAGAGTGCTGCACCAGCGGTTATTGCTCCTCCTCCACCAGGTGTTGGCGGCGATGTAGTTATGTCTTCAATGGCTGCTGTGGCGCAAGGAACTCAAAGTTCTACTGTTCAGCCAGGCTCGGCCACTTCATTATCAACATCACACTCTAATCCGGCATTGTCAGGAAATTCGGCTAATGCCGCTGGCAATGCCAATGAATTGTATGCGCTGAATCCTGCATTTATGGCTGCAGCGGCAGCGGCCAGCTATCAATTTATCAACAACGAACAGCAACAGATTTTAGAGGTACACTACTTCCCATTTGTTTTTTTTTTTGTTTTAATTTTTCCATATTATAAAATATTTTGTTTTATTTTTTTCAAGGCTTCAAATATTAAAATGCAAGAGCTCCAATCTCAAATTGACCGTTTGGCACGTGACAAAATGCTGGCAGAATCTCGTGTCACAGAATTACTGCCCTATCAAAATGAAGTTAGCAAACTAAAGAACGATTTAGTAAAAATGCAGGTAAGAATATGCTAGAATAGAAATAAACAATAATTATGTCTATATCATCATCGAAAAAAAAGAATGATAATTTCATTAGGCCTTAGATTGGAATTTACGAAACTTTTTGAAATATTTTTATATACTGCCAGAGTATAGCATATATTTTGGCTTACATATAGGAGGGATCTGGAAATAGGATGAATTGGTAAAAACTACAAACTTCTTTACATATTCCATGGGTTCTATAATCTATGTAAGAATGCCGGATAGGGAGTTTGTAAAAGCTAACTACAATATTTAAAAGATATGGTACTATAATTTTTTCCTACACTAAAATGAAAATGATGACATGATGGTTCTCCTAATTGATGATAGCTTAGGTTAGGTTAGGTATAGTGGCAGCCCGATATTTCAGGCTCACTTACGAGTATTCAGTCTATTGTGATACCGCAGTGGTTCTGTCTTATCGCTGAGTGCTGGCCGATTCCATGTTAAGCTCAATGACAAGGGACCTACTTTTTATAGCCGAGTCCAAGCGGCGTTCCACCTTGCAGTTAAACCACTTAGAGAAGCTTTGAAACACTCAGAAATGTCACCAGCATTACTGAGGTGGGATAATCCACCGGTGAAAAACTTTTTGGTATTTGGTTGAAACTGGGTTTGAAGCCACGACCCTGTGTATGCAAGGCGGTCATGCTAACCATTGCACCACGGTGGCTGCCTATGATGGTAATCATTCCTTCAATTATTCAGTCGAGTCCAGTTTTCAAGTTATTGTTAAACCCAGCTTAGCCAAAAAAGCAATAAAAATGTTGTTTTTGGATTCTGAAGTGGTGCAAAATTGTCTCCGAGGCAATGAATTTTACATGCGCTTGTTATAGAGAGGAAGTCTTCTTTTTTTTCATTTTTTATAAATAGCTTAAAAATTTAATTGTTAAGCATCCTCTTCATTATTTCGGTATTTCGGATGTCATTTTTAAAAAATTAATTTATTTGTTTTTATTTTTTTTACTTTCATCTCTACGTAAAGACGTTTTTTATACCCTCCACCATAGGAGGGTTGGAGAGGGGGGTGTATATTAACTTTGTCATTCCGTTTGTAACATTTGTAACATAAAATTACTCTAAGACCCCATAAAGTACATATATATTCTGGGTCATGGTGAAATTCTAAATCAATCTAGTGAGGTCCGTCAGTCCGTCCGTCTGTTGAAATCACGCTAACTTCCGAACGAAATAAGCTATCGACTTGAAGCTTGGCACAAGTAGTTTTTATTGATGTAGGTCGGATGGTATTGCAAATGGGCCATATTGTACCACTTTTACGTATAGCCCCCATATAAACCGACCCCCAGATTTGGCTTGCGGAGCCTCTTGGAGGAGCAAAATTCATCCGATCCGGTTGAAATTTGGTGCGTGTTGTTAGTATATGGCCTCTTACAACCATGCAACAATTGATCCATATTCACATATAGGCCCCATATATACCGATCCCAGATTTGACCATCGGAGCCTCTTGGAACGGCAAACTTCATCTGATTCAGTTGAAGTTTGGTACGTGGTGTTAGTGTATGGTCTCTAACAAGCATGCAAAAGTTGGTTCATATCAGTCCATGATTATATATAGCCCCCATATAAACCAATTCCCAGATTTGCCTTACGGAGACTCCTGGAGGAGCAAATCTCAACCGATCCGGTTGAAATTTGGTACCTGATGTTAGTATATACCTTCTAATATCCATGCAAAAATTTGTCCATATTGGCCCATATTTAAATATAATCCCCATATATACCGATCCCCAGATTTGACCACCGGAGCCTCTTGGAATGGCTAATTTCATCCGATTCGGTTGAAATTTCGTACGTGGTGTTAGTGTATGGTCTCTAATAACCAAGCAAAAATTGGTTCATAAATATATATAGCCCCTACATAAACCGATCCCTGGATTTGCCTTAGGGAGACTCCTGGAAGAGCAAATCTCATCTAACCCGGTTGAAATTTAGTACGTGATGTTAGTATATACCCTCTAATAACCATGCAAAAATTTCGGTCTATAATAATAAATAACCCCCATATAAACCGAACCCGAAATTTGACCAACGAAGCCTGTTGGAAGAGTAAATTTCATCCGATCCGGTTGAAATTTGACCTTTTAATAGCCATAGCCATACATAACTATTTATAGACTCCCTTATATAAAAAACGATCAAGAACTAGAGAGGCATACATATGTAGTATATATTCTGCCATTATTTATCTAACGTAGATTCCATATGGACTAACAAACAATTTAGGAGAAAATGTTAAGGAGGTTTAATAAACCTTGCCATCGGTAACTGTTACTACAACCCTAGTAATTCGATTGTGGTTGACAGTCTTTAGTAGAATTTTATATGTAATCCATGGTGGATGGTACATAAGATTCGGCCTGGCCGAACTTAAGGCAGTATGTACTAGATTTTGGTGATTTGTGCACCCAGGGGATTACAGAAAAGTTCAAAAAAGGCCGCGGAATGTATGTTCGTGGAATGTTTAAGATCGTGGATTTGTTGTGAATAGTAGAAATGAAATTGAAGCAGTGTTGCCAGGGAAAATTTTCGCTTTACCCTACAAGGACAAAAAAGTTGCCTACATTCCCAAAAATCTTTCCCTACAATATTTTTCGTTAAATTTAAATAAAATTTACAAAACAAAAATGGTTCTATGCGCTTTATTGAAAATATATTTATTAAAATATATGAAAATGCAACGTATATTTCGTAAAAATAAATTTATATTACCACCACGATTGCCACAGTTGGTAGAATTCTACCAAAAATAGTAGATTTTTTTCTGTTTGATAGATTGGTAGAATTCTTGATATTTTGGCAGATCAAATCTCTATAGAAATAAAATTTTGAAAAAAAAGGTTCTACAGAAATAAAATTAAAAAAAATATAGAAATAAAATTTTGACACAATTTTCTATAGAGATATTTTTGTCGGCTAAGCCGATATAAATTAGTTTATTCGGCGGCGGGCAATTATTCCTTATTATTATAAAATAAATTTGAAGTTATGCGCCTTGCACGACCAGACAATGAAGCCGACCCATTTTTGTCGACGGAGGCTGACACTAAATTTTTGACTCCGGCGGCGGCGGCTTGACGGCTAAGCCGATATTTATCCATTCGGCGGCACACAATTATCCATTATAAAATCAATTTGACGTCATCGAAATGGTAATTAGATTAATTGTACAACCTAAGCTTACAATCAAATTTACATTTCATTAAAATTGTCGGAGCTAAATTTTTGCAAAATTATTATAGCAATTTGATACTGATCAATTGTGGGTGGAAAGTTCAAAATTTTAGCAAAAAATACAACAATTATTAATAAATTTCTCTGATTTATATCAATATTCAATATTTTTGGTGGCCAAGTTTGAGTCGAGATGAGCCGACGTATTCAGCAGCGGCGTCGACTCGCAAAAACTGGACGGTGGCGGCTAGAATTGGCGGCGCGACTCGGCGGCTTCATTCTCTGTGCACGAAAGTGGTCATGTCGAAGAAATCCCATATATTGGCCACATTATAAGTTAAGTCCGAAGGTATAATCTATACTGCTGCATGTTTATGGGATCGATAACACATTTACCGATTACTTAGTCATCAACGAATTGTCGTATCGATTGGACACACTGCAAGATTCTTCCGTCCGGAATAACTTCCCAGAAAAAAAAGTGTCGCCAAAAAAGTAGTGAAAATATTCTATTTGGATCCGGAAGTGTTGCAAAATTGGCGCAGAAGCGATGAATGTAACATGGACTTGTCATAGGACGGATCTCCACCATTTCAACAGGCGTTGCACTGAATTTGCACCACTTCATAAGGTGTAGTCCGAATTGAATGTTTCGGTTGTGAATTATAAAATTGTGTCATATTTTGCCAAATAAATAATTCTTAATTTTTTTTTAAGATTTTTAGTGCATTGTGCAATTTTTCTACAATGGATTTTGAATTATTTAGAATTGAGAATTGAAATATGGGGGTCGCTTATATGGGGGCTATATAGAATTATGAACTTGATATGGACCAATTTTTGTATGATTGTGGACCAATTTTTGCATGGTCATTAGAGACCATATACTAAATTTCAGCCGGATCGGATGAAATTTGCTTCTCTTAGAGGCTCCGCAAGCCAAATCGGGGGATCGGTTTATATGGGGGCTATAAGTAATTATGGACCAATTTTTGCATGGTTGTTAGAGGCCATATACTAACACCATGTACCAAATTTCAGCCGGATCGGATGAAATTTGCTTCTCTTAGAGGAATCGCAAGCCAAATTTGGGGGTCCGTTTATATGGGGGCTATACGTAAAAGTGGACCGATATGACCCCTTTGCAATACCATCCGACCTACATTAATAACAACTACTTGTGCCAAGTTTCAAGTCGATAGCTTGTTTCGTTCGGAAGTTAGCGTGATTTCAACAGACGGACGGACGGACGGACATGCTCAGATCGACTCAGAATTTCACCACAACGCAGAATATATAAACTTTATGGCGTCTTACAACAATATTTCGATGTGTTACAAACGGAATGACAAAGTTAATATACCCCCATCCTATGGTGGAGGGTATAAAAATATGAAAAAAGCGAGTTTTAAAAAAATTGAATCAAAAGAACTTCCTGTGTAGTTAAAATAAAGAACATCTTTGGGAGGGCATTTTTGGAAGTGCTTTTAAAGTAGGGCCTTTAGAAGAACTTCCAATTTTTTTGCTGGGTTATAGTCTGTAATGTGCTTTACAGACTATCAGTTATTCCGGACGGAATGTCGGTGTGTCGGATCGATACGACTTATCGGCGATGACTAAATAATCGGTAAATGTGTTATCAATCCCATAAACATGCAGCAGTATCGATTATGCCTTCGGACTTAACTTATAATGTGCACAATATATGGGATATGTTCGACACGAGCACTGTCGTCCGGAATAACTGATAGTCTGTAAAGCGCATAAGAAGCATTACGCGAATGGCAATCAGATTAGTTGTACAACCAATCTTACAATCAAATTTCCATTTCATTCACATTTTCTGAGCTAAATTTTTGCAAAATTATTATAGCAACTCGATCCTGATTGATTGTGGCGGCTAAATTTAAGTCGAGATGAGTCGACATATTCGGCGGCGGCGTCGACTGATTCGGATCATACCTTAAGAAGTGAGGCAAAATTTTCTCACTAACCTTTTTTGGCGACGATTTTTTGCTGGGTCTTTGATCGATCCCTCACACGAGGGGTAGACATAAGAAATAACTTCTTATCACAGGACCGCAAGACCTCCCACTGATGGCATATGTTTTTTTCGGATAAATTTCATGATAAATAGAAATCGAGCAGATTTGGTCCCACACAATTAGGGGTCTCTCTACCAAATTCAGTTATTTCAAGACCTCCCGCTGAAAACATATGTTTTTTTGTTTATAATTTTTTTCTAATAAATTCAACGATACATACAAAAAAATAAAATTCTATTAAGGGTAGCATAATGGTAGATTTTTATTTTTTAACAGAGATCATAGAAATTATATGCCAAGGGATTTTTACTATGCGAAAATTGGCCATAGTACTTGAGATTGAGATTTCTGAATGATTCACCACGAGGTATTGGAAAACAAAAATTTCCACTTAGCTATTATTAAATAAAATATATGCATACATATGATGATATTTAATGCACATGCTGTGAAAACGAGACATGTGTTGTACTGGGGTTTCCTCAATCCCTTGCTACCTCCCGTCACATCTTCCGGCTCATAATATACAACACATTTGTTATGTTCAATCAGTCATAAAACCACAAAACGAAAACATTTCATTTGAGATCAATGCAAATTTAGATCTATATCTGTCTGTCTGTCCGTCTACCTATCTATCTTCGAATCAGCTCAATAACAAATCAACCACAAATCTATCAAGAATATTGCAGCGAGGGAATTAAACAGCGACAACGACGAGCATACAGTTATTTTTCATCCCATGCCAATAGCTCAAAATGGAGGAATGTATCCTCCCAGTAATATTGGCCTTATACAGATAATAGTTAATAATTGTTAGTGGCATATGAGGGTTGGACAACATTCCCTTTGTTGGGGTTTTCAATTACTTGTTTTTTTAATCTTATGTTTGCTGTTGTTGTTGTACATTTTTAGAGTGCCCAAGAGAAGAATCAATTGGAAATAGCCAATTTGAAATATGAAAATGAGTCTTTGAGAACACGTTTGAGAGACGTTGTCAATTCACCATTATCCGATGCGGAAAAGCATCAAATCATACAAGATTCACAGCGTCTACATAGTTCAGCGCCAGCCTCTATTGCATTACCAACAGTAAGTTATAATGATATAATGACGTTTTTTTTTTTTGGTTAATCATTAATTTCTTTGTAGTCCTCAGATAATGATAATGGTGGAACGCCTTGCCTCACACCTGACTGGGATAAACATTCCTCGTCTAGTGAAATATCTGTAGCTTGTCTACAAGATAAAATCATACAAATGGAAGAGACCCACTATTCAACCAATGAAGAACTACAAGCTACTCTCCAGGAACTTTCCGATTTGCAAGCCCAACTAAGTGATGCCCAAACCGAGAATGAGCGTTTGGCTGAAGAAAAGGATGTCCTATTTCAATCGTTGTGTCGACAAACTGAGAAACTCAATGATTCTCGCACACAAATCAATAATCTCCAAGAGCTTTTGCTAAGGGATGCTAAACAAAATACCGCTGAAGAGGCTGTTTCCTCCGAAAGGGAAAAGAAATTAATGGATCTTATTAAAACTGCTCAAGATGAGCGAGAAGCAGCCTTAGTCAAACAGGAAGAACTCAATGCTGAACTTCAAGAACTAAGGCAAAGCAACGAAAATCATACCATAGAACAATCACGTTTAAGAGAACGCATTGCTCTCCTGGAGTCCTCTATAGATGCTGAACATGTTCAGCGTAAACAAATGGAAATACAATTGCAAGCAGCCAAAGAAGAGATATCCCATGGAATCATCGAAATTAATCGCTTGACAACTTTACTAGAGAATGCCAAATCGAAAATTGAGGAGTTGGAACAGGATCTGGCTCGTGGTGATAAAACCGATTTGAGTGATCTTTTAGATGCAGCACGCAAAGAAAAAGATTTACTCGAAGAAAAAGTAGCCGAAATCCAAGATCAATGGTCTCGCAGTCAAGCCGAAGTTCGACGCCTTAAAGACCAACTGGCCGATTTAAGTGAAGAACTTAAAGTTTCCAAAAACAATTCAAAATGTGCCCTCTCCCATCTCGAATATCGTCTCGATCAAATGCAACAGGAAAAGGATAAACTATCGATGGAACATCAACAACTCTGTGAAAGTACCAATGAATTACAAGTGCAATGCAAATGTCATTTGGAGGACAAAAATCAACTTCAGTCATTGTTGAGTGAAAGTCAAAAACATTATGCTGACGTAGAACGTAAGCTAAACGAAACACAACAACAACTGGAGGATTTGCAACAATTACGCAAACAAGAAGCCGAAGAATGGCAACAATTCCAATCGGATCTATTAATGACCGTGCGGGTGGCAAATGACTTTAAGACTGAAGCCCTTAGTGCTAGAGAACAATTAGTATTGGATAATAAAACGCAAAAGGAAAAAATACGCATGTTGGAACAACAAATTGAGAAATTAACCAAACAACGTAAGTTTGCTTGTTTGTTTTTTTTTTATGCGATTTTCTTTACAGTTCTTGCTTGCAAATAATGTATAAAAAATATACACAATTTTCTATAGAACAACAACAAACTGAGACACAGCAATCGGTATTAACGACTGTCCAACAAGAAATGGCCTCAAGACGCAGTAAAGTAGGCAGCTTTTCCAGGCAAGATTCACGTTTGTCTGTTAAAACTTTAATTGAAAGTATAGAAAATAATAAACAGGTGAGTAAAACCCCAACGATAAGATTTAATTTTAATTATAGCGCTTGTAGATTACAAAAAAAAAAAAACAATCTTAAATACCCAACACCATAGATTTTCGTCTTCACTGCAATCGAGACTACAGTCCGGGGTGGACTAGGGGTTTTAACGCTGTCCCAAATCTGCAAAGCCCATTTTGTGTATGTTTATGTCCTGAAAAAAATCGAAAATGCAACAACAACCACAAGATTTTTTGTTAGAACATCCTCTTTGTAGCGTATTACATGACCGTTATACGACTAGTTTTCCAACGCAAGTGGTGGTAATCTGGTCTCTATTTAATTTTGGAGCTTTATTAGAATATGGGCTAATATTAACCAAAATTTCGCATGGTTTTTTATAGACCTAAAATACCAACATTTGCAGTATTGGATGCTCAAGAAATCAAATCGGGGGCTGGGTTTATATGTTCGAAATTGCTGCTATGCTTGAAAGCATAAAAACGAATATGTGCTAAATTTCAGCGCGATAGCTTCATTATTGAAGACTCGCATAATTACAACGGATATATACCGACAAGCCGACTTCGTTACACCATCTTGATTTTCTACTCTCCATATTCACTGAAATTCGTTCATGAAATTATTTCACTAGCATAAGTCATGGTAAAAGCTAAATTATATCAAATCGGGGGGCTGGGTTTATATGGAATATGTGCTAAATATCAGCTCCATAGCTTCATTATTGAAGGTCGATAGCTTCATAATCTCAACGGACATATAAGGACAGCCGGACTTTATTACACCATCTTGATTTTATACTCTCCATATTCACTGAAAATTTTCATGAAATTATTTCACTAGCAAAAGTCATGGTAAAAGCTAAATGATGTCTGTGATGAATGCATATCGGGTTAGAAAAATACTCACTAAAGGAATTTGTTAGCTTTTGTGTATAATCCATGAGTTAAAAAAATATTTGATTGAAAATAATAAATTAAACAAGTATATACAGCAGTAAGTTCGGCCGGGCCGAATCTTAAATACCCACCACCATGAACCAAATATTAGGAGTTCTTTTGAAATTTCAGGAGGGCTTGAGGACTTGAGGACACTTCCCGAAGATAAATTTAAAGATTTCACCTATGAGGACTATATCAGATTCTGGATTTATAAGAACCATTTTTGTTTGAGTTTTAGAGGAATCATCAACATCTCTTGTGAGTGTGCAAGAAAATTATAAAATAATGTCTTGATTTGAAATCTTAAATCTGTAGAAGTAAAATCTGGAAATTTTACATTGAGTTTCAAGCAATTTTCATGATCAATGCGCCTTCTACACCCTCAAGAAGTGAAGTCGGTCTATATGGAGGCATTACCAAATGGGCCGATAAAAACTTAATCCGATACACGTTTTTGTGAGCCTAAAATACCAGAATATTGACAATTTCAGGCAAATCAGATAAAAACTACGGTTTCTAGAAACCCAAGGAGTTAAATCGGGAGATCGTTCTTATGGGGGCTATACTAAAATATGGACCTATACTCACCGTTTTCGGCACACCTCTTTATGACCCGAAAATACCTCTAGATTTCCAATTTCAGGCAAATAGGATAAAAACTTCGGATTCTAGAAGCCCAAGAAGTAAAATCGAGAAATCGGTCTATATGGGGGCTACACCAAAATATGGACCGATACTCACCATTTTCGGCACACCTCTTTATGGTCCTAAAATACCTCTAGATTTCCAATTTCAGACAAATTGGATAAAAACTACGGTTTCTACAAGCCCAAGACCCCAAATCGGGAGATCGCTCTATATGGGGGCTATACCAAAATATGGACGGATACTTACAATTTTTAGCACACGTATTTGTGGTCCTACAATACCTCTAGATTTCAAATTTCAGGTAAATTGAATAAAAACTACGATTTCTATAAGCCCAAGACCCCAAATCGGGAGGTCGGTTTATATGGGGACTATATCAAAACCTGGACTGATATAGCCCATCTTCGAACTTGACCTGCCTGCAGACAAAAGACGAGTTTGTGCTAAATTTCAGCACGATTGCTTCATTATTGAAGACTGTAGCGTGATTACAACAGACAGACAGACGGACATCGTTATATCGTCTTAGAATTTCTCCCTGATCAAGAATATATATACTTCATATAGTCGGAAATCGATATTTCGATGTGTTACAAACGGAATGACAAACTTATTATACCCCCGTCACCATTCTATGGTGGTGGGTATAAAAAAGAACTATTGAGATAGTTCATTAAAAAGGCGGGATTTTTTTGTTTTCAAATTAAGAAATTATTCCGAAAAAATTGCAATAGACTGATCAATCGAAGAATTGTCCATCGCTAGCCTCTACTTTTTCCAATCTATGTGGCAACATACGGATACCGTGACGAAGAAAAACACATGTCGTTTGGATTGGCCCAATTTTTGTCTTCCTCGGATGAAAATGCTAAAATCGATAATGCTGATCAGCCCTAAGAACTAAAATGCTAATCAGCCAGGTCATATGCCAACGAACGGAACAACTGGTAATCTGTGCTAAACAGCAGGTGGGGTAGGACTTCCCACATGAGCGTTTCCAAATACGTTTTTATGGGTTTCACAACATGTGGGCCGAGCGTTAGTTATTGTGTTGCAAAATCAGCTTGTCGTACACTCATAGAAAATAGTCTGCTAAAAACAGCCATCGATATCTTCTGTTATATTTTTGTACTTCTGGGTCTAACGAACAACAAATTATAAAATTTTTAGGTTATACATTTTTCCCCAAAGCATATTTAAGAACCAAAAGTAGTTTTTGGTAATATAATTACAAGCTTCTAGAATTTGATAAATTTTCCGAATTTTGGGCAAATACTATAGATATTCATAAAATATTGTTTGGATTGTGTTACGATAGCCCCTAAGTTGACATTTTTATTTGTTTCAGCCAAACTAAAACAGCTTAAAAAATAGCAGACAATGTTTGCCATTTCAGCGAACAGTGCCGGATTTCCCTTTTTCAGCAGACTTTTCTGCTGTTTCTACTAACAAATTTCTTTGGGTGTATTTTTCAAATATTATGACCGTTTATAACGCAATTCTAAGCACGAACGTATCTATTGAGTTCGATACTAATCACATTTGGTTGCTCCACTCGGTAGCTCATAGTACATCACACCACACTAAGCTGGCTCCACTAAATACACAGCATAAACTTCTTTCTATGGATATTCCGCATTGCCGTCTATGTTGAGGCATGAACGGGGTTACCATAAGATTTTTTCTCTTGGAATTGTAGTAGCTCCAGTTTTTATCACCATTAACGATGGGATGCAAAAAACAACTTTTATGTATTCGTGTATTATTTTTTTCGAATTTTGTCAAAATTTTCTATAGAAATAAAATTTTGAGAAAAGTTTCTATAGAAGTGAAATTTTTAGAAAATTTTCTATAGAAATGAATTTTTGAGAAAATTGTCTATAGAAATAAAATTTTGTCAAAACTTTCTATAGAAATAAAATTTTGCCCAAAATTTTCTATAGAAATGAAATTTTGACAAAATTTTCAATAGAAATAAAATTTTGACAAAATTTTCTATAGAAATAAAATTTTGACAAAATTTTTTATGGAAATAAAATTTTGACAAAATTTTCTATGGAAATAAAATGTTGACAAAATTGTCTCAAGTTTCAACCGTGACTGTAATGGTTCGCATTATTTTAGTACGCAATCCATAACTTCTTATCTAGAAAGTGTTCGTATGGAAGCGTAATATAGAATCTCATGTCTTTTCCGACCAAAAACATACTTGAAATTGAAGAAAATCGTGTTTTTGACTTTAAAAAATCGACTCACGCGTGAGTCACGACAATTTCGTATCACGTGCACACCTCCACTACCAAGGGTGGGTATAAAAATAAATCCACATAATATTTATCCGTACATGTAATAGAAAAATCATGGGGCTATGTTTGTATGTCCGTCTTGCAGATGATCATTCCAACTCTGAGAAAACAAGAAAACCTGTTCATGAAAGGATAAACCGTGGGAGAGGAAAAATTAAAAAAAATATATATATATATATATATATATATATATATATATATATATATAATATGAGATATAAAATAACGTACTGTGCTACCAAAGGCCATCCTAGTCCCTCGGGGAAAATTAAAACAAAAAATGTTGTATAATGGATATTTTCATCAAATATTAGTTTTTTTCAATATAAAATATAGTAAGTATACTAAATGTTAATATGTATTTAACATTTAGTATACTTACTATTTATAAATATATTTTATTATTAATTCTGTTTATAACACCGTTGTCTTTAAGATTTTTATCTACTTTTTTGTATACCATTGTTGAAGTTTATAATTTTATTACAATTTTGTGTGATGCAGGATTTAGGTCTATTTATTGACTTTTGCATCACTTTGTACGATAATAAATGAAATGAAAAAAAATATATATTATTATAATTCTATATAAAAATAGATAAACCTAATTAATTGACCTAAAAGAAAAACAATTTTTAATATTCTAAAATTTATAATTTCCTATTTTACTTTTAGACTTCAAAGCCAGAAGAACCAGAGTCTCGTTATAGCTCGTCATCAAGCTTAAATAGTAGTAGTACACCGGAAATAACACCCAGTGCTATACCTTTAGTCACTACAAATACCGGCAATCCAGACTGGTCTGAAAATGTGAGTAATGAAAAAAAGAATACAATGATTTTCAAACTCAAATAGGTTTTAATTAATTTATTATCCCTAATTGTCGAGATATCGATGCCAACATATTGTATGAAAAATTCGATTAAATTCAAATTTTCTATGAAAATTCGAATAAATTTAAATCTTCTATAAAAATTCGAATGAATTCAAATTTTCTAAAAAAAAACGAATAAATTCAAATTTTTTATGAAAATTCGGGTAGATTCAAAATTTTATAGAAAATTCTTATGGATTCAAATTCTCTATAAAAATTCGAGTAAATTCAAAATTTCAATAAAAATTCGTAAATTAAAATTTTTTATAAAAATTTTCGAATAAATTCAATATATTCAAATTTTCTATAAAAATTCGAATAAAGTCAAATTTTCTATGGAAATTCGAATAAAATCAACTTTTCTATGAAAATTCGACTACATTCAAATTTTCTATGAAAATTCGAGTACATTCAAATTGTCTATGAAAAATCGTATAAATTCAAATTTTCTATGAAAATTCCAATAAATTCGAATTTTCTAAGAAAATACGAATAATTTTTTTTATGTAAATTCGAATACATTCAAAATCTCCAAGAAAATTAATATGAATTCAAATGACAGTTCGAATAACTCCAAAGTTTCGTATCAATTCAAATTTTCTATGAAAATTCTAATAAATAAATTTTCAACTTTACAATTACTATTAATGTATTACTATTTTTAAGAACAATACGATTTATTGGCCACGAAGGCTTACTGTATTGTTAAATAAATGAAATGAAATTCGAAAAACTCCAAATTTTCTATGAATTTATTCAAATTTTCTATAAAAAAACGAATGAATTCAAATTTTCTATGATAATTTTCCAATAAACTCAAAGTTTCTATGAGAATTCGAATAAATTCAAATTTTCTATGAAAATTCGAATAAGTTGAAATTTTCTAAGAAAATTCGAAAATTTGAATTTATTTATCAAATTTTCTAAAAAATTAAAATATAAAAATTTTAAAATGTTTTTTGTTGTTTTTTTTTTTCATTCCATGCATGTATCCAGGTTTCTAGACTTACACCTTTAATTGGCAGCTTAAATACAACAACGACGGCAGCTTCATGTACACCTAGTAATACCACAACACCTATGGTATCCTCATTAACAACAGCAACCAAAGGTCCATTAAGAGAACAACAGCAACAACAATCTGTAGTATCCAATTTACACATCAGTAGTCTCAACAATGTTTCCAAATCTTTATTAAGTGGTACGCCCTGCAAATAAAATAAATTCCTGGACTGTAATCATTGAAATATATATATATATTTTTTTTTTTGTTATATAAAAATTACAGGAGAACGCAAAGATCCTTTGAATATGTTAGCAAAGAATGGTGGTTCAAAACGTAATGCTCTACTAAAATGGTGTCAAAATAAAACTGTTGGTTACCGCAATATCGAAATCACAAATTTCAGTTCATCCTGGAATGATGGCTTGGCATTTTGTGCAATTTTACATTCCTATTTACCGGATCGCATTCCTTATGATACTTTAAGCCCAGCCAATAAAAGACGTAATTTCTCTTTGGCCTTTGCCGCAGCTGAATCTGTGGGAATAACCACAACTTTGGTGAGTATGACAAAGAAAACGCCCTTGTCCGCATTGTTGTAACTGATGATCTCTTTTTATATTTTCAGAACATTAACGATATGTGTCAAATTGAGCGTCCCGATTGGACTCAAATAATGTCTTATGTTACAGCTATTTATAAATATTTTGAAACTTAAGTACATCGCATATTTAGCATTTATAATTTTTTTAATTTCATTTTTATGATTACTATTTTAAATAACTGTTGGCTAATATTTTATTGTTAACGAAATGAAAATGTTATTATTTTTTATTTAGGGAATCCCAATTTATTTCCACGCGTATATTTTTTTAAACCTAGAAGCCAAATTTTCTTCATTTAATTAATGTTTATTATTTATTTTTTTCCTTTACTTTTAATTTCCAAAATACAATAATAACATACAATAAATTCTCATTTAAGAATATGTAAATATTTTGCAAAACAACTCCCATATAAGCTAATAATAAAATAAACTATTATTTATTTTTGATAAAAAAATATGAATATATATAAAAAAAACAAAATGTTTTTTTTGGGGTAATTGGGAAAATAAAAGAAGGCGAAATGAAATAAATTGTTTAGTAAATGTATGGCGTTCCCGTTATATAATATTGGGAGTATAATCTCCCAATAAGATATAAAGTGGGATATAGTGATGTAGCACGAACAGGAACATTGTGACGCCATATAGAAAACAGTTGCTCTAACCATATAGTGGTTAGAGAACTACATTTTATAATATTGACGGTGTCGAATCTTCCAAAAATTGTTATAGCCGCCGCTTTAATACCAATTAGTGAGTATGCCAAGTTGGTAAAAGGTCCTCCACACTGCATGAAAAATTGGACATACTCATCGATCGTTGCTAAAATAAAAAAATAAATATAATATATATTGAGATAAATTAATATATTCACCTATATCGTTATAGACCATTTTTTTCAAATTCATATTTTGCAAAATTTGAATTTAAAAGGTTTTGCATTTTTCTTAAAATACCCCGAACCTCTTCTGTGTGGGATTGATAATTGACAATTTCTGGGGAGAAAAACTCTCTATTAAATGAATATGTTCCCTGATTTTTGTCGTAAAAATGTTGAAAACGTCCACTAGCAACTCCATATTTTAATAGAAATCTCTCAGGCATTATATTCGCGTCAATGAGGTCTTCAACAATATGCTTTCTTACTAAATTAATACTATGTATTATATCAAAAAGGCATATAATTGTATGGCCTAGAGGATTTATTTCTGAAATAAATATCAAATTAAATAAGAAAAATTGGAAATAAATGAATATATATATATATATATATATATACCTACCTGGTCTTAATTGAAAGATGTGGGCTTCCTCAATGCAGGCAGCTCGGATTTGTGATAATATATCACTACAATAAAACAATGGATGAAATCCTGCCTTGCCCTACCGCTTGCAGAACATCTTTAATTTGTTCTGGATTTAAACCAGCTCCTTCTGACCTTCTAAGTGCATAGTAAGCCACCACTATTGACCACTGTCCCTTCATCGCAACACTGCTCATGGAGAAGACCCTTATTCTCTCTACATGATTGAAAGGGCCCCCCAAAGCATTAACAGTCTTTTCATCAGACGCTATGCATACCCATTTTTCAAATGTAGCTAAATTTCTTGCGAAATAAGCCAAAAAATTTTTCATGCGTATTGAAATTCCTTCTTGTGGAATTCTTTCAGGAGCATGTCTTAGGTTAGGTTAAAGTGGCAGCCCGATTAAGATTCAGGCTCACTTAGACTATTCAGTCCATTGTGATACCACATTAACTAAAAGTACCTATTACATATGGGCACTTCTAGTTTTAACCGCTGAACCTTCTTGATTATTTTTCTTTGTTGAACCAACCAGATTGTTCCAAAAATATTAGCAGGCTGCTTAAGTTAACGTTTTCCAGATCCGCCAGTAATCTGAAGCTATATGCTCCTAAAAGTTGCTTGCGCTTTACACAAAATGCAGGACACTCACACAAGAGGTGTTTAATTGATTCTTTTTCCTCCGCATCATGACAGCTCATACAATAGTCATTATACTTCGCGCCAATAGTTTTTGCAAAATCTCCTATCAGGCAGCGACCCGTTATAGCAGATATCAGGAGTGATATCTGACGTCTCGAGAACATTAGCATATCTAGTGTGCGGTTTAAGTTGAAATGGGGCCATATTTGCTTGGTGTCGTTACAACCCTTGCAATTCTCCCATCGAACATTTGCCATCATAACAGCCTTCTCACGCAGCATGAGCTTGCAGGTTGCTAGGGGCATACCAACAAATTCTAGTTCCCCTGGAATATGTAAGGTAGTCCCTAGCCTTGCCAACTCATCCGCTTCGCAGTTCCCCGGTATGTTCCTATGGCCAGGCACCCATATTAGGTGAATATTGTACTGCTCAGCCATCTCATTGAGAGATTTGCGGCAATCGATGGCCGTTTTCGAGTTGAGGAACACAGAGTCCAAGGATTTTATTGCAGGTTGACTGTCTGAGTATATATTAATGCCCACATTTTTTGGAACATTACTTCTCAGCCAATTCGCCACCTCTCTTATTGCTAATATTTCAGCCTGAAAAACACTACAGTGATCAGGTAATCTTTTCGCTATTCGAAGTTCCAGATCTTTAGAATATACTCCGAAACCCACTTGGCCATCCAATTTGGAGCCATCAGTGTAGAAATCTATATATCTTTTATTCCCCGGGGTCCGTGTACACCACGCCTCACTGTTGGGAATTAGAGTCTCAAACTTTTTGTCGAAAAGTGGGCTCGCCAAAGTGTAATCCACTACGTTAGGCACATCTGGCATTATTTTGAGGACCGAACTGTGACCGTAACTTTTTTCCGACCACAGCGATAGCTCGCGCAACCGCACAGCCGTTGTTGCAGCTGACTGTTTGGCCAAAATGTCTAAAGGCAATAGATTCAGTATGACATTAAGGGAGTTTGTTCCTGTCTTGCTGAATGCACCTGAGATACACAAGCACGCCATACGCTGAACTTTGGAGCATGTCTTAAAAGGGTTTCAACAGATGGGCCTTAAAAATACATAGTATTATCTTATTAGCATATTGAATATTTTTATGAAACAAAAAATATTTCAAAATACTTATAAATACATACCTGATAAGTTGAAGCTAATATAATCATTACTTCCATGTAAATAGTACTGACGTAGCATTGAAATTATTGAGTTGTTGTAAGGTGGCGGTCTGCTCCCTTCATTGTGGTGACTAAGGCCATCGGCTGTATGGAAAAGTTTGATGAAATTTTAAATATGAAATTAATAATGTGACTTACATGAGGTTGAACTGCTATTGGTCGTCAAATCCATTTGCTGTGGATTCATACCTGCAGCGTCTGGATTTCTACGGACAGTTGCTGACGATGTTGCTGTCGGGAAATAAAAATTAGTCCAATATACTATGTATTTATAAAATATATCTAACTTACATGGACGTACATCAATATCAGCCTCGTCTTGATGCAGTTCTGCCTCTGGATGCAGTTCTGCTTCTGGATGCAGTTCTGCCTCTATATTTCTACGGACAGCCGCCGCTGAGGATGTTGCTGTCGGGAAACAAAAGTTAGTCCAATATACTATGTATTTATAAAATATCAAACTTACATGGACGTTCATCAATATCAGCCTCGTCTTGATGCAGTTCTGCCTCTGGATGCAGTTCTGCTTCTGGATGCAGTTCTGCCTCTATATTTCTACGGACAGCCGCCGCTGAGGATATTGCTGTCGGGAAACAAAAGTTAGTCCAATATACTATGTATTTATAAAATATCAAACTTACATGGACGTACATCAATATCAGCGTCTGGGTTGCTGTGAGCTTGTCCTGTAGACCAAGTTGGACCAGCCTGACGAGACAACTGTATGTACTGCGAAAAAACGCAAAAATCACTCCTACATAGAAAATTTTAAAAGAAAAGTAATACTCTTACCAGCCGTTATTGATGGTTTATATATGATATATCCCTCCATTAGCAGCGTCGGTGTCCCATATGGTTTCATTTGGTTCCTGTGCGGTTTCAGTTGTGTGAAATGTTTGTCACATATTTTATAATAGTGCGGAACTTGAGTTGGATTTAATCCAAGTACCGCACAAATTTCGTGATAATTTTCCAATTTGTTTAAAAGAAACAAATTGCCTTGTTTTTTCTTATCACGGCAAATTACGCACATACGGTTCATGTTGCTCAATCTGTGAAAAAGAAGTATATTATTTATACTTATAACTTAACTTAACGGTATTTTCAATTGAAAATCAGTTTACTGACCATAACTATATTAGCTGCTTGTTACAAATAGAAAACAGTACCAGTGAGATACTAGATGAACAGTTTTGCAGATTTGATTATTACAAAGTTGGAGAGTACTTCGATCAACATATGGGATTAAATGTGTCTATATCTGACCCAATAAAAATTTGTAATGAATTTGTTGAATGTTTTTCAGAAGCTCTCGGTGTATGGCCAAATTTTGGAAAAATATATATGGAACTCATACATATATAAGGGGTAATTTTTTTCTCGGTGTATGGCCAAATTTTGGAAAAATATATATGGAACTCATACATATATAAGGTGTAATTTTTTTCTCGGTGTATGGCCAAATTTTGGAAAAATATATATGGAACTCATACATATATAAGGGGTAATTTTTTTCTCGGTGTATGGCCAAATTTTGGAAAAATATATATGGAACTCATACATATATAAGGGGTAATTTTTTTCTCGGTGTATGGCAAAATTTTGGAAAAATATATATGGAACTCATATATATATAAGGCGTAATTTTTTTTTCTCGGTGTATGGCCAAATTTTGGAAAATTGGGTCATACATATATATGGGAGCTATATCAATATATATTTATATGAGATATGATGGTGATGGTAGGTAAGTAAAAGTGTCATTCGCTATCAAGATATCTAAGTGGAAGGATCTACCAAAATTAAAATCATTCGCTATTCTGCTTTCAGGAGAGAAGGTTTAACCATGATGGTAAGTAGTATCAATTATTATTATTACACAATTTAAGTATATTAATATATTTTTAAATATATTTTTTTCAGTCTCAAGAAGTACTTAAAAAGGTTTTAAAAATAAACCAGATCCAGTTGGACACGTTCAACAAAATCAAGGACGAGACGGCCCAGTTCCTCCAGCAACAAGCATACAAATTGAGTAAAATTCAATCATACAATTTAGCAAAGTTGCTGGGAAGAGGAGATGGTGGTGCGGTTGTCGGTGGAGACTACAACGCTGCGACTCCAATGGACATTGATGTTGAGGATCTTGGAGATTCTCAGGAACCTGAGAAACCTCAGCTACCTGAGAAATCTCAGGCTCCTGAGAAATCTCATGTTCCTGAGAATTCTCAGGAGCCTGAGATTTCTCAGGTTGCTGAGAAATCTCAGGAACATGAGAATTCTCAGGAGCCTGAGATTTCTCAGGTAGCTGAGGTTTCTCAGGTTCCTGAGAGTTCTCAAGCTCCTGAGAAATCTCAGGCTCCTGAGAATTCTCAAGATCCTCAATATGCCGCGCTCATTGCCAAATCATGTAAGTTTTTTATTTATTAATTATTTATAATAATTTATTATATTTATCATATATGTATTAACATTTTATTATATTTTATTTATATTTATTTATTTAGTTTATTTTAGTTATTAATCTAATTTATTTTTTTTATTTGCAGTGTCTATCCGGAATTACCCCATGTGGCTCCGAGCAATAAATTTGTTGGATGAGGAGCCCGCTATCTCGAACAAGACAGCACACTTCTCCACTTCCACACTTCTTCTTAAAATTGCCAAATACCTTTAATAAAAACATTTCTCCTTGAATAAACTATCCATTCGCCCATTCGTAAATGCATAAACCGAAAGCATGGTAATTTCCTATATGTAAATTTATTAACATACAACATGCAGCGTATAATATATTTAATAGTTTGTTAATCTAACAATAATTGTAAACTCCTATCATCTTAATACTGTATGCGTTAAGCATGCCCATCTTCAATTCTTTTATTGTGCTTCAATTTTAGGCTGGACATTCATAGCATCTAATTCATTTTGAATGCACTCAAACTGCTGGTACAACTGCAACAGTTCATCATGATTCATTTCTAAATTGATGTCCTCTCCAGCTCCGGTTTTAAGTTGCAATACCGCTAATGCTGTCTTTTGCCTTTGCTGACAATGTGATGATATTTCAACATTTAATTTCCATGCTACATCGCTAATTTCGTTCGATTCATAGCATTCTCGGGCCAAATTATTCATAATTGGAGATGTTTGTCGAACCCACAAACGAACTATGGCATCGATTTTTGCTTCGTCTTCCAATTTCAATTTGTCCCTTAACTCTGATTGAAGCAATGAGGGTTTAATGATATATGTGCTTGTACGACGCAGTATGTAGGAGAAGGTTTTAATCAATAGCAAAAAATCTGGTCGTGGCACACCCACAAGACGTTCCAACTCTTCTAAAGCATTCTCGTTTTCGGCACTCGAAGAAACATTTTCACCTTTGGAATCGCCTCCACCCCCTGTTGTGACCATTTGCCTATGGACATATTGAAGCACGGTACTGAATGTATTATAGGGTAGGGCATTAATAATCTTAATCCCTTCGCGTGCTCTGTAAAATACGTATTTTTTATTAAAATAATTTATTTAAATAAATAAGCTAATATATCCATACACACCTATCGGTTATTTTTATCCAATTTATACTCATTGTCGTCCTTTATGGAAATCTAGTTGAAAAATAGCAGTAATAATAGAGAGCACTAGCAGTAACAGCTGATCAGTGATGGCAATATAACAGTAGTGGTACAAAATCTGTTTACAAAACGTACTTTATTTCAATGGTAGATATTGGGGATGTTCGTGTAGCTACAAAGCAAAAATTAATAACCGGCAAGTTACACTTACAAATATTTTTTTTGTTTCTGTTTAAATTTTGGAAAACGCTTACATGATGGGCTATTTGTTTAAAAATAGACGATTTTCGTGTACATGTCTAAATTAAGATCTCCTTAAGCGACAAGAAATGTAAAGAAAATATGTCATTTTTATTAAGGGTCATGCTAATGTTGTTTCTTCGATGCCTTAAGAAAAGCATACAAGAAAAAACGACGCTATTTGAATTTCCATTTTCTTAAACGTTATTCACATTTGTTCCTTCTTAAGGTGGGTATTAAGTTCGAGTTTAGCCGCTAAAACCGTAATTTTTTCATTATTACTTTTCGGTAATAATCCATTTTAAGGAATAAAAACTTTGTGAAAATTTGCTTTGGGCTATTCCCCATAAAATTATAATAACATTTGCAACAAATATGCCTTTTTATGTCTTGTTTTACTGATTTAGTTTTCACTTTAGCGGCTAAACTCGAACTTTGTACTCACCTTTAAAGATATATTAATTTATATAAATGAACTTATCTTAATAATCACAATGGACTGAATAGTCTAAGTGAGCCTGAATCTTAATCGGGCTGCCACTTTAACCTTTTAACCTTTAATAATTTCAATAAATAATGTAATTTAAAAACATATCACAATGGACTGAATAGTCTAAATGAGCCTGAAAATAAATCGGGCTGGCACTGTAACTTGACCTAATTTAAAAACAACAAAAACAATGTAATTTAATTTGGCAATTTCCAATGTTGTTGCTGCATAGGCAACACTAGTTTTTCTTTTTGAAGTTGGTAACATGGGTTCATCGAATGAATTGATGTCGTTTGGGATTAATACAACTAAAGTGTAGATGGCGCTTGTCGTAAGTTCTTGACTCTTCTCCAATAATCGTAAATTTGGAGACTTTCTTAATTTCAACCTGTTTTCAAATATTTTTCAAAGCTTAAAGACGTCATTAACACTGTATTGGATGCACGGTTGCTACACGTGCCAAAAATAATCTACCAAATTTTGAAGAAAATTTTACCAAACATCTACCAGATTTAAAAAATTTTATTTTGAAATGTTTGATCAAATTCTTGTGGTTAGAATAAAAAAATGTTTTTACTTTGAAAGAAATATTTTATTTTTTTATTTTAGCAACAATTTTTTGTATGTATAAATACCCCTTGAATTGTGTGTCGAATTTTAAATGTTTTAACGATTTTAGATTGCATCAACAAGGGAAAGAAACTATTTCTACAAAAAAGATGGGTATTAAGTTCGAGTTTAGCCGCTAAAATCATTTTTTCACGATTACTTTTCTTAATTAATCCACTTTAAGGAATACAAACTTTGTGAACATTTGCTTTGGGCTATTCCCCATCAAGTTATAAAAATTTGCAACAAATATGTATAACTTTATGCCTCTTTTACTGATTTAGTTTTCACTTTAGCGATTTTAGCGGCTAAACTCGAACTTAGTACCCACCTTAAGGTAAGATATATGTTCGCTTTTCGCGGTTGAAATTTTCGCGGTTAAATATATAAAGCAGATCTCAATTGATGAGCAGTTTCTTGTTCATCTAGATTTCGGCAAGACTTTACAGGAATATGTTTGTTTTCATTTCATAATTTTGTTTATTTAAGGAAAGGTAATCGCGAAAATAAAGCGGTTATCAACTCGGAAACCGAACATAGTACCCACCTATAAGGGACCATTTACAATGGACTTTGATAGTATGGCCGAAATTTAAAAAGATATTTAATTTTTTTATTTGTATAGAAAATTTTGACAAAATTTTATTTGTATAGAAAATTTTGTCAAAGTTTTATTTCTTTAGAAAATTTTGTCCAAATTTTATTTCTATAGAAAATTTTGTCAAAATTTTATTTCTATAGAGAATTTTGTCAAAATTGTATTTTTTTATTAATTTTCTTTTTATTCGACCTTTATCAATTTATAATGAAATGATTAATCAAGCTCGAGGTCTGTGTGTTTTTATTTATTTATTTGTCGACATTTCGCCTTAAGGTAAGTACTATATTCGACTTTCGCGTTGAAAATTCGTGGTTCTTTATCTTTTGAATCTGTTGAATATGAAGTTCTATGCAGTATTCATGATAATTCGTTTCGGATGTTTGGAATAATAATTGAGTAATCTTCCCGAAGATGTAGGTTTCTGGCACCAGTCAATTAGTATATTGTTCTTGTCTCTTGTCAACCGCATATCCAAATACGGTAGGGAGCCGTTTCCTTCTTTTTCTATTGTAAACATAAATATTATTTGCGTCAAAACTATTGAATGTCGTCAAAATTTTATCTATTGCACTATTTTTAATTATTCCAAAGAGGTCGTCCACATATTCGACCAAAAACAACACCAAAAAGTTTTTCAGCGGTGGATTATCCCACCTCAGTAATGCTGGTGACATTTCTGAGGGTTTCAAAGTTTCTCTAAGTGGTTTCACAGCAATGTGGAACGCCGTTCGGACTCAGCTATAAAAGGGAGGTCCCTTGTCATTGAGCTTAACATGGAATCGGGCAGCACTCAGTGATAAGAGAGAAGTTCACCAATGTGGTATCACAATGGACTGAATAGTCTAAGTGATCCTGATACATAGGGCTGCCACCTAACCTAACCTAACATGGGCAAATCCTTCTTTTGCATGTAAATATTGTTATTGCATCGAAAATAACGGTTGTCCTTTATGCAAAAAGTGAGTATTTTCAGGAAATAGAAAATTATGTCAAATTTTATTTCTATAGAAAATTTTGTCACAATTTTTTTTCTATAGAACATTTTGTCAAAATTTGATTTCTATAGAAAAAATTTTGTCAAAATTTTATTTCTATAGAAAATTTTGCCAATATTTTTTTTATAGGAAATATTGTCAAAATTGTTTCACTAGAAACAAATTTTACTTCAATATAAAATTTTGTCACAATTTTATTTCTATAGAAAATTTTGTCAAAATTTTATTTCTATAGAAATAAAATTTTGTCAAGATTTTATTTCTATAGAAAATTTTGTCAAAATTTTATTTCTATTCTATTATTTCTGAAAATTTTATTTCTATAGAAAATTTTGTCAAAATGTTATTTCTTTAGAAAATTTTTTAAAAATTTTATTTCTATAGAGAATATTCTGAAAATTGTATTTCTATAGAAAATGTTGTCAAAATTTTATTTCTTTAGAAAATTTTCTGCAAATTTTATTTCTATAGAAAATATCAAAATTTTGTTTCTATACAAAAATTTGTCAGAATTTTATTTCTGTAGAAATTTTTGTCAAAATTTTATTTCTATAAAAAATTTTTGTCAAAATTTTATTTCTATAAAAAATTCTTGTCAAAATTTTATTTGTATAGAAAATTTTGTTAAAATTTTATTTCTGTAGAAAATTTTGTCAAAATTTTGTTTCTATAGAAAATTGCCAAATTTTATTTCTATAGAAAATTGTGTCAAAATTTTATTTCTATAGAAAATTTTGTTAAAATTTTATGTCTATAGAAAATTTTGTCAAAATGTTATTTCTATAGAAAATTTAGTCAAAATTTTATTTATATAGAAAATGTCAAAATTTTATTTCTATAGAAAATGTTGTCCTTAATTCATATATTTGTATTTATTTTTTTCCTATTTATTACTTTTACAATGACATCCGAAATACTGAGATAAACCGTGAGAACCAGATCGCCTTAAGCGCTTAGTTAGCAATGCCAGTTTCCATTAAAACAATATGTGATTTGATACAACAAAACATTTTATTTTATTTGTAAAATAAATAGACATATTTATAGCATATTTAAAGATTGAATTCTATTTTTTTTTTAATTCTATAGATATGGTCGTTGATTTTAACAAACAACTTTTATAAACTTAAAACTAAAAATTTAAGCCTTAAGAATTCACTCTATTTCAAGGCTAATTCTAATGATAGAATTAAAAAACAAAAAAAAAATGAGAACTAAATAAATCTATTATTAAACAATAAATTACAAGTAAAAACTAATTAATAATTTTGTTTTGCAGTTTAAACAAAAATAATCTCTTATCAACAATAGGATTTTTGATCAATGAGTTGCCGAGCCTATAGCGTTTCTTCAATATTTGTAGACATAAAATTATATAAATATTTTTGGATTTGTGTTTTAATATTCATTTATATATCTAAGTGAACAAAGTGAACAATATTGTCAGGTCTTTTTGTGTTTTTTTTCTTTGTGCATACAAGTACAATACAAAAAATATCAAACTAGGAACAGAAACGGATAGCATGAAATCGAAACATGAATGAAAAAAGAAAAAAAAGAACATGCTATAAACTATCGACTTAAATTATTGATATACAAAGCATGTAATTCAGTGCGGGGAGTGTTTTCAAAGAGGGCGGCACGATTTTGACCTTCACCCTTCTTAACCCAATGACCATAAACTCTAAAGGCACAGCCATCAATAACCTGCAAAAAGATGCAAAATTTTTGGTTTTGTTAAAATGCCATAATTTAAATGATTTTTCTCAAGATTTTATTTACTTACTTTACGTAAAACTTTAACTCTATAAGGATCACGTATAGCCTCTTCAACATGCAGTGGTTCTGCGGTGTATCGTAATCTGCGAATACGTATAACTGCTCTTATTACCAATATGGCAAATTGGAATTTCTTGCGGGCATTAAAACGACTCTGTTTACGAAGCTGTAGATTAGATAAAAAAATTAAAGAAAAATAAATTAATTAAATTAAGCATATATTTCAGAAAAACAAAAAAAACTTATCACACTGACTTAACACTACACATACAACATTGCACAAAAGCCAAGGAAATATTATGGGAATATTTTTTATATATTTTTATAGGTAGGTAATTTGTATATATCGTATATTGTTCTTTATTAATTCTAGATTAAATTAGCAAATAATGTTATATAATAATAAAAAACTGACTGCTGAAAATTCAAAAATTGTGTTTTGTCTAACTGAAACCTGTAATCGAAATTTTTCTTTTATCGAATTAGAATTGTAAGAATAAAAAAATTTCCATATTTAATTCACAATACATGCAAGGCAATATCGGAATGTTTTCTTTCATATGTACTAGAATAAATATCAGTGGACTTTTGACAAAATAACATAAATAAGTCTATTCATTTGACAAAACATTTTATTTCATATTTTCTAAAAATAAATTAAAAGTAAATTATTTTTTTTATGAGATCTTACTAGAGACTATGGAAATGTCGATTAGCCAACACTGAAACATATGTATAGTCAGGCTTGTAAGATGGGTATCTGACATTTTCTTTTCAATAGCATAATAATACCAATTCCTTAATTCTCATGTCCAATGAGCTCTCATTTAAAATTGTAATTAATGTAAAGTAATTGATTTGGAGGAAAAACCAGCCTGCGTTGATATCAGGCTAACATAAAAATAGTATTTTTTTTTGTAAATCAGAGCTTAAAAAATTATGATATTAATATTTTACCATTTCTTAAATGAAAATACATCTAAAAAAATCCTTCAAAATTATAGCATGGGTCCTTCCCTTCGCATCAAAAAAATGAAAGCCATTTCTTTTTATGTTCATAAAAAATGCTCTTCTTCAGATGGACTTATGGTTATCTTCACATGACGATCTTTTGAGATGATTTATAAAAAATCGTTGCAATAAATTTAAATATTCTGAATTTTACTGCACAGAAACAATTTTCATCAAAATATTTCCAATTAAAATTTTTAAAAATATTCAATTAAAAATTTAATTGAGTCAACAATTTTTTTTAATTAAAACAAAAACCAAACACAAAAATTAATAGTAGAAAATAATTAAAATAAATTGGATCACTTAATTTTTTAATTGACTTCGATGATTGATACAATATAGTATGATAACAATATCATTGCTATGATTGAAGATATTTCAATTAAAAAATAATTGGTACAATTAATTTCGTGATTGAATCTAAAAATTATTTTTGTGCGTGTGTATAAAGTGCACTAAGAAAAAATAAAACAATGAAAATTTCCAAAAACAAAAAATAAAAAAGTTTACCGATCCATTTCTCAGCAAACATGGAATTTGCGAAAAAAAAACTTTGTTAGTATTATTCTAAAACTCTTTACGTAGAAATAGCGATCAAAAAATTAAAAAAATACAGAATTAACATCGCATCTCAAGAACTAATGCGAAAGTAAAAGTTTACTTTCGCCCTATGACATGTCTACACATAATTTTTTTTTTCAATAACGAAATTAATTGATCCAATTAATTTTTTAATTGGAATTTCTTCAATCACGAAAATGATCAATTGCACTAAAAATTAGAAATAAAATATGTACTTGTTTCAAAAATTTATTGATTTCTTACAGCACTTTCATTCAATAAACTTTTTAATTGGTTCAATTAAAAATTTAATTGATTTTGTTGGAAAAATTCAATTAGTTTTTAAATTTAATTTTTTTTAATTATTTTTTATTTATTTTTATATTTTTATTTTTTTTTATTTTTTTTAATTATTTATAATTATTTTTCCTTTAGAAAATATAATTTACTTGTAATTTTACAAGAGTTTATACTTTCTTATGAATTTTCCGGCTATAATTATAGTTGAATTTTCCAACCAATAAAATTAATTATTTACGAATAAATTAGTTTAAAATTATTTTATTTTTTTTTAATTGGAAATATTTTTTTTGTTTAGTTAAAATTTTAATTGGGTTAACTAATAATTAAATCAAAAATGTAAAAATTTTCAATCATTTTCTTAATTGGCTTTATTTTTAAATTTGATTAAAAAGTTAATTGTATCACTTTTTTATTTTCGGGTTATAATTATAGTTGGATTTTCCAACCAATGATACTAATTTTTCCAAATATTTTTTTTAAATTAGTTTTTTAATTGGAAATAATTTTTTTATTTAGCTAAAATTTTAAGTGGGTTAATTAATAATTAAATTTGGCTTTATTTTTAAATTTGATTAAAAAGTTAATTGTATCACTTAATTTTTTTTTTAAATTTCGGGTTATAATTATAGTTGGATTTTCCAACCAATGATACTAATGTTTCCAAATATATATATATATATTTTTTAATTGGAAAGAAGTTTTTTGTTTAGATAGAATTTTAAGTGGGTTAATTAATAATTAAATTAAAAACGCAAACATTTTCAATCATTTCCTTAATTGGCTTTATTTTTAAATTTGATTAAAAAGTTAATTGTTTGTTAAAATTAAGTGATAATTTTTTAATTGATTAATTTTTAATCTTCGATTAACTTTTTAATTGGAAGTATTTCGGTGATATTTTTTCTGTATATATAAAATTCATAGCTTCTGATCAAATTTGGCACCACTTCCGGATCCAAGTTATCAGTTTTTTGGTGCGTTGTTATCCGGATAATTTCTAATGAATTTAACAGAAGTACTCAATTTTCGGATTCTCTTCATTGCTTTAAAAGACATGCCTTAAATATGTGTGATATTAGTGCCATCAAGGCATAACATTCTAAGTACTTTTCGAAATCTTCTTTATTATTATGAATAAAAAAATAAAAACGCAGTTTCAAACCTTACCAGGATTTATTATTATTATTTGTTTAAATAATTTTTTTTTACGCTATTAAAAGTATTTACATTGAAAAAAAATATTGGACTAATATGAATGATTATGCAATCTAAATTTCAAAACGATTAACTTGCATAATATTGAGGATAATATTATTTAAAATAAAGTTTTATTAATTTACATATTTATTATAATTAAAAATTACAATAAATAAATATTTAAACACTAGCAATTGAAGCTATTGACAAAAGAAAATTTTCATTAAAAGAAAATTCATTAAAGAATTTCAAAGTTAATCAACAAACTTAGCAGTTTGCGTCACTTCGCTAAAGTCGTATGTCTTTCAAGTAATGCAAAATTTTCTTAAAGTAATGAAAACATTATTGATTTAAAGAAATAATATTTAAATTAACTGAGATATATATTGAAGGTAAAAAAGCATTAAATATAGACTAAGACTTATTTTGAGGATTTTACATATTTGGTTTAGTTTTTTTTTTAACTGTGAAAACATTTTTTACATTGAAGAAGTGTTTGAAAAATGAGGCGAAAAAAACATAAAAACCCTTTTTTATTTGAGAACCGGAGCACACATGAAGATCGGCACTTTTAAAAAAGAACGGGCAGACGTGACAGCTCCGCTCACAAGTGCCAATGAAATGAGCAGGAGGTTCGGAGCCACTTTGAAGTATCTGGTATAATTTTAAGTTTTAACCTGACATTTATTTTTAAGTGAAAAGCTTTTGTAATATATATAGCAAAGAGGGAATGAAAGTTCGATAAATAAGGTCGATATACTAATTTTAATATTATAGAACCAAGATTTAAAATTAAATAGCTCCCCAAAAATGTATTTTAAAGAGATTACATTCTTACACAGAACAATTTTTTTTGATTGAAATTAATTGATCCAATGATTTTTTTGTTAAAATGTCTGCAAAAAAGTGTTGTTCCACCAAGACAACGCACCGTGCCACAAGTCATTGAGAACGATGGCAAAAATTCATGAATTGGGCTTCGAATTGCTTCCCCACCCACCGTATTCTCCAGATCTGGCCCCCAGCGACTTTTTCTTGTTCTCAGACCTCAAAAGGATGCTCGCAGGGAAAAAAATTGGCTGCAATAAAGAGGTGTTCACCGAAACTGAGGCCTATTTTGAGGCAAAACCGAAGGAGTACTACCAAAATGGTATTAAAAAAATTGGAGGGTCGTTATAATCGTTGTATCGCTCTTGAAGGGAACTATGTTGAATAATAAAAACGAATTTTGACAAAAAAATGTGTTTTTCTTTGTTAGACCGGAGTGTATTTATAATTTTATTCGGATCAGCAGAAGAGCTCAGCACACGGCTAACATTTCAGCACTATGTTTGTTTTTCCAAAATAGCAGATTGTTTGCTGTTTTAGCAAAAAAAAACTGTTTGTTATTAACAGCAGCCTCCCAGCAAAAAAATTGGAGTTCTTCCAAAGGCACAACTTTAAAAGCACTTCCAGAAGATGCACTCCCAATGATGTTCTTTATTTTAACTACCCAGGAAGTTCTTCTTTTTTTATAACTTACGTTTCTTCATACTTTTAATGGGTAATTTTAAGTTTTTTTTTGTTTCAAATACGTTAAAAACGGAGTAAGAATTCAAATTTTGTCGAAAAAAATGCTAAATCCAATCTGAAAAAATTGTGAATTTTTGAAGATATTTGAGGTCAAACGTTTCCGACAAGCGTTATAATCCATTAAAAATTATAAAAATTATTTATTTGACAAAATATCACAGAATTTTTTAATTTACATCCAAAACATTGTATTCGGATCACACCAAAAGAAGTGATGCAAATTCAGTGCAACGGCTGTTGAAATGGAGGACTTTAGTCCTATGACAAGCCCATGTTAAATTCATCGCTTCTGCGTCAATTTTGCACCACTTCCGGATCCAAAAAGAACATTTTCATTACTTTTTTGGCGACGCTTTTTTTGCTGGGCTAGGACGGATGCCCACCATTTCTGTAGCCGTTACACCGAATTTGCATCACTTCTAAGGTGTGATTCGAATTCAGTGTTTTGGATGTGAATTAAAAAAATTTTGTAATATTTTGCCAAATAAATAATTTTTATAATTTTTTTATGATTTTTAATGCTTTCTAATGTTCGTCTGAAACGTTTGTTCTTAAATATTTTCAAAAATTCGCAAATTTTCTAGACTGGATTTAATATTTTCACACTCTGTTTTTAACCTATTTGGAACAAAAAAAGTTAAAATTACCCATTAAAAATATGAAAAAGCGAGTTATAAAAAATTAAATTAAAAGAACTTCATGTGTAGTTAAAATAAAGGACATCTTTGGGGGTAATTTTTGGAAGTGCTTTTTAAGTTGTGCCTTTGGAACAATTTCCAAATTTTTTTGCTGGGAATCTTTTTTCTATGATTATGCTATATTATATGATATTCAAATAAAATACGTAACATAAATTGTAACTAATTAATTCATTTTCGAATACTATTATTAATAATTAGAATTAATAAGTTTATTTATTTTAGTTTAAAGTTATTTTGTACTTTGTTATTTATTTTAAAAAAATGTTATATTTTATTTATTATAAATAATAATCTATATTTTTGCACGTTTACTTTATTTCTATGATGTTTATTTATGGACTGAATAGTCTAAGTGAGCCTGATACATCGGGCTACCACCTAACCTTTATTTTTTATTATACTTTATATAATTTTAAGCGTTAGGGTCTCATCGACTTTGTTACTTCCATAAAGAAAAAAAGAAAAAAAAAATACTAAAATAGCTCTCCTGTAAAATAAATGTTAATGTTGTTTTGTCAAAAGCCATTTTTTACCATGTGCATAAGAGAGCAAGAGAACCACTTTGTAAGAATTCCCATATATTTCTTTTTTTTAGTTGGGCATTATTAATAATTCAACAAATAATTGCAATATTTTTTTTAGTATGTATATATAACGTATGATGATAGCACAGGGAATAAAAATTAGAATTGGTAGTATTATAAATATATTTACAAATTATTTCACGTGCAAATAGTTATATTGTAGTAAAGCAATAGTTGCAATATTGTTATTTTTTGCAAAATCTAATTTTGTATTTTTAGTAATTTTGTATTTGTTTGTGTTCAGTTAATAAGTCAGTTAGTGTTAGATTTTGTACTTTTGTTAAGCACTTTATCCTCTGATCAATATAAAAATTTAATAAAAACTATATAAAATAAAATTGAATTATTTAAGTCTTGTAGAAGATAAAACAATTTAATACACACAAAAAGAAAATGTCTCACTTAATCACGAAATTAATTGAAAGTTAATTGATCCAATTAAAAAATTAATTAATACTATTAATTTTTGTGATTGATTTTTGTTTCAATTAAAAAATTTGTCGAATCAAATAAATTATTAATTGAATATTTTTTAAAACTCAATTAAGACTTTAATTGGAAAAATTTTAGTGAAAATTTTTTTCTGTGTACAAATAATAAAGGAAGGCTTCGAAAACATCGTAAATTCGTTATCGAATCTTATATAAATATATACCCCCATAATAAAATTAAACTTTAAACCTACTTTACCCGTATAAATGCCATTCGATAAACTGTTAATACATCAGTCAAGAAAAAATCTGAAATAACAAACAGCCAGTGGCTGCTTCCACGCAATTGAATCTATTCATTGATTCTGATTCAATCACGAAAGTAATTGATCCAATTAATATTTTAACATTCTATTGGAATGTCTTCAATCACAGAAATGATAGTATCAATTAAAAATTAATTGAAAGTCAATTAAAAATTAATTGATTCAATTAAAATATTAATTGATACAATTAATTTTTGTGATTGATTTTTGTTGCAATTAAAAAAATTGTTGAATCAATTAAATTTTTAATTGAATATTTTTTAAAACTCAATTAAGACTTTAATTGGAAACATTTTCGTTATTTTTTTTTCCGTCTAGAGCAAAAGAATTCGAAAAATTTTGAGTTTTTATCAGATTTTGTTTATTTATTGAGTTTTCATAAACCAAAAGATATTTTTTTTATTCTAGATTAAAACTTCACTCACAATACTTTCGCTATTAATAACAGACATAATCTGCTGAATTTTCAGCATTTTTTTTGTTATTTCAATTTAAAAACTTATTTTCGTAGATTAGTCGAAAAATTTACTTTAAGTCGAAAATTCGAAGTCCACTGTTTGTAATATTCAAATCACCTTATCGACTTTTGAATTTTTTGAAACCCGAATCATATCGATTTATATTGTGACTAATCGAATTCTAACGAAAAAAGTCGAATTTGAATAGAAAGGGGAATGTGATTAAGCTCCTTTTATGCTGAAATATTACCAAAAAGTTAAAAGGCGTGACTTCAAAAGTTGGCTTTCCAATAATGACAAAACTGTCGACTTTATCAATTTTTTAAAAAAGTCAAATTTTGAGTTAATTGGGAGAAGGACCATACACTGTGTAACGTTCAAAAATAGGTTGAGGAATAACACGAAAATTAAAAATTTTAAAGATATTGAATTAAAAAAAAATCTTTTTATAGAAAATTTCCTCAAAATTTTATTACAATAGAAAATTTTGTCTAAATATTATTTCTATAGAAAATTTTGTCAAAATTTTATTACTATAGAAAATTTTGTCAAAATTTTAATTCTATAGAAAATTTTGTCAACATTTTATTTCTATAGAAAATTTTGTCAAAATTTTATTTCTATAGAAAATTTTGTCAAAATTTTATTTCTATAGAAAATTTAGTCAAAATTTTATTCATATAGAAAATTTTGTCAAAATTTTATTTCTATAGAAAATTTTGCCAAATTGTATTTCTATAGAAAATTTTGTCAAAGTTGTATTTCTATAGCCAACATTTTATTTCTATAGAAAATTTTGTAAAATTTTCTTTCTATAGAAAATTTTAGCCAAAATTTAATTTCTCTAGCCAAAATTTTTTTCTATGGAAAATATTGACAAAATTTTTTTCGATAGAAAATTTTGTCAACATTTTATTTCTTTAGAAAATTTTGTCAACATTTTATTTCTTTAGAAAATGTTGTCAAAATTTTAATTCTATAGACAATTTTGTCAAAATTTTATTTTTATAGAAAATGTTCTCTTAATTTTATTTCTATAGAAATTTTTTTTTAAATTGTATTTCTATAGAAAATGTTTGCCTAATTTTTTTTATTTCTACAGAAAACTTTATCAAAATTGTATTTCTATAGAAAATGTTCTCTAAATTTTTATTGTCAAAATTTTATTTCTATAGAAAATTTTGTCAAAATTTTATTACTATAGAAAATTTTTTCTAAATTTTATTTCTATAGAAAATTTTGTCAAAATTATATTTCTACAGATTTTTTTTGTCAAAATTTTATGTCTCTAGAAAATTTTGTCAAAATTTTATTTCTATAGAAAATTTTGTCAAAATTTTATTTCTATAGAAAATTTTTTCAAAATTTTACTTCTATAGAAATGTTTTTTAAAATTTTAATTCTATAGAAAATTTTGTCAAAATTTTATTTCTATAGAAAATTTTGTCAAAATTTTATTACTATAGAAAATTTTTTCTAAATTTTATTTCTATAGAAAATGTTGTCAAAATTTTATTTCTATAGATAATTTTGTCAAAATTTTAATTCTATAGAAAATTTTGTCAAAATTTTATTTCTATAGAAAATTTTGTCAAAATTTTATTTCTATAGAAAACTTTTTTAAAATTTTATTTCTATAGAAAATTTTGTCAACATTTTATTTCTATAGAAAATTTTATTTCTACAGAAAATTTTGTAAAAATTGTATTTCTATAGAAAATTTTGTCAAAATTTTATTTTTATAGAAAATTTTGTCAAAATTTTATTTCTATAGAAAATGTTTTCCAAAATTTAATTCTATAGAAAATGTTGTCAAAATTTCATTCTATAGAAAATTTTTGCCAAAATTTTATTTCTATAGAAAATTTTATCAACTTTTTATTTCTATAGAAAATTTTGTCAAAATTTTATTTCTATAGAAAATTTCGCCCAAATTTCATTCTATAGAAAATTTTGTCAAAATTTTATTTCTATATAAAATTTTTGCCAACTTTTTATTTCTATAGAAAATGTTGTCAAAAGTTTATTTCTATAGAAAATGTTTGCCAAAATTTTATTTCTACAGAAAATTTTGTAAAAATTGTATTTCTATCGAAAATTTTGTCAAAATTTTATTTCTATAGAAAATTGTGTCAAAATTTTATTTTTATAGAAAATTTACTCTAAATTTCATTTCTATAGAAAATTTTGTCAAAATTTTATTTCTATAAAAAATTTCGCCAAAATTTCATTCTATAGAAAATGTCAAAATTTTATTTCTATAGAACATTTTCTCTAAATTTTATTTCTATAGAAAATTTTTTCAAAATTTTATTTCTATAGAAAATTTTGCCAAAATTTCATTCTATAGAAAATTTTGTCAAAGTTTTATTTATATATAAAATTTTTGTCAAAATTTTATTTCTATAGAAAATTTTCGCTAAATTTTATTTCTATAGAAAATTTTGTCAAAATTATATTTCTATAGGAAATTATTGCCAAAATTTTATTTCTATAGAAAATTTTGTCAAAATTTTATTTCTATCGACATTTTTTCCCTGAGTTCCATATACAGCCTATAAGGAAACGTTAGGTTTCTCTCACGACAATCAAACGTTTGGACCTCCTGAAGCTATGGACGTAAAAATCTAATATTGTATAGAAAAATTGTTTGGTGTATTAAACTTAAGCCTTTAACATGCTTTCCTATTCTAAATTATTTTTTTTTTAATTCAAAGATATTAGTAAAAAAAAAATTATATACATATATATACAACTGAAAAAGCGTACAAAACATACGCACATACATGGACAATATATACACACACACATACACACACAATACAAATAAAAGGTGCATATAGAGTACTTTCTACTTTTTCTCCAAAAGTAACAACAACAAAAAAATTGTGCCGCCAAAAAATTACAACTTAAAACTAAAATTTAGATAAAGAAAAGAAAAACCTGCCTGGGGTGTATAGAAAAAATCTTGATGGGAAGGACATTTATGTAATTGGGAGGACAACTGATGATATGCTGACGTTTGATGCTGCAGTTGTTGCTGTGATAATGGATCCGGCGCCGGGATTTGTGTCGAATTTTGACAATAATCCATGTATCCACTATGATTTTGGCAGCCATATAAATTGTTGTTGGTGTTATTACTTGTATTGTTATTTTGACTGAAAATAATCTGCTTTTCTCTTTGCTGCATATTGCCAGTGGGGTATGAGGGTTGTCCAGGATGATAATTATTGGAATTCAATAGGTTTGTGTTAGTGGAATTAGTTTGATAGAATTTGGAATATTGTCGAATTGCATGGATGCTTTGTTCGCGCAGATGATAAGTGGTTTTTTGGCCATCAAAAGAGGGTTCGGGTAATAAAACCTAAAAATGTTTTTTATTTGTTGGATTTTATAAAAAAAAAATAAAGAGAAATTGATGTTGTATTTAAAAAAAAATAAACCAAAAAAATTAATAATAATTTTCACTAGGAAAAATCAATGAAGAATTTTTAGCAAGGATGGCAAAAATGATCTATATCAAAATCTAATGACATTAGCTATTTATTATGAGGATGACTTAAATAGTAAATGATAGGAGGAGAAAAACGATCATGAATTGTTTAAAAAAAGCAATGATATATAATGAAGACGAATAGGAAAATATTTTTTATATATTAGAATGGAATGGCAATCGTCAATTCCGAAATTTAGCTGAAAACTTCTATATGTCTTTTTTGATTAACCCATTTTGTTTTTTGAATTCGAGAAAAACTTCCCTTCCCTTACCAACACCATTAAGATAGTCCTCAATGACGATGATGATCTATCTTATCACAAACATCATATCCATGAATAAAAATTCAGAATTAATTTTTCATGATTTGAACTCGTTTTTTCAAAAAACTCAATTTAGTTTCCTATATATGCACCTTTGTATTAAGTAAAAGAACAGACATAAACAAAATTCAATGCTTCTTGTTGGAGGAATCAGGCACAAACATGCTTATATATACATATCCTTGATAAGATAACATAAAAAAACACTAAAAAAGGATACGTAACATAAACAAAAGTAAATGGGACAATAAACAAACAAAGGATAATAATTTGTATAAAAACAAAACGGAAATTAAACAGAATTAAAAAAAAAAAAACTTTTTAAATTATTTTGGACGAACGGAAGGAGTTAAGAAAATTAAATTATAAAGAAAACAATCACTCGTTGCGTATTGAGACAGCAGTGACAGCTTTTGTTAACCCAAAAACAAATCTTTACCATTGTTATCTCGGCAATGCGACTCATTCTCCTAGATTTGGTCGAGAGACTGCGCTTGAGACCATCGATATTTTGCTCGAACAACTTTAGTGTGTGATTGTTGTGTACATCATTCAAACAATTTGATATACACATAAATATTTTTTTTTATTTTATTTTTTTTTTTTATTTTTTTGTACGAAAACAAAAAATAAAGATATTGGAGAACATCATCGACAAACGAGGAGAAAAAGAATAAAAAATAAATATTAGGAAATTAAAGTCATAAAAATATAAAAAATAAATAAATGATAATAGAAAGATCGAAATGAAAGTGAGTGATTTATAAAATTCAAAAATATATGTATTACAAAAAAATGGACGAAATGTTGAAGAAAATTTATTAATTTGGAATGTTTGAACTAATAATGCTATACAAAACTACTGAAATGAATATGATATCTATATTTTACAGAGAATAGAATTTTTTATATATGTTTACATCCAAATGCTTTTCACCATTTGGAATCGAAAAAAACTATAGCAAGAAATAATGATTGTGGGCTATTAAGATTGATGTGGGTTGATTCGTTTGTTTTGTTTTTTTTTTATAAATTACCAAACAATCCACAACCGATATTTGTTTCTAAAGATGTAAAAAAACTTACCATTTGATTGAAGAAGGGATGTTGTAATACTTCATGGACTTTTATTCTTTGGGCAGGATCAACGACTAGGCATTTTCTTATTAAATCTTTTGGATCCTCTGTTTTGGGAGAGAAATTATACACAAAAGAATGTATAAATATTAAAGTTTAAAGGGTTAAATTAAGAGAAACGATATTTTATTTTAAATATTTTAAAATGCAGTGCTAAATATTTGCTATGTTTTAATCCAATCGACTATCACTCGAAGTGATATAAAAACCATTAAAAAAAAAGCTATTATAAAAAGGCAAATGAAGTCAAAAGCAAAATTTGTTTTTGTCGGTTTTATTGTGTGCGCCTTGCATAAAAATAGTTATGGCTTTTTGTTTATGCCTCATGAACACTTAAATCTTTCTTAATATTTATAATTAATAATTAATATTTTTCCCTTTAACAACTTCCCTGCTGGGATTTCGAGAATACTTAAGATACTTTTAAAAATTGATAAGTAAAATTGTTGATGCCTTGGGCATCTCACCACGCTGTCAAACAATTTCAAAGTACAATTTCCGCAGCAATTAAAAAAATTCTGTTCTGTTCAAATTTTTAATTCATACTGCTAAAACCATTATTCAAGAAAATAAATCCAATATTATTCCACACATCTAAAATTCATTTTTTTTTTGGCTCATGAGATCCTCCCTGCATCAAATTGGTCATGCTCCCACATACATAAATAGTTCTAATAAATGAGTTCTAAAACCGTTTCGGCCGAACACCAAAAAAATGTTTCAGCAGTTCCTTATCTTCCCTCAGTAATACAGGCGATATTTGGAATTGTATTGGGGACTAAAAATTGATTTTTCGATATTATCAAAATTTAGAAAATTTAGTTTTATTCTTTTTTGAAAAGGTTGATTTTTAAAATTTTTGTTTGTTTTTTCCAAAAGGTGACTTTTAAACTTTTGTGACTTCTGACTTATGTCAACACTTTAGTGTTGTTAAAAAAAATAAAAATCGATTAATCGAATTTGAAGATTTGTTAAAAAAAAACTAATAAACTATTAGAAAAATTTGTATCCCTATTCAAAAAAAAAAAAACAAAACAAAAAGATCACCAAAAACTTTCCAATATGGAATTCTATTGATTGAAAACCTTTTGAAAATATCACCAAAAAATGTTCCAATTAGAAATTTAATTGAATTTTTAAAATAAATAAAATTTAAAATGAATTGATTCAACAAATTTTTTAATTAAAATTAAAATCGATCGCAAAAATTATTTTTATCAATTTGTTTTTCAATCGACGTTGGTGATTGATACTAGAGGTCTGCACAATTCCATTTGTAAATGCAGAGTACACGTGTACTTGCTACATGAGTACATCTATTTGAGAGAGTCGCAAAATAATTGGTACACATTTTGATGAACACCAAAAGCCACGAGTAACTTCTTGTTGCTACTCTCATGTCTTCATGTGAAAATGTGACATACATACATATCTATGATTAATAATAACGGAAAGTTTTCCTTTGCACATAACTGAGAAATACTTGTGGTACCACGTGAAGTGAAGAGAATCCATGTTGTACTTTTTCTCAAGTACTTACATTTGTATTGTTCCTTTTTTTTGGAACACATATTGTTTCGGATAAGTACTTGGTGGTATTTGACAAGCAAGTGTTCTCTTCACATCACTACTTGCGCTCTGAGAGAAAGACAGTGTATGTACTATATTCGACAACGAATTGCATACATGTAGTGAAAAGTTATTCGATGCAGATTGATACTATCATTTCGGAGATTGAAGAAATTTCAATGAAAAAATAATTGGACCAATCAATTTCGTGAATGAAGACAAAAAATATTTTCCTGTGACATTTCAGAGTATTTCAGAAACTATCTCTTTATTTTATTTATTTCCAAATTTATTATAATTAAAATTACAATAATAAATAAAAAAAAGATTTAAGCACTAGCAACTAAAGTCATCGGCTTAACCCTTAAATGCACACTGTATCTTTTAAAATACAACCAGAAAAAAAATCGTACGCTTTAAAAATTTGACCGAATCAAGTTTGTTGGATTTAATACATCATAACGATATTTCTAAAAATATGGGTTTCCAGAAAATTTATTGTACTTCTGAGTAATCTGCAGTCAAAATTAAAAATCAAATTTTGACCAAAATTCAAAAAAACTACAAATTGGAAGTTAAATAATATTTACCAGAGATGAAAGTAATGTTGGTAAAAAAACTGTGTAGTGTAAAAATATCTCTATTCTCTACTGAAATCAAAATGTTTATTTGTAAATATAAACTTAATTTAATGCGCACTGTTATTTTTAAGAAACAACCACTATTTTTTCAAAAAAAAAAACATATTTTTTTTTTTAAATGTGGTAGGCAATGTTCTTTATTTACATTTTGCATATTATATACTTTTTTCGGAGGAATCAATCTTGTGCATTTAAGGTTTGAACTATCTTTTTAGTTTCACATATGATAGTCTGACTCGCCTAAAAAAGAAGATCCTAAAATTTAATATAGGATCGACCATGGTTTTACGAAATAAAATCTGTACCAATGCTGCCAGTATTTCCCAAGCTCTTGTCCCGAAATTTGTATGCTTTCTTTCCCAAAAAATCACAAATTTATGTCTGCTGTAAAAAACCGTAATAATTTACAAATTGAAAAAAAAATCAAATCGGTTCATCCGATACAATCCGTCTTCAGAATTATTTAATGTTAGATCTCGTCGTGCATGGAATTATACATAACCATATCTGAAGGGGCCAATTTTGAGATCTAATCATGCCTATTTGGATCCCCCAACAAGGGTAACATCAAAAGTCGATTTAACTCGATTTTCCCAAATTTCAAAGTCAAGTTTAAACTTTACGAAAAGTCGACTTAGAAATTTCAATTTATTCTATTACTGGCCAATTCGATCGATTTTCGACTTTTGTATTACTAGATCAAATGAGTCGATTCACGAGCTCCTTAATATTTTAAGTACATATTTAAAATTTCGAAAAAATCTAATATTCGAAATTTCTTGTATAATGTGTAGCAAGTTGATTTGTTGATTTAAAATAATTAAAAAAAAATCGTCCAAAATTTCATGTTATGGGTCAAGGAAAGTCGACATCTGCTATCTTATTTTTATAAGTCGATTCGACTTTTGTATCCCTAGATATAATCAGTCGATTTAAAAGTTTTTTAATATTTTGATTATTTAAAATTTCGAAAAAATTGAATATTCGAAATTTGGGATCTTTTGTAAATTTATCTATTCACATACGGTAAATAACTTTTAAAGAATTCTTGTATACACATGTTAATTTACCATATTAAGACAAAATTGATCAAAATTGATTAGTTGATTTAAAATCATTTTTAAAACTCATGAAAATTTCATGTTGCAATGTCCCCCTATTGGGAGGAAAAACTTGTATTTTAAGTCCTTAAACTTAGTTTTCTAAATCAAATAGTTTCAATGTAAAAAATATCAAACGCAGAGGGTCTTTACACTTTAGATTTAAATGCCTACATAAAAAGCCCAAAAATTAAAAAAAAAAACTAGCAGTAGTTTGGCCTAATTAATTTACAAAATTTCAATTACCAGATATGTCCGCCCATTCGGGTGATGTAAAACTATATTTGCCTTCCATTATATTGCGCAGCATTACCATTTGCTTGCGATGCCAAAATGGTGGACATCCAACAAGTAAAGTAAACATTATAACACCACAAGCCCATCTAAAATAAAAAAAAATATTTTTTTTTAAATTCAATTCATAGGGAAGTTTAAAATGAAAACTTACATATCTACTTCTTGACCATATCCAGGAGAACCCTCAAACATATTGCATTTAAGGGTTTCGGGAGCCAAATAACCAGGCGTCCCACACAGATCTAAAATAAAAACAAATTAATATTTTTGTTTATTTACATGATTGTTAATTTCATGAACCAACCCGTTAACTTTTCTCCATCCTTCAACTGTCTTGCAAAACCGAAATCGGTTATTTTTACATTATGATTTTCATCCAAAAGAATATTTTCTGGTTTTAAGTCTCTATGTACAATATTTTTAGCATGTATATACTCAACACCTTCAAATATTTGTCTCATAATTGTGCGGGTCTTCTTTTCCGAAAGTGTTACAACGGATGTTAGATAATCAAAGAGTTCACCTTTGGGACACAATTCGAATACTAAAAATACAAAGGCATCCGATTCAAAGACATCCTGTAAGTCAACTGCAATTTGAGAAATAATATATTAATAATAAAAATAAAGATATATATTTTTAAGCAGAATATGGGCTTACTGATATATGGATGACCCATGACTTGTCTGAGTATTGAGATTTCTTGTCTAGTAGCTTCTAACATATGATGTGGATTTGTATCACCGCTCTCTGTGCCAGCACCTAAATCGATGATTTTTGCAGCAAATTCTTTGCCAGTTTCTTTTTCGATACATCTTCGAACTGTGGAACTAATACCTCTGAAAATAAGAGAAAAATAGATAGATATAAAATTTTTTCAATTAAAATGTTTATTTTATATGTGGATTTTGAATCATAAGTTACGACTAAAAATAATACTCCATTGTCCCTAAAAAGAGTAATGCACGATAAAAGGACTTTATAACAAAAAATATTTTATTTAAAAACAAAAATATTTTGTGTATAATAAAATTCTAAAATTCAAATTATAGGTGGGTACAAATGTTGAGGTCTTCCACCAAAACTCTAAATTAAAAGTTCAAAAATATATAAGACAATGATTGTATTTTTTCCAATCTTGTCAAAACTTGGATGGAAAAGTTCTAAACCATTGATTGTGTGCAATTTCATATTTTAAAATTAATAAAAGTTTTTCTGTTTTTTCGAGCTTGAGATCTAAACCACCACCAATCTTATTTTAGTATATTTTATAATTCCATCAGCTCTTTTGCTTTTTAAGTTATAGATTTTCAATTATAATTTTTTTATGAATTCTCAAATCAATTGTATCGTCTTAAAAACCTAAGTGGAAAGTAATTACCCATATTACTGATAATAAATATAGAGACATTTTCCCCCGTCACATTTCATAGACATTTATATAAATGTTATTTGCAATAATTCACAGAACAAATAAACAAAATATCTTTATTGCTCTAGTTACAACGTAATTAGAGATAAGCGTTTGGTAAATAGAAATTTCAAAAATGATATAAACTATGAAAGTAATTTCGCCATTCATAAATGGAGTAAAGGCAAAGAAGATCTATCTCGAAAATCATAATTCAGATCGTAGTGGCAAGCTTAATACACCTCATTTGATATAGGACACTGCTGTTAGAAGGTCTAAAGTGAGTGATTAATGAGCAGTACCAGTACCACCAGTTTTTTTGGGCTCTTGTCCTTAAATTGGGACTTTTGATGTCCTAAAAAATTCCACACTTAAATTAAACTTCCTCACAAAAATCCCCAATACATTGACAACTTTTTATAAAAGATTATCTATTAACATTTACATTCATGGAACAAGCGAACGTTAGAATTTATCACTTGAAGGAATAAGCTCTGCTTCAGAAAATTCTTTCTAAAACAAAATTTGGAAAACTTGGAATAAAGTCATTCGCATGGCAGTTTTTCAATAAAATCGACATTTCAGAACACACAACTAGGAGACCGGAGATCAAAATGTCATAGGATACAAATCGTCATAAGAGTACGAATTTATGGAAAACCTTTTTTCTGATTCAATCACGAAATCAATTGATCCAATTGTGGTTTCTCAATTATAGTTCCATATGTATTACTTTCTAAAAAAATACAATTTACGCTATAACATCTAAAGGATTATTATCGTGCTGACGCACGTTTCATGTTTTGTTTCACTGTCAAACATCTTCATCCACACTGCATGGGTCGGTCAAAAAAAAATCAAAAATCAAAAAAGTAAACAAGTAATCAAACTAGTTTATGATCCTTCGTTGACGTTATTGCAACCAATTAATGCAGTATAGATGCATGAAAAGTAGTGCTAGTTTTCTTCATACTAACAATGCTATAAAATATGCAACTCCGTGCAATTATACTAAATCGAGCATCTTTTTTACATGTATAGGCTGCACTAATGTACCATAAGCCTGAAAACGCAAAATCATTAACGAAAAAATAAGTTACTGATTCGGTTGTGCCGTAGACCTGCATGTATCGGGTGCAATAACGTAAGACAAAGCGATAAAACATTTCGTGCTTATTTTCTGAATGCAAACGATGACGAAAATTAATAAAAAAAACATTGGATTTACTCTCTTTCCAGTAATTTTTTGTAATATGGAATGTTTAAATCCCATATGAAATACTTTAGTTTTTGTTTCATATAATCTACACATAGATTTCTTACTACAATACATGTATAATAGGCCTTCATTGGCTTCTTTTTTATTGATGACTGAATAAATAAATACAATATTTTTATTTCTATAGAAATAAAATTTTAACAAAATTTTCTTAGAAATAAAATTTTGACAAAATTTTCTATAGAAATAAAATTTTTACAACATTTTCTATAGAAATAAAATTTTTACAAAATTTTCTATAAAAATAAAATTTTGACAACATTTTCTATAGAAATAAATTTTGACAAAATTGTCTATAGAGATAAAATTTTAACAAAATTTTCTATATAAATAAAATGTTCACAAAATTTTCTATAGAAATAAAATTTTGAAAACATTTTCTATAGAAATAAATTTTGACAAAATTTTCTATAGAAATAAAATTTTAACAAAATATTCTATAGAAATAAAATTTTAACGAAATATTTTATAGAAATAAAATTTTAACAAAATTTTCTATAGAAATAAAATTTTAACAAAATTTCTATAGAAATAAAATTTTAACAAAATTTTCTATAGAAATAAAATTTTGACAAAATTTTCTATAGAAGTAAAATTTTGACAAAATTTTCTATAGAAATAAAATTTTGACAAAATTTTCTATAGAAATAAAATTTTGACAAAATTTTCTATAGAAATAAAATTTTGACAACATTTTCCATAGAAATAAAATATCGACAAAATTTTCTATAGAAATGAAATTTTGACAAAATTTTCTATAGAAATAAAATTTTGACAAAAATTTTTATAGAAATAAAATTTTGACAAAATTTTCTATAGAAATAAAATTTTGACAAAATTTTCTATAGAAATAAATTTTTACAAAATTTTCTATAGGAATAAAATTTTGACAACATTTTCCATAGAAATAAAATATCGACAAAATTTTCTATAGAAATGAAATTTTGACAAAATTTTCTATAGAAATAAAATTTTGACAAAATTTTTTATAGAAATAAAATTTTGACAAAATTTTCTATAGAAATAAAATTTTGACAAAATTTTCTATGGAAATAAATTTTTAAAAAATTGTCTTAAAAAAAACTTTGACAAAATTTTCTATACAAATAAAATTTTGACAAAATTTTCTATAGAAATAAAATTTTGACAACATTTTCCATAGAAATAAAATATCGACAAAATTTTCTATAGAAATGAAATTTTGACAAAATTTTCTATAGAAATAAAATTTTGACAAAATTTTCTGTAGAAATAAAATTTTGAAAAAATTTTCTATAGAAATAAAATTTTGATAAAATTTTCTATAGAAATAAAATTTTGACACCATATTCTATAGAAATAAATTTTGACAAAATTTTCTATAAATATAAAATTTTGACAAAATTTTCTATAGAAATAAATTTGGACAAAATTTTCTATAAAAATAAAATTTTGACAAAATTTTCTATAGAAATAAAATGTTAACAAAATATTTTATAGAAATAAAATTTTAACAAAATTTTCTATAAAAATAAAATGTTGACAAAATTTTCTATAGAAATAAAATTTTAACAAAATTTTCTATAGAAATACAATTTTAACAAAATTTTCTATAGAAATAAAATTTTGACAAAATTTTCTACAGAAGTTAAATTTTCTATAGAAATAAAATTTTGACAAAATTTTTTATAGAAATAAAATTTTGACAACATTTTCCATAGAAATAAAATTTTTTCTTGACAACATTTTTTATCATACTTGTTGTTTTTGATTTCTGCTTAAAACCATGCATTGACTAAACTTCAAGTGTAGCTTAACCAACAGAGGAAAATAATGTTTGTCAAATTTATTTGGGCAAAGCCCTATAGACTGCAAGATGGTTGGATGGACGCACGTTCAGGCAGTTCACTAAACCCAAAGTGAAAAGCACTTGAACCTTCTGAAAAAAGGTTTATATTAGCCGGCCTTTGGCGAAATAAATTTGTACAAACATATCTCTTTTCCTTTGCCACCATCAAATCATCGATTTGAGTGCAGTTGGCTGGGTTTATTTTGAGCGTGCTTCCTCTTACTTCATTCGTTTGTACATTGCATGGTTTTCAGCTGAAATCAAAAACAACAAAATGATTGAAGAATAAACCAACAATAAAAAAACAAAACGAATGAAATAAAATTTTGACAAAATTTTCTATAGAAATAAAATTTTGAACAAATATAAAATTGATTTTAAATTAAATTAGACATTTCAATAGTCATTACTTATAATATGATCTGTTTTAGTGATGTAGCTATTTCAAAAGGTATAATAAGTGTCAATACTACACGCAGAGAATGAATATGATCACCCCAAACATGTTTCAAGAGCAAAATGTTATTTTTGGATGGTGACCATGTAACATGTTTCTCGCAAAAATGTTGTTTTCTCGCCAAACATAACATGCTCGCCGAAAACAATTAATAATTTCCTAGAAATAACATGGTTGCGACAAACATATTACATGGTTACCATCCAAAAATAACATTTTGCTCTTGAAACATGGTTGAGGTGATCACATTCCTTCTCTGCGCTTACACTCAAAAAAAAGTGAACTCACTATTTCACTAAAGTCAATTTAACTATATTTTAGTTCATGAAATTATCATATTTGGAGAAAGTTTCATTTACTCTAATAATTTTTTGCGTACGTTAGTTAAATGAACTAAAAGACGGGAAAAAATTATATACAAATGAAGTAAAAAGTTTTACTAAATTCGTACTTCTCAAAAAATAGTTCATTATTTCTTTAAATTTGTAAATTTTACTACAACAGCGTCCATCATGAACTTCGTATGTCACTAAAGACATTCTTGCAATTTTGAACTCCAATTTTTTCCTACAAACTACAAAATTTTCTTTAAAAAGTGAAAAAAATCATTTATGTCTAATAAATTTTCTTGAATTTTTCGAAAAAATTTTACTTATTTTTGTGATATCGGCGTGACGCCAGCGCTTGTAATACTGTTTAGTTAAAAATTTCTAAAACTATTCAAAATTTTCTAAAATTAATCAAAAGTTTTCTTCCTGGTGGGTTCACTGTTTTTTCAGTGTAATATCTTAAAATCTGTGCTTTAAAGTAGCATTTAAATCTACGCTGTCTCTAAATGTGCTACTGTTAATGCCTCTCTCCCTTACAATCCTGCTGAAATAGTGCTTCTTTTTTGCTGGGAGGTTGGTCTATAACACTGTGACGCAATATTCAACTTTTTGACTCAAAACAAACAATTACTTATCCCAGCCGAAAGTAATCTATGCTAGGAGGAAAGTAAATTCAAGATTTTTCTAGATTGGCTGCCATTCTTTTTTTTTCTATGAGTTTCATAGTTTTTTCTCCGAATTCGATTGTAAGCACTTTTTATGCAATTTTCTTCTATTTTTTGGATGGTTATAGCTTGCAAGATGTTGTGAATTTGTTTTACAGTCTTCAACAATGTTGTAGCGCCTGGATCGTGAGATTTTGTGCCTTTAGACTATATTTTGTTGGGCTGTTTTAAATCTCATATCTATAAAGACAAGCCCGCTTCAATTGGCGCATTGGAAAAGAACAGGAAATACCGGCCGAAATGTTGGAAAGAGTATGCCAAAATTGCATTGGACCATTTGAGCACAGTAGCGGTCAACATTTACATGACAAACATTAAATTATAGTACGATCCATAGTACTATCGATTCAAAAAAAGATTTCATGCGTTTTTATGCATTTTATGTATTGTTGTTTACTCTCATATAGCTCTTAAAAGATCAGCCTATATTTCACAAAATGTATGTCAAAACAAAACGCTTTCATTTAAAAATTAGGAAATCTTTATTACCACTCACTTTGATTGAGAGTGTCTACTTTCATAAACCCCATAACCAACATTTCCTCATTGCCATTTTTATCATCGGTCATTCACTTATCTTGCGTTTGTACTTAACGACTTCTTATCAAATTGATAATGAAAGTGACGTTTTATACCCCACGGTAAGTAGACAAATTTTAATAAACAAATAATATATACTAAACAATTGGAGATAACTTTGTATTATTATGATTCTATGGAATTCCCAATTTCATATTATTATTAATGCATAATAATTGTTAGGTTACAATTTAAGAGAAATTAGATAAAGGATAGTTTCCGGTCAAATGTAATGTAGGTAAACTATATCCTAAGAAATGAGTTTCTCTTCACATCAAATTGTTTATAAAATTTACCAACTCTATGCACTCTAGCAATATAGTCTTCTAAGAACAAAAAAAAACTTATTACACCCCAATCACCATTCTATGGTGTTGGATATAAAAAGAAAAACTCAAAAAAGAAGTTGGCCAATCTCCACAAGACATGCACGTTCCATGCCACAATCATTAACAAAATTAATTTGTTTACAATTAAGTTAATTTTGCTAACTAGACGCAAAACTGTAAAACAACCCTCTAGTTTTTATTGTTTGCTTTTTGTGTTTGTAAACAATATTAGTCATCACGCTTGACTTTTTACCATGAAAAAGTTGATCAAAAAAATATTAATAATGCATATAAAATATTTAAACAGATTACATACGTTGTTAAAACCGTTGTTCCCGGTTTTAACAACGCTTTATGGAAATCTCAAAATGTGCAGTACAATTTAGTTCAATTTTCGCACGAGGTAGTTCCTTCTTCCTATAAACATTTTCATTAATAATGAATAATATGATTTCATTAATAATGAACAATTGTTGAGTTGTATCCAAGTGTACCAAAGTCGAATGAGAGGGTGTTTAACCCTTGTGTATGTGATAACACTGGAAGCGATACCAGCGTGATGAGGTCCCGTGGGACCTACAATAAAAAAGGATGGTAGAGAGGTTATCCCTACGATATTTGTCGATCATTTACTGTAGGTGGACTCTTCTATGATGCACAAATTGCAAATATAAATATTTCGTTGTAAATATAGAGTTTTATTTAATTTTTAATAGGATACAGCTAATGTTTAAAATTTTGATAAGTAACATATACTAGAGGCACTGATGTTCGTCGCAGGCATGGTACCTATAAGTATCCTTATACGTACCAAGCAACAATATATTGTTTTGGTAGTTGAATGTTCTTTACAAACTTTTTGAAGGAAAAACAATACGATTTTTTTTAGTGGCGTTCGTTTTGTTCGCAGTATTATGTGCATAGTGGTTGTTTCAAACTTGGTCCAAATTGAGGCACATCTTGCCAAATTCCAGGAGCTGATTGGTCTGGAACATGTATAGAAATATAAAAACTTAGAGCGACCAAGATTTCCATGAAGTTCAAATAACTTTTTTTGCACTTTTAGTTTCACTATAGTGGATATATCCACGGAAGACATAAAATTATGTACTACCAAGCAACGAAACCAATGGAAACTTCAAAAATGACAGATTCTTCCAAATAACTGTATTTTCCGAAAAGAATGTTAGTGTTATTAATTGTTCCAAATACGAAAATCGCAATATCTTTACGCTGCTTTTTAAACTGTGCTAAAACCACTAATGTAGGCAGTGTTGTTAAGGGATTTAGGGGATTTTTTCCCCAAACTGGGGATTTTTTCCCGTAGTTGGGGATATATTTTTCACTTTGGGGATCTGGCGATTTGACTGGGGATAAAGTCGTGATTTTGGGAATTTTTCTAGGGATATTTCCACTTTCAATCACAGTATTAAATTTGTTATAGAAAGTATAACAGCGAAGTACGATAACGTTTAAGGGCTTTGGTAGATTTTGCAAAATATTCCTCTCCAACTAAGAGGTAATTCACAAACTTTCTATAGAAATAAAATGTTGACAAAATTTTCTATAGAAACAAAATTTGGATAACATTTGCTGTAAAAAACAAAATTTTTAATTTTCTATAGAAATAAAAATTTGACAATATTAGCTATAGAAATAAAATTTTGACACCATTTTCTATAGAAGTAAAATTTTGACAAAATTTTTTAAACGTATAAAATTTTGACAAAATTTTTTATAGAAATGTAATTTTGACAACTTTTGCTGCTATAGAAATAAAATGTTGACTACATTTTCTATAGAAATAAAATTTTTACAAAATATTATATAAAAATAAAATTTTGATACAGTTTTCTATAGAAATAAAATTTTCACAACATTTGCTATAGAAATAAATTTTTTAAACATTTCTTATAGAAATAAAATGTTGATAATATTTGCGATATAAAAAAAATGTTGACACAATTTTCTGTAGAAGTAAATTTTTGAAAAAAATTTTATAGAATTAAAATATTGACAAAATTTTGTAAACGAATAAAATTTTGAGAAAATTTTCTATAGAAATAGAATTTTGACAATATTTGCTATAGAATTAAAATTTTCTATAGACAAAAACAACAACAATGAAATAAAATTTTGACAAAATTTTCTATAGATATAAAAGTTTAAGAAAATTTTCTAAAGAAATAAAATTTTGACAAAATTTCTTATAAATAAAATTTTGACAAAATAATTTTTGTTTGGATTTTCTCCAATTTCTGTAGATTATTATTATATAATTATATGAATTTTCCTTTGGGGATATTTCATGGGGACACATATTTCAGTTGGGGATTTTTTGGGGATCTCTTTCGAAAAAATCTGGCATCCGTGGTGGTGGGTCCCATTGGACCTTATCACGCAGAATCGCACTAAACTTTTTCAAATACCTATAAAAACCGATTTAATGATTCAATTAGATAAAAATTTAAAGTTTTCAACTTAAAACAGTTCAGTACAAGAAGTCATAAACCATCAAGCTGCAAATCATATAAAAGATAAAGTACTCGGAATTACTCCCTTAGTAGTTCTATACCTATAAGCCTGACTTGGGTCAATTGGCCCATTGGCACGGTTGCCACAGTTGGTCTACGAAAAATGGTAGGTTAGGTGGCAGCCCGATATATATATCACTTAGACTATTCAGTCCATTGGTGAACTTCTCTCTTCTCTCTTACCAAAAATGCTAAATTTTTTACTGTTTGGTAGAATTCTTGATGTTTTGGTAGATGTTACGAAACATTCCTCTTCAATAAAGAGGTACTTCAATTCTCTATAGAAATAAAACAAAATTTTCTATAAAAATAAACTTGTGACAAAAATTTCTATAGAAATAAAAATTTTCTATAGAAATAAAATTTTGACAAAATTTTCTATAGAAATAAAATTTTGAAAAATTTTCTATAGAAATAAAATTATGAAAAAATTTTCTATAAAAATAAAATTTTGAACAAATTTTCTATAGAAATAAAATTTTGACAAAATTTTTTATACAAATTAAATTTTGACAAAATTTTTTATAAAAATAAAATTTTGACAAAATTGTCTATAGAAATAAAATTTTGACTAAATTGTCTATAGAAATAAAATTTTCTATTAGACATAAAATTTTGACAAAATTTTCTATAGAAATAAAATCTTGACAAAATTTTCTATAGAAATAAAATTTTGACAACATTTTCTATAGAAATAAAATTTTGAAAAAATTTTCTATAGAAACAAAATGTTGACAAAATTTTCTATAAAAAAAAATGCAAAATTTTCTATAGAAATAAAAATTTTGACAAAATTTTTTATAGAAATAAAATTTTGACAAAATTTGATAAATTTTTCTATAGGACAAATTTTTCTATAGAAATAAAAGTTTGACAAAATTTTCTATTGAAATAAAATTTTGACGAAATTTTCTATAGAAACACTCGTAAAATATTGACAAATTTTTCTATAGAATAAAAAATTTTCAAAGAAATAAAATTTTGACAAATAAATATTGAAATTCTATTGAAATAAAATTTTGACAAAATTTTCTATAGAAATAAAATTTTGACAAAACTTTCTAAAGAAATAAAATGTTGACAAAATTTTCTATAGAAATAAAATGTTGACAGCATTTTGTATAGACTCTTCTTCTTCCAAAGAAAAAGTTGACCAAGATTATAATTATATAATATAACCTTCTTTGGAAATCAATAGAAACTGGAAATGGAGATTTTTATATAGAAATAAAGCATGCGTTCCAATTTTAATTTCCTGCTATATTACATTGCAGTTTATTATTTTGCTTAATCTAATTGGAGAAATTTTGTAATCTACGTTATGTATGTTCGTAACAAACATGTCGTACACTCAAGGAAAAATTAATCCATTCGGTAACGATAATGAAACATCTCTGTATGGCATTAAAATCATAAAAGTTTGGTTCATAACACCATTTTTTTTGCTGGTGTACCGTATCAATGTTATATACTAATTTATTTGAAATCCCCATCATATACAAAACAATTGCAGATTAAATTTATTTATTGTTTTTATCAGGATCATGAAATTGTCAGACATTTCTCACGAGACTTTAATTTTTTTGTTTAACCCAAAAACACTAAGTCAATATTAATTTCATTTATTATTATTCTTCTTCTGAGTTCAATGCAAAGAATTATTGCTAATAAAATATTTGAATTTCTCATGGAAATCTAGCACATTCGACATATATTTACTTATAGTGGCACTGTATTAGTTACATTACTCTCAACTTTAGTGATCTCAATTCCTTTTCCGATATTTTTTCACGAGCATTGTTCTATTGACAAAGACAGCTTTCACTGTCAATTACATTCTTTGTATTTTTATATTAAAATCTATTGACATCGTTTGAATATCATCGGAAGAGGTTAAACATGAGACTTTGATCTTCCCCTGGTAATATCCCCCCCTCCTTTTGAAATCAAAAATTGCGTTTTAATTAATATGTTGTCAAGACAAAAAGGGCCATAAAGAATATGACAATATTTCAAGTGTCCCACAGAAGGTATTCAAGTATTATTGGAAGTGTCATAACAATAACTTATTTATCAACTTAATTTATTAGTTTGGGTGAGTGGGCTAAATCTCTTGATTTGTTTCTTCAATTGCAACTACATTGAAATTATTGTGAATTTATTTGAAACAAAGGTCTTACCAAATCGAAAGTGGAGTACCATCCATAAATGACTGATAACAATATTGAGTTTCACAATATATTGGGAAGACGTAAGAATTTTTAAAAGTGGCTTCAAGAGCCAAAATAATTTTTTTATATAAAACATTAACATTTTTCATATAAAATATTTAAGTTGCATTAAAAAAAAAAAACCTTTACATGTTACAATTAATATCAACAAAAATACCTAAATATACAACAGCGCCTCTAATGGAAAAACTAAAAAATTAATTAGATACCGGGAATCATAAGAACTCAACAAAAAAACAATGAGCTTCCAAAAAAGTAGTTTGAATCCCCAATTTGGGATCCAGAAGTTGTGGAAATTTGGATCGTCTCCAATAAATTTTACATGGGCTTGTCATACACAGGGAAAAAATATCACCAAAATTTGCCCAATTAAAATTTTAATTGAATTTCAAAAAATATCCCATTAAAAATTTAATTGGTTCAACAAATTGCTTAATTGAAACAAAAATCAATCACAAACATTTATTGAATCAATTAATTTTTTAATTGGAACAATAAAATTTTTAATTGACTTTGCTGATTGATACTATCATTTCTATGATTGAATACATTTCAATTAAAAATTAATTGGATCAATTAATTTCGTGATTGAAGATACAAAATTTTTGTTTTTGTGTAGGATTGAATATTATTTTTTTTTCAAACAGGCATATATTTTTTCCATTTAATCTCAACAAAAAAAATTGAAAGTTCTCCTAATTTGCAAAACCTTTTCAAAAGAACTTCCATGCATTTAAACAAGTCAAACGGCACAGATTCAACCCCCAGCGGGTGAAAAATTTTTAATTTTATTATCATTTTTTTTTTAATTGTCTATTCTTTTCTATAAAAATCGCTTCTGTAACATATGCCCCAAACACATTTTCTTCAAGCATATATATTTTCAGGATTGGTCCAAACAAAATATTGTTTGTACTGTTAAAACATATTATGCTTCACCTCAGGCATACACTGGTAGTAACAAATTTTAATGAAATTTTCTTTGTGTATATATATTTTTAAGGCGCCAATTGGTTACATCCATTATTTTACTTGCAGCATACTCTCTAGGTCTCTCTTTCTAAACACATATATATTTATAGGCTATTTCTACATTCATATATTTTTGCGTCCAAGCATATTATATTTACAAACATTTTATGTCCCAAACTTAATATGTTCTGACATATTAACATATATGTCCCAAACATGTCATGCTAGTTTATGAACATTATATGCTTGCACTTAAAAATATTGTGTTAAAAAAATTGAGTTCCAAACATATAATTTTTACACCCAAACATATGAAAAACAGTCTTTTTCGTCCGTGTAGCATCTTGCCTAAAAGAACTTCATCGGAAGTGGACAACAGTTCATGGAGGATCCCGGGATGCCAAGGGAAGTAATGAGGGTCTCACAATGGTCAACATATGCACAAGGATTTTCATTTCAGATGCTCCAAACTGAAGCTCTGAGTGATATTTAACGCCCAATATCGAGAGACATAAGAATAAATGATAACCTTCCTTGGAGCCCAAGTGAAATCAACAGACGGATTTGCCATAAGAACGTCTAACGAATATTTTAAGACTTTTCATCACCATAGAAAACTGTTCATAAAATCGTGAACGACCGTGAACATTCCGTTTTGATTTTATGTGAACTTTTCCGTTTAATTTTGTTTCCATCCGTTCACGAATTTGGAACTTGTATATTCACACAAAAATTTTTTTTTGATTCAATCGCGAAATTAATTGATCCAATTAATTTTTTAATTGAAATGTCTTCAATCATAGAAATGATAGTATCAATTAAAAATTAATTGAAAGTCAATTAAAAAAATTATAAATCCAATTAATTAAAAACTTTGTTGAATCAATTAAATTTTTAATTGAATATTTTTTAAAACTCAATTAAGAAATGGAAAAATTTTCGTGAATTTTTTTCTGTGTATGCATTATCGCCTAAGGTTATCCTAGCTACAGAATTGAATGAGGATTAATTCCTGCCTCCACACTGAAAAAATATTGTCGTGAGGCCAAAGATTTCATGTCTTTAAAATACGAATGCAAATGTTGCTTAGAATAAAAGACGCATTTTTCTAATTTAAAGTTTTTTCTTTATCCAAAAGTCGATAAACTTTTCAATGGAGTCATATTGTCCTTATAATTAAGTGATTTGACTTAAAAATGGGTATCATAACATGAAAGAAACATTTTTTGGGGTAAGGTCAACTTGACTTTAATAATTCAGAAAAATTTTTTAAAATTAATGAAATTGTCTTTAAATTTGTTGTCTTTTTGCATCTTGACTATAAAGCAAATAATCGTTCAAAAATAGCGCATGTTTTTCAACACTTTATTTTAAAGACGTTTTTTTTACTTGAAACATAGCATAATTTCTAGTGGGAGTCGAGTCTGAATTTGGAAAATAAAGTTGCCGTTAACCCGTTTTTACGAGGGCAGTTCGGAAACTTCTTAGCCTAGCACAAAAAGCGCAGTATAAACAGAAAAAAGTTAAATGTTTTGGAAACTTCCATTTCTGTTATGAACACATGTTAAATTTTGTTTCGACCTGGCAATTCCTTCATATAGTAACAGGTGTTCAAAAAAGACGCATCCGCAATTTTTTTGTGCTGTCATTGAATATTTACATAAAAAAGGTTTATCGGGACAATAAATCCATAATGATATGGTGAATGTGTTAGGTAAAAATGCTCCTTCATATGCAACAGTAAAAAATTGGGTTGCTGAATTTAATTCAGCAACATTGAAGATGAACCACGTAGTGGACGTCCAAAAACAGCAACAACAACAGAAATTGTAGCCAAAGTGCATGATATGGTATTAAATGATCGACGAATAAAAGTGCGTGAAATTGCTAATATCATGGGCATCTCAAATGATCGAGTTCATTTAATTTTGCATGACGAACTACAGATGAAAAAGCTTTCTGCAAGATGTGTGTGCCGCATTTGTTAACATTTTCAAGCTTGTTTGGATCGTTTTAAGCGAAATAAAATGGATTTTAAGCGTCGTTTCATAACTGTTGATGAGACATGGATCCACCACTATACTCCAGAGACAAAAGAACAATCCAAACAATGGACTGAAGCTGGAGGAAGTGCCCCAAAGAAGGCAAAAACAATTCAATCGGCTGGTAAGATTATGGCAACGGTTTTTTGGGACTTCAAAGGTATTTTATTGATTGACTATCTGCAAAAGGGTAAAACAATAAATTCAGAGTCCTATTGCAACCTTTTGGATCAATTAAATATACAAACTTGAGAAAAACGTCCTGGCTTACAACACAAAAAAATAATTTTTCATCAAGACAACGCACCAGCGCACAAGAGTGTTTTAACAATGGCTAAAGTCAACGAGTTGCTTGACCACCCACCTTATTCTCCTGATTTAGCTCCCAGTGACTTTTACTTGTTCCCAAATCTAAAAAATTCCTTGCTGGCAAGCGTTTTACCTCAAATGAAGATGCAATTACAGTTGTAAACCACTATTTTGAAGACCATGAGTAAAACTATTTTAATCAAGGGATAAAATTGCTAGAAAAGCGTTGGACTAGGTGTATTGAAGTTTCAGGAAATTATATTGAAAAATAAAAATACTTTCGAAAAACTAACTATTCTCTTTCATTGATAGGCTAAGAAGTTTCCGAACCGCACTCGTAATAGCTTAATTTCTATGTGAAATTTTAGGTTGTCGTTAACTCGTCATAAAGGAATCTGGTTGCACATGAAGAAAAAATCAGCAAAAATAAATTATATACATTTTGTCTCCAAGTATCAAGTATTCAAAACTCAAATTTAAAAGATAATTGTGTCATTAATAAATCCTCATATAAATTTTGGAATCAATAACAAAATCATTAGTCTAAAGATAAGAAACCAGATTATATCATTTACAAAACTATTTTAAACTATTTATACTGACGTACAGCGAATGTGTAAAACTATCCGGTATAAACGAAGTTAATAAATTACAAAAATTGATTTTTCCAAATTCGTCGAAAGAGAGAAAAAATCAACCTTTCCAAATTAAACAAATAAAAATAAAAAATTTTTCACAATTAAAAAAATCGAAAAATTTAGCTATTTCTTTTATCATCTATTTCAAGTGTGGTGGGATATTAAGCCACCATGCAGCGAAATTCCAAGTCATCCACTGGGTTGCTAACTTCAGGGCCCAGTGGACGGGTATCGACTGGAGTTATAAATCTGGGCAATGACCAAGAGTTAGGCCCAATTAGTCGAAAGGGATCAAAAGATCGTTTGCCTCAGTTGCTAAAGATAGCCTTGTGATGGCTATCATTAATAAAGGAGCATTGGACGGTATGGTTCCAAAGCAAAAATGGGGGGAAATTGAGAATGCTCTGTCTGTCGTCTACTCACAGGTGCTGGAAAAGTTTCCCGGCCCAGATCCTCGACACCAAGAGGCTGGTTGGTATCAAGGACGATTTAAGCTAGTCGCATTTGAGGACCAGAGGTCTATAGAATGTTTTAAAGCTGCTCTGATACTAATTGGTGAAGTTTGGGAAGGAGCTGCTCTAGAGTTAGTCGAGAAGAAAGACATACCGGCTAGACCTAGAGCACATGCCTGGATACCTGCAAACCCTTCTGACCCTGAATCTATTTTAAATAGACTGAAACGATGCAATCCAGATCTTCCAACAGCTGATTGGAAGGTTGGCCGTTTGGATGAAGTGGATGGACCAAGACGGCATGCAGTGTTTATATTGAACACTCAGTCTTTGCCACATCTGGCAAAGTCCCAGGGCCGTGTATGTTATGGCTTTCATTATATCCAAATGAAGGTGTATAAAAACGATCAGCTAAAGGATTCAGAAATGGACAAGCCTCTGTCTGAATCAGAAGTAAGCGGATCCTCTTGCGAAGTCGAGGGAGATACCAAAGTTGAAGACATGGATAGATACCGTATGCGTGAGGAGGCTTCTAATGCCTCAGAACTCACCAAAGTCGCACCTATGGTTATTGCGAGAGTCACCGATATCTCTGAAGAGGACATTCTTGATGACTCGATTGAAGCGGCTGATGTGACGGTTGTTGAAAATCTCGATGGTCCTACGGATCCTCCAGATAAATCTTCATCATTGTAAGGCTGCATGTGCTGCCTTAAAAGTTCTCCTGATGAAAGGGGACATAGACATAGTTCTTATTCAAGAACCATATGTTTATAGAAACAAAATATGTGAATTAAGTACTCCGGGGTTCAAACTATTGCAGTATACTGGTAATGATGTAATTCGAGCCTGTATAATTGCTAAAAACGAGCTTAACTTGTTTCTGCTTCCCTCAATGTGCAATGCAGACACTGTCGTTGCCAATTTAGAAATAGCCAAATGCAAATATTGGGTATCTTCGGTCTATATGGGACATGACAGGGAGATGCCTCCATGTGCCGTTAAGACCTTAGTTGAGGAGTCACTGAAAACAAAGACGAAACTCATTATGGGATGCGATGCGAATGCGCATCATAGTATATGGGGAAGTAGTGATACTAATGCAAGGGGAGAGTCGCTAATAGAGTTTATTTTGCGTACTAATCTGGTAGTTTGCAACAAGGGAGATGCCCCAACCTTTGTCACTAAAAACAGGCAAGAGGTTTTGGACATCACCTTGGCCTCGCAAGAACTGAATGAAATGATATCTGAGTGGCATGTTTTAAGTGAACACAGCTTCTCAGATCATCGCTACATCAGTTTCAAATTTGATGTTCATATCACCAAGACCATATTTTCGCCAAATGTTAGGAAAGCTGACTGGAATAGGTATAGGGAATCGTTCAATATGATGATACCGGAAATAACAGAGACAAATATGAGAAATGTGCAAGATATCGAACACGCAGTGGAGCGGATTACTAAGGCCTTCAACATCTCACTGAAAGCTGCATGCCCTAGAGGAAAGCCAAGGGGGAAACATCGACCACCATGGTGGTCTACGGAATTAAGTAATATGAGGAAATCCTGCAGGAAGCTCTTTAACAAGGCAAAGTCCACCAGAGCCCCTGAGGACTGGGACGCTTACAAGAGGAATCTGAGAGGATACAAGCGAGAACTGAGAAAGGCTCAGCATAACTCTTGGAATGACTACTGCAGCAGTATTGAGAATACGTCCGAGGCTTCCAGACTACGGAAGGTTCTAGCATCCACCAACTCCGCTCCAGGTTTCATTAAAACATCGGAGGGAAATTGGACAACGTCCAGTGAGGAGACGCTGGAGGTACTATTGGACACACATTTTCCTGGAAATCAGACGGTTGAACCATGTACTGGCGGTGCCACAGTTGCTCAGCGGTCGTTTCCTGTCGAGGAAATTGTATCGGAAACTAGAATAAGATGGGCGCTAAATAGCTTTGGACCATTCAAATCCCCCGGACCTGATGGAATTACTCCGGCGGAGTTACAAGCTGTAACTGACAAAATTATCCCCTGGTTGTCAGTGATATATAAAGGATGTATCAACTTATCATATATCCCAGGAAAGTGGAGGGAAACAAAAGTCGTTTTCATACCTAAAGCGGGAAAAGCCTCTCACTCGAGGGCGAAGGATTTCCGACCAATCAGCTTATCCTCATTCCTACTTAAGACTCTGGAGAGGATGATAGATATTTATCTTAGAACTAGCATCGATTCACGGTTGTTCTCGAAAGGACAGCATGCATACTCGAAGGGCAGGTCTACTGAGACCGCACTACATGAACTAGTCAGCTTTATTGAAAGCTCACTATCTGTCAAAGAATACACAATCGTGGCGTTTCTAGACATCGAAGGGGCGTTCAATAATGTCCATCCGAGCTCGATATTAAATGGACTGACAACTCTGAATGTTGATCCATGTATACTCAGGCTGTTAGACGAACTGCTAATGAAGAGACGTATTTCAGCCACACTAGGACAAGCAAACATACAAAGGTATGTGAACAGAGGCACTCCCCAAGGAGGAGTTCTATCACCTCTTCTTTGGAATGTTGCTATAAATAGCCTTCTGGTTACTCTAGAAAAAGAAAGGATAAAAGTGGTGGCATACGCAGATGATGTGGCTCTGGCAGTCAGGGGAAAATTCCCATCCACAATCAGAGATATTATTCAGAGGGCCCTCCGGATGACTGAGAAATGGGCGAAAGACAATGGTCTTGGGGTAAATCCTGCAAAGACAGAATTAGTCATGTACTGCAACGATCGCAAAACTCCCACGGTTAGGCCTATTTCCTTAGGGGGTATTGAAATTCCCTTTGGTGAATGTGCAAAATACCTTGGCGTTATTTTGGACAGGAAGCTGAACTTTAAGCTTAATATTGAAGAAAGGGCGAGAAAGGCAACTGTAGCTTTGTACTCGTGCAAAAAGGCAATAGGAAAAAAGTGGGGACTGAAACCAAAAATTGTGCATTGGTTATACACGGCAGTGGTTAGACCTATAATGCTATATGGTGTTGTAGTCTGGTGGCCGGCACTTCAGAAACCGACATGTTTAGATAAAGTTCAGCGTATGGCGTGTTTGTGTATTTCAGGCGCATTCAGCAAGACAGGAACAAATTCCCTTAATGTCGTGCTGCATCTATTGCCTTTAGACATTTTGGCCAAACAGTCAGCTGCAACAACGGCTGTGCGGTTGCGCGAACTATCGCTGTGGTCGGAAAAAGGTTACGGTCACAGTTCTGTCCTCAAAATAATGCCAGATGTGCCTAACGTAGTGGATTACACTTTGGCGAGTCCACTTTTCGACAAAAAGTTTGAGACTCTAATCCCCAACAGTGAGGCGTGGTGCACACAGACCCCGGGGAATAAAGAATATATAGATTTCTACACTGATGGCTCCAAATTGGATGGACAAGTGGAGTTCGGAGTATATTCTAATGATCTGGAACTTCGAATAGCGAAAAGATTACCTAATCACTGTAGTGTTTTTCAGGCTGAAATATTAGCAATAAGAGAGGTGGCGAATTGGCTGAGAAGTAATGTTCCAAAAAATGTGGGCATTAATATATACTCAGACAGTCAACCTGCAATAAAATCCTTGGACTCTGTGTTCCTCAACTCGAAAACGGCCATCGACTGCCGCAAATCTCTCAATGAGATGGCTGAGCAGTACAATATTCACCTAATATGGGTGCCTGGCCATAGGAACATACCGGGGAACTGCGAAGCGGATGAGTTGGCAAGGCTAGGGACTACCTTACATATTCCAGGGGAACTGGAATTTGTTGGTATGCCCCTAGCTACCTGCAAGCTCATGCTGCGTGAGAAGGCTGTTATGATGGCAAATGTTCGATGGGAGAATTGCAAGGGTTGTAACGACACCAAGCAAATATGGCCCCATTTCAACTTAAACCGCACACTAGATATGCTAATGTTCTCGAGACGTCAGATATCACTCCTGATATCTGCTATAACGGGTCGCTGCCTGATAGGCGATTTTGCAAAAACTATTGGCGCGAAGTATAATGACTATTGTATGAGCTGTCATGATGCGGAGGAAAAAGAATCAATTAAACACCTCTTGTGTGAGTGTCCTGCATTTTGTGTAAAGCGCAAGCAACTTTTAGGAGCATATAGCTTCAGATTACTGGCGGATCTGGAAAACGTTAACTTAAGCAGTCTGCTACTGTTTTTGGAACAATCTGGTTGGTTCAACAAAGAAAAATAATCAAGAAGGTTCAGCGGTTAAAACTAGAAGTGCCCATATGTAATAGGTACTTTTAGTTAATGTGGTATCACAATGGACTGAATAGTCTAAGTGAGCCTGAATCTTAATCGGGCTGCCACTTTAACCTAACCTAACCTTTATCATCTATTTAATGAATGCTACAATAGCGGTAGCAGCTTTTATAAAGTGAATGTCATATCTTTTATTTTATTTTCTATTATGCATTCAAGTATCTAGTATAACAAACTTTATTATTAGATAAATTGGAAGACCAAACAAAATATTTGCCAAGAAATTTTTAATGGACCTACATTTTGATACTATTATTGTTGTTGACATTTTTTTTAGCAAACGTCCGACCTTGACTGAGAATTTAAACATAATGTAGAATTTTTGCAAATAGTTTGTGAATATGTATTTATGGAAAAGTCAATTGAATATAAAAACCATAACCATAAATTAAACAAGGGAACTAATAATGGCCTTGAGGAAAAACAAATAAGATGCGAATACTGGTCAACATATTTTTTAGGGAGATGTGTGTGTTTTTTTTATTTTTTTTTATTTATTATTTTTTTTTTTGGTAAGCTATTGTGGCTATTGTCCCAATAATGACACACAAGTTTAGTGACTTCTTAAAAAGTGACACATTATTTACAATGTTCTGTAGAAGGGGACAAAAATCTATACACAGTCTCACAAAACTTTACATACAATTTAAATAGTCAAATTTTAAAAAATATGCATATATTTATATCCTTTCGTTTTAGTAAATTAATTTGAAAAAACAAAGTATTTGTTAATTTTCAAGGAGATTTTTTTGGTGTGGGTTATAAACAGCAACAAGAAACATGTTTACTTAAGAGGTAAAAAACTCAGGGGTATGTAAACTTATGTGAGACTGTGTATAACATGTCGGCCAGATTGTTTTGTCATCTGGGATTCGAATATTGACAAACATTAATATCGCAATGTGCTTGTTTAAAAAAAACCATTCAATCTATTTCTTAGGTCAATACACTCACAAAAAATAAGCAAAAAACAGCAATCTGCTGTTATATTATTGGATTTCATTCAGTAAACAACAATTTGTAAAATTTTTCAAATTTAAAATTTTATTTAAGTGCTAAGGACTAAAAATATTTTTTTTTTCTATATTCCAGACCTTTAACACAGAAAAAAAATTCACGAAAAAATTTCCAATTAAAATTTTAATTGAGTTTTAAACAATAGTCAATTAAAACTTTAATAGAATCAACAAATAATTGAAATAAAAATCAATAATAGTGTAATAGTATCAATTAATTTTTTAATTGGATCAATTCATTTTTTAATTGAATGTCTATTAAATTTTTCTTTAAATTTTTTCATTTCCGTGATTGAAGACATTTCAATTAAAAAATTAATTTGATCAATTAATTTCGTGATTGAATCAGATTTTTTCTTTGTGTGAATATACTTACAAAGTCAAATAAAAGCCTATAAAAATTATTGCATCAGAAAATAATCTTGAGTCGTAGAAAAGCATGCAATTAAAATTACAATAAATATACAATTGCAACTAAAGAAGGAAAATAAGAAGAATTAATGTAAATCAGAATATAGGACCTGTATATATTACAGATTATTATAAAACCAAGAATTCAAGAGAATAAAATATTAATATATGTTAAGCAAGACATTTTTTATGACAAAATTGCATCTAGTATTGTTTCCAGAAAATTAGAAATATTTATAAAAATATAATTTTATTATAATATAGCACACGTGGTGCTAATAAAAGTCAATGGCCGAGTTCCATTGTAAACCACATATGTCTATAAAACTACTATAAAACAAGAAAACTGTACATATTCCAAAAATATTATTGTTTCTCTTGGCGTACAAAGTTTTTAATGATTAACAATTATTTGACGTACTATATATGATGATAAGATTCATGACGTATTGCATGTACGATTTGAATCTTAGACTTTCAGAAATTTTACAGTCTCATTATTATGAGACTATAAAATATATTACAAAATTACGCATAACATCAAAGCGATTATAAATATTGTTCTAAACATAAATTATACTGTGGAAGCCTTTCATAAATTAATTGGTATGGATATTGTGGAAATTTTTAAAAAATCCAATACAGTAGATAAAAGATGTAAGGACGTCAGAAAAACACAAAAATTGTTTTGTGGAAGCATATAATGTTCATAAATTAGCATAATATGTTTGCGACATAAATGTTAATATGTTAGAACATATAATGTTTGGGACATAACATTTTGTTAAATATAAGATGTGTGGATGCAAACATATATTAATTTAGAAATTGCCTATAAACGTATATATGTTATGTTTCGAAAGAGAGACCGAGAGAGTATGCTGCAAGTAAAACAATGGAAGTAAGCAATTTACGCCTTTAAAATATATATATACACACAAAGGAACTTTCATTAAAAGTTTTTTCTACCACTGTATACACGCTCACAAAAAATCGCTTCTGTAACATATACTCCCAAACATATTTTGCTTCAAGCATATATATTTTTGGGTATTGCCCAAACATTTATATGTTTGATCTCTTCCAATATATAATATGTTTGAAAGCATATTGGTCTAAACAATATATGTTTGGGTAGTCTAAGCTCCAAACATTTTGTATTTTTGCATCCAAATTCAATAATGTTGTCTTCCAAAAAACAATATGTTATTATGTGAACATATAATATGTTTGGAAGCATTTTGCACCCAAAAATATTATATCCTTAAAAAAAATCTCCCAAACAATATTGTGCTCAAAATTTTATTTATTTATTTATATATTTACAATCATAATGAATTATGAAAATAAACAGGTAATATAGGTGCTAACAACAGAGGTTTTCGACCTGAATGCTCAAAATTTTGTTTCTGCCCAATTGTATATTCCCCCACATCTTTCTCACTTCCACGAGATTTTTTAGTTCTTAGCACCTTTTTCTGTAATACAAACATTGTAGAAGAAATTATTCAATTGTATGATTTTTTTATTTTAATTTTACCTTTTGCCGGACGGGGTTTCGAACAGCGGACCACACAGTTTGTAAGGATCAAAGCAGTAGCTGATCAATTGCCCAAGGAAAAATAAAATGTTAATTTTGTAATAACAAGCAACAACCACCAACTTATTTCAATATCGCTCCCTGTTAAATAGCGCTCCAAGCTACTAAACACATATATGTTTATAGGCTATTTCTAAATTAATATATGTTTGCATCCAAGCATATTATATTTACAAACATTTTATGTCCCAAACATAATATGTTCTAACATATTAACATATATGTCCCAAACATGTTATGCTAGTTTATGAACATTATATGCTTGCACTCAAAAATATTGTGTTTAAAAATTTGTGTTCCAAACATATAATGTTTATAGCCAAACATATGAAAAACAGTCTTTTTCATCCGTGTACCTAAGATGAAACATAATATGTTTGAATAACACAAACAATTTTTTGTTTGGACCAATCCTACTTGATGCAGAATGTGTTTGGGAGTATATGTTACAGAAGCAATTTTTTAATGTTTTTTTATGTGAGAAGTACAAATTTAGTAAATCTTTATGCTTCATTTGTGTATAGAGTAAAGGAAACGTTCTCCAAACATAATGATTCCATGAACTAAAATAAATTTAAATGGGCTTTAGTGAAATAGAAGTTTCACTTTTGTTTGAGTGTTGAAGTCGGGTCTGATGCCACGTTTCTGTATATCGAACGAAAGCTTTCTTTCATAATCCAAACGAAAGAAAACTGATTTTGGTTCCTCTATTTCGAAAGGCAAATCACTTTACATTTTGTTGTCGAGTACGAAAGGAAAATATACAATATGTGGCAAGAAAAAAAAAGAGAAGAGAGAAGAGTTAGAATTTTAATGAATTCTCAGGCCAAAACTTTGAAAATGCTCATTTCTGACAATCATACAATACGATCTTTCAAAAAAAAATTGATTCGAATTCGAGTGTTTTTTTTCTTTCGTTTTCATTCGATATACAGGAAGGCAAAGGGCATTAATTTCGAAATTTAAGTTGTCGTTAACACGTTCTTAAAGGATTTTGATAGCACATGAAGAAAATGGCTAAAAACCGAATAAATTAAAATTTGTTTCCTAGTATGTAGTACGCAAAACTCAAATTTAAAAAAGGCTGTTTTAAAGACATCCTTACTCCAATTCTCCGTTTCTTTGGCTCGTATTCAATACCAAAATTATTAATGTAAAGACAAAAATCATTGGAAACGGGAATGCTTTTAGATAATTGAACTATCGAATATAATATTGCCTTACAGTGATTCTGGGATTATCGCCAACAATTTTTATGGAAGTTAAACAACTGATCTCTGGAGGTGATTCATTTTGTCATTTGTTTTTGTTTTTTTGCAAGATGGCAATCAAGAAAACAATTCTTATCCGATCTTCATAAAATTTGTCATTGATTTTTTTACAAGGAGAAACATCGAATTTTATCCAATTTATTAACTGATTTTCTTCGTATTTGGTACAAGGTAAAATTTAATAGTTTTACTCATATTTGTAAAATGTAACCAACATACTAAGATCATATATTGATGTAGCACCCATTAATTAAATTATTAATTATAATTGTAATTATAAATGAAAAATTATCCAGATTTTCATAATTATTGTACTTATTTTGAAAAACTCGAAAAGTAGACCGTAGAACTTTCCAAATCTCGATAAGTTGAAAGTCGACTTTTACAAAGTTCCAAAAAGCCGGCTTTTCCAAAATTTAAGGATATCCAAAGGTGGAAAAGTTAAATTTTTGTTTCTAATTACCATTTCTATGGTTATTATTAAGTTCATTTATTTACCGATTTTTTTAACATGCAAGATAACTTTTCAAATTTTGTGTTCATAGTACTCTGCTGATATTGTCTACGTGATTTTAAAAACGTCTTTTATTGTGTCTGCGACAATACACGCATGTATCAAATTGTTCACCATTCAAAGAATTCAAATATAAGCGATTTATGTCAGTTAAATATTTAGTGTAAAAAGTCTATTTAATTCCTAGAATTGCCAGTCATTACGCGTAAATTTCTTTGTCAATGTAATAAAATACCCAGAAAAGGTATTTAAACTTTATCATAAATATGTTGTTTTTGGCAAAATGAAATATGGACAAAAAAATTACTATAGTTTCTTTTGCTGCTTTTGATATCGTTTCTTTTTTGCAGAATATGCTTTACACTTTTGTAATAATAATGACTATATTTAGAATACAGTCATAGCTTGTTTTGATAATAATTTAAATATGACACCGAAAATTGCAATTCCACAGAAATCAGGAAATGCCTATAGATTTACATTAACATTTCTCCAAAACTGCATATTGTATTCCTCCTAGGTACCCAAAATGTAGTGATTGTTTTGTTTTGTTTTTTTTATTTTATAAAGTTTAGTCTAGTCAATAATACTTCCAATTTATATTGGTTATCAATAAACTACAATTACAATAATAAAGGACAGTGACCTTCAATTTTAGCAAATTAACTAAATAAAAAATGACTAAAAGAACAACAATTCCATAGAAGCCCAACTGTAATCGAAGTTCAATAACCCAAAAGCTCTCACGCTATGGTGAGACCAAAACAAATACTCAAAATATTACGAAATTTGCAAAGTTGGCTAAAGTTTATAATATTTGTTAACATAGTTACTATTTACTCCTGCTATTCGATAATACTCATTTTTATTCCCATATAAAATATTCGTTCAGCAAGATTTTCATTCATGTTTAACTGATAAAAAAATGTATTTAGGTTGATGACATTTTCTTTTTTAATGGCAGCTATCAAATGATTGATTTTGCATATTTCCCATATTTCACAGATGTTTTCCTATATGAAAAAAATCAGTGAAAAGAAAATCAGAAATAAAATTCAAGTTATGAAAAAATATTCAGTTTAAAATTGAATTTATTGCAGATCGGATGAACAGTTAAAAAGGCAACTATGAATGGTTAAGCCGGACTGTAGCTTAAATACTTTCCACTATGGATTTTTAGAGATTAAAAATTAAAATGTAATGGAATCTGGTAATGCATGTTGGATAACCGAATTCCGGTTATAGTGAATTTTTTTTCTGTTCTGTGTATATTAATAAAGCTATTCACATACAAATTAATGCCAATTTCAAAATCCAAATTATAACGGATACTTCAAAGTACAAAATCTTTTCTTAGTTAAAAAAAATCTTTAAACGAAAGAATCCTCAAAATAAGTCTTAGCCCACACAGAAAAAAATATTATCAAAATATTTTCAAATAAAAAGTTTATTGAAGTTAAATTTTTTTTTCAATTAATAAGTTAATTGATACAATTAACTTTTTAATCAAGATGGAAACATTAAGCTGATTAAGTCAATGATTGAACATTAAAAAATTTTTAATTTAAAAATTAATTGAAATAATTTACAATTTGAAAATCCAAGTTATAACGGATACTTCAAAGAAAAAATGTTTTCTTAGTTAAAAAAATCTTTAAACCAAAGATGCTTAATCCTCAAAATAAGTCTTAGCCCCAGGGTTGATAAAGTTGCCACTTTTGTGCTTAATATATCAAAAATATTATCAAAATATTTTCAAATAAAAAGTTTATTGAAGTTAAAATTTTTTTTTTCAATTAATAAGTTAATTGATACAATTAACTTTTTAATCAAGATGGAAACATTAAGCTGATTAAGTCAATGATTGAACATTAAAAAATTTTTAATTTAAAAATTAATTGAAATAATTTACAATTTGAAAATCCAAGTTATAACGGATACTTCAAAGAAAAAATGTTTTCTTAGTTAAAAAAATCTTTAAACCAAAGATGCTTAATCCTCAAAATAAGTCTTAGCCCCAGGGTTGATAAAGTTGACACTTTTGTGCTTACATTTCGACTGCCAAAAACACCGCAGCACAACCGTGAGCCATTTGGTACTTTTTCATCACAATTACTCTCTTTAGAGTCATTCTGCCCTAAATGTGAACGTTTCTCAGATATCAACTCAACTCTAAAAATTATAAATAGCGGACATTGAAGAAATAAACATATTCCAAAATGAGGATATTTTAGTTTTTATTACAGGATATCAAAGTTTTTGAGAGGAATATTGTCTATACCACATTATCCGACAACTATGTGAAACGTGAAAAGTGATTTTTTTCCGCCACACTGAGGAACAGAGTATTATAAGATAGTACATAAATTTGAAATGCCCAGAAGGAGACCAAATACACACACGGTGTCTTTAACAATAAGGCTCAGAGCCGTCCCCTGAGCCGGTTGCCACATTTGGTAGAATTCTACAAAAAATTATAAATTTTTTACTGTTTTATAGATTGCTAGAATTTTTGATTTTGATTGATTTTGCAAAGACATATTTCTTCATATATTTTCTATTGAAATAAAATTTTGCTATAGAAAAAAAAATTGGAAAAAACTTCTATCAAAATAAAATTTAGAAAAAAATTTCAGTAGAAATAAAATTTTAACAAAATTTGGTATAGAAATAAAATTTTTACAAAATTTTCTATAGAAATAAATTGTTGACAAAATTTTCTATAAGAACAAAATTTTTCCTATAGAAAAACTTTTCTATAGACTAAACATTGGACAAAATTTTCTAAGGAAATAACATTTTGACAAAAACTTCTATTAAATTTTGACAAAACTTTCTATAGAAATAAAATTTCGACAAAATTTTCTAAAAATATAAAATTTTCACAAAATTTTATATAGAAAACAATTTTGACAAAAATTTCTATAGAAATAAAACTTTGACAAAATAAAATTTAGAAAAAAATTTCAATAGAAACGTTTACAAAATTTTTGTATAGATATAAATTGTTGACAAAATTTTCTAAAACAAATTTTCAAACAATTTTCTATAGAAATAGAATATTGGCAAAATTTTCTATAGAAATAGAATTTTGGCAAAATTTTCTATAGAAATAAAATTTTGGCAAAGTTTTATATAGAATTAACATTTTGACAATATTTCCTATAGAAATAAAATTTTGACAAAATTTCCTATAGAATTAAAATTTTGACAACATTACCTATAGAAATAAGATTTTGACAAAATTTCCTATAGAAATAAATCTTTTACAAATTTTTCTAATAAGATTTTGACAAAATTTCCTATAGAAATAAAATTTTGCCAAATTTTTTTATAGATATAAAACTTTTACAAATTTTTTTATAGAAATAAATTTTTGACAAAATTTTCTACAGAAATAACATTTTGACAAAATTTTCTGTAGAAATAAAATTATAGAAATGAAATTTTGACAAAATTTTCTATAGAAATAAATTGTTTACAAAATTTTCTATAGAAATAAAATGTTGACAAAATTTTCTATAGAAATAAAATTTTGACAAAATTTTCTAAAGAAATAAAATTTTGACCAAAAATTTCTATAGAAATAAAAATTTGACAAAATTTACTATAGAAATAAAATTTTGACAACATTTCCTATAGAAATAAAATTTTGACAAAATAAAATATGGGAATAAAATTTAGAAAAAAATTTCAATAGAAATATTTACAAAATTTTTATATAGATATAAATTGTTGACAAAATTTTCTATAGAAATAGAATTTTGGCAAAATTTTATATAGAAATAAAATTTTGGCAAAGTTTTGTATAGAATTAAAATTTTGACAACATTTCCTATAGAAATCAGATTTTGACAAAATTTTCTATAGAAATAAAATTTTTACAAATTTTTCTATAGAAATAAAATTTTGACAAAATTTCCTATAGAAATAAAATTTTGACAAAATTTTCTATAGAAATAAAATTTTGACAAAGTTTTATATAGAATTAAAATTTTGACATTTCCTATAGAAATAAAATTTTGACAAAATTTCCTATAGAAATAAAATTTTGACAAAATTTTCTATAGAAATAAAATTTTGACAAAATTTTCTGTAGAAATAAAATTTTTGATAAAATTATAGAAATGAAATTTTGACAATATTTTCTATAGAAATAAAATTTTGACAAAATTTTCAATAGAAATAAAATTTTTACAAAATTTTCTGCAGAAATAAAATTTTTACAAAATTTTCTATAGAAACAAAATTTTTACAAAATTTTCTATAGAAATAAAATTTTTACAAAATTTTCTATAGAAATAAAATTTTTATAACATTTTCTATAGAAATAAAATTTTTACAAAATTTTCACAGAACTAAAATTTTTACAAAATTTTCACAGAAATAAAATTTTTACAAAATTTTCGCAGAAATAAAATTTTATTTAGAAAACCTAAAAAAATTTCCAAATCGGTCTGCATTTAAATATACGTATACTGTTACAATAGTCTTTAAATTTGATATGTAATTTTGACAACTTTTAGCTTCGAAAAGTACAATTTTAATACATTTTTAGTACTTTTTCCTCAACATCATTTATCATCCCGCTTAGCCCACACAGAAAAAATATCACACACATATTTCCAAATAAAAAGTTGATTGAAGTTTAAAAATATTTTAATTTATAAATTGATACAATTAACATTTTAATCAAGATATAAACATTAAGCCAATGATTGAACATTTATTAACCCCCATTTTCATGAAGCTCAGTTATTGCTACGTTAGCTAACGACATTTTAAACCATACACTCAAAAAAAAGTTTCCTTGGATCCAAAGATTTTTCTTTAAAATGAAGACATTTTTTAGCGACCTATCTGGCTTTAAATCTAGGACCAATAAAATTGAAATTAGGATACAGATCTCATTTATCAAATTCTCTTTTCGCGGTTTATTAATAAAGGTACTCACATAGAAACAAATGTCAGTTTAAAAATCTAAACTATAATGGATACTTCAAATTAAAAAAAACTTTTTCTTAATTCCAAAAAAACTTTAAACCAAAGACGCTAAATCCTCGAAATAAGTCTTAGCCTATATTTGAAGCGTTTTTATCTTAAATCTAAAGTTTCAATATTGCAGTTAATTTAAGGACAATTTCTTTAAATCAAAAATGTGTGTTTTTACTTTAAGGAAAATTAGCCTTAGTTCAAAGGCATGCGACTTTAAGGGAGGGACGCAAATTTACAAAATTTGTGTCCTAAATTTAATTTAAAAAAATTTTAAAGCAAAGATTATAAGCTTTATTTTAATTAATATTTTATTATTTTAAAGATATTTTATTTTAAAGAAATTTGTCCTTAATATTTTGTACATTTTGCATTCTAAAATTTAGGTTGCGAAATCTTTAATATCACGTAAATATTTTTTACAGTGTACTATGGACATATCTGTTATCTTGCCTATATATTCCAAATGGCTAAAAAATTTTCAGTTAAAGTTAACCCAAAGCTTCTATGAGTGGTTTCACTGCAGTGTGGAACGCTGTTCGGACTCAGCTATAAAAAAGGAGAATCGGGCAGCACTCAGTGATAAGAGAGAAGTTCACCAATGTGGTATCACAATGGACTGAATAGTCTAAGTGAGCCTGATACATCAGGCTGCCACCTAACCTAAAACTAAATGTTCATAATAGGAGCTAGATGTACATCTGGACGTACACACAAAAAAAGTCCAAAGATTTTTAAGGATTTTGGTATTGATTCCGAGCCAAAGATGCTGTTTCTTTAATATAAATACATTTTGAGGGATCTATCTAGCTTTAAATCTAGGCTCTATATATTTAAAATTAGGGAAAGCCAAATCTTTGGATACAACTTTTTTTTAGTGTAGGACCAATATTTATGGTAGGAAAATGCGGATCTAAATCCGTTTTCCTTCAGTGATTGCTGGCAATTATACATAAGTTTGGTTTCAAAGGACATTGGAGTTATCTAAAAAATAGACAATCCTACACCCTCATAAAAAATCGCTTCTGTAACATATACTCCCAAACATATTTTGCTTCAAGCATATAAATTTTTGGGTATTGCCCAAACATTTATATGTTTGATCTCTTCGAATATATAATATGTTTGAAACCATATTGGTCTACACAATATATGTTTGGTTAGTCTAAGTTCCAAACATTTTGTATTTTTGCATCCAAATTCAATAATGTTGTCTTCCAAAAAACAATATGTTATTTTGTGAACATATAATATGTTTGGAAGCATTTTGCACCCAAAAATATTATATGCTTAAAAAAATTCTCCCAGACAATATTGTGCTCAAAATTTTATTTATTTTTTTATATATTTACAATCATAATGTATTATGAAAATAAACAGGTAATATAGGTGCTAACAACATAGGTTTTCGACCTGAATGCTCAAAATTTTGTTTCTGCCTAATTGTATATTCCCCCACATCTTTCTCACTTCCACGAGATTTTTTAGTTCTTAGCACCTTTTTCTGTAATACAAACATTGTAGAAGAAATTATTCAATTTTTTTTATTTTAATTTTACCTTTTGCCGGACGGGGATTCGAACAGCGGACCACACAGTTTGTAAGAATCAAGAAGTAGCTGATCAATTGCCCAAGGAAAAATAAAATGTTAATTTTGTAATAACAAGCAACAACCACCAACTTAATTCAATATCGCTCCCTTTTAAATAGTGCTCCAAGCTACTAAACACATATATGTTTATAGGCTATTTCTAAATTAATATATGTTTGCATCCAAGCATATTATATTTACAAACATTTTATGTCCCAAACATAATATGTTCTAACATATTAACATATATGTCCCAAACATGTTATGCTAGTTTATGAACATTATATGCTTGCACACAAAAAAATATTGTGTTTAAAAATTTGTGTTCCAAACATATAATGTTTATAGCCAAACATATGAAAAACAGTCTTTTTCATCCATGTAAAATGTTTGCATTTTGTTTTCCTAGAGCAGATATTAGTAAAACACCATCAATAGTTCAAAACGAATGAGCAAAATGAACATATATCGGTGTATGGATATTTTTACTGCTTACTGGCGATTAATGAATGAATAATTTCCACTTTCAGATATCGGTTGACCAGAGATTTTAAGACTTTTAATTAATTATAAATTATTTAATGAACAATAAAATTTTCTCTATACCATGTGGTAAAAAAAATCAAGAAAGATTTGTTACTTGTTTTTGTATAATATAATCAATTCTCCCTCCAGGCTGTCTTTCTGTAGATAATATATATAAACAAATGATTTTATACCACAAATAACCCCATTTCCTTTCAGTTTTTCTTTTGTATTTTTAATTTTATTATTCATTTCAATTCGAACAAATACTGTTACTTGTTAGGATGGGTCAATGTAAAATCTGTATACTGAATTCTCCTGTGCCATAGTTCAGTGTTTCCCAATCCATTTGCGGCTCCTCCTCGATCCAAAATGCTTAGAGTAGAATTAGATACAATGTGTGTGTAATTGTTCAATGCTTTATTAAACATTAGCACTTGGGCATAGTGCATTGTTTTCCACCCACCTGTAGGGAATCACTGCTATATGGCGAACGAATTATATAAACATATTTATATACATGGGATGATGGGAGAACGATAACGTTTCCATTGACTGATTATGGAATGTTATACACACGCATATTTTTATTGTTCTCCCTACAAAAGTCCAAGACCTCTTGGCTTTATCCAGAAGTTATATTAATGTCCAAAAATTATTATTGTATAATGCATACCGAAATTTGACCATTAACCGTAAATTATTTATTTGTTTTTTTATGTGACGCATATTTTTCGACAGGGTCAATGAAATATATTTCTGTGGGGTTAGTGTCCATTGTCTTTGAAGCACATATAAATAACACAAATCATTAATATAAATCCTTATAGAAAATTTTGTCAACATTTTATTGCTATAGAAAATGTTGTCAAAATTCTATTTCTATAGAAAATTGTATTTCTATAGAAAACTTTATTTCTATCCAAAATTTTGTCAAAATTATATTTCTGTAGAAAATTTTGTTAAAATGTTATTTCTATAGAAAATTTTGTCAAAATTTTATTTCTATAGAAAATTTTGTCAAAATTTTATTTCTATAGAAAATTTTGTCAAAATTTTATTTCTATAGAAAATTTTGTCAAAAGTTTATTTCTATAGAAAATTTTGTCAAAATTTTATTTCTATAGAAAATTTTGTCAAAATTTTATTTCTATAGAAAATTTTGTCAAAATTTTATTTCTATAGAAAATTTTGTCAAAATTTTATTTCTATAGAAAATTTTGTCAAAATTGTATTTCTATAGAAAATTTTGTCAAAGTTGTATTTCTATAGAAAATTTTGTCAAAATTTTATTTCTATAGAAAATATTGTAAAAATGTTATTTCTATACAAAATTTTGTCAAAATTTTATTTCTATAGATTTTTTTGTCAAAATTGTATTTCTATGGAAAATGTTGTCTAAATTTTATTTCTATAGAAAATTTTGTCAAAATTTTATTTCTATAGAAAATTTTGTCAAAATTTTATTTCTATAGAAAATTTTGTCAAAATTTTATTTCTATAGAAAATTTGTCAAAATTGTATTTCAATAGAAAACATTTTCAAATTTTTATTTCTATAGAAAATTTTGTCAACATTTTTTTTCTATAGAAAATATTGTCAAAACTTTATTTCTATAGAAAATTTTGTCAAAATTTTATTTCTTAAATAATTTTAAATCTTATTTCTTAAAAAAAATAAAAAAAACTGCCAAAATTTAATTTCTAAAGAAAATTTTGTCAAAATTTAATTTCTATAGAAAATTTTATTTCTATAGAAAATGTTTTCTATAGAAAATTTTATTTCTATAGAAAATTTTGTCAAAAGTTTATTCCTATAGAAAATTTTGTCAAAATTTTATTTCTATAGAAAATTTTGTCAAAATTTTATTTCTATAGAATATTTTTGTAAAAATTTTATTTCTATGGAAAATTTTGTCAAAATTTTATTTCTATAGAAAATTTTGTCAAAATTTTATTTCTATAGAAAATTTTGCCAAAATTTTATTTCTATAGATTTTTTTGTCAAAATTGTATTTCTATAGAAAATTTTGTCTAAATTTTATTTCTATAGAAAATTTTTCAAAACTTTTATTTCTATAGAAAATTTTGTCAAAATTTTATTTCTATAGAAAATTTTGTCAAAATTTTATTTCTATAGAAAATTTTGTCAAAATTTTATTTCTATAGAAAATTTTGTCAAAATTTTATTTCTATAGAAAATTTTGTCAAAATTTTATTTCTATAGAAAATTTTGTCAAAATTTTATTTCTATGGAATATTTTTGTAAAAATTTTATTTCTATAGAAAATTTTGTCAAACTTTTATTTCTATAGAAAATTTTGTCAATATGTTATTCCTAAAGAAAATAGTAGAGGAATATTTAGTTGTGGAGGAATATTTTGCTAAATCTACCAAAACATCAAAAATTCTACCAATTTACCAAACAGTAAAAAATTACCATTTTTGGTAGAATCCTACCAACTGCGGTAACCGTGGTTTTGTATCCTAATTTTTGATTTAATTGATAATTGAAAATTTCTTTGTTTTAAAGAAGCCACATCTTTGATTCGGAATTGATACCAAAATCCTTAAGGATAGTTCAAAATCTTTGGATCCACGTAAACTTTTTTTGAGTGTAAGATTTTGTCGTTTGATTAAAAAAATTAAATTGAATAGAAAAAAATAAAAGCGTGAAAATAAAATAAGCTACTTTTCGGAGTATAAACCAAACATAGTATTAGTGAAGAAAAACACAGTCATCCCAAAACATTGTCCGACTGACGTTAAGCAACCAGGTCATAAAGACATCGACCATTGAGGTTATTGTTCTCAGTTGTAAATTGTTATCTCAGATTTTTTTTTGTTTTGAGGGCCATATAAAAATTGGCAACTCTCTGAAAATCTCTTTATGATAAATAAAAACTTCTTTCGAAACCGGAAAAGATTTGAATGGTATTTTCAGCAGTATGTACGCCAGTATGTCAGCGCTCTTACGGCAACACATTATAAATTACAAATGAACCCGTATGGACCAATTTTTGTGTGATTGTGGATCGGTTTATCTGGGACTATATATAACTATAGATCGATATGGACAAGTTTGGCATGGATGTTAGCGGCCAAATACTAGCACAATGTACAAAATTTCAACCGAATCGGATGAAATTGGCTCTTTCAAGAGGCTCCGGAGGTCGGTTTTTATGGGGTCTATATATAATTATGGACCGATATGGACTAATTTTTGCATGGTTGTTACAAAATTTCAACTGAATCAGATGAAATTTGCTCCTTCAAGTAACTCCAAAACCAAATCTGGGGATCGATTTATATGGGGGCTATATATGATTTTGGACCAATATGGGCCAATTTTTGCATGGTTGTTAGAGACCACATACTAACACCACGTACCAAATTTCAACCGGATCGGATGAAGTTTGCTCCTCCAAGAGGCTCCGGAGATCAAATCTGGGGATCGGTTTATATCGGGCCTGTATACTATTATAGACCGATATGGACCGATTTTTGCATGGTTGTTAGAGACCACATACTAACACCACGTACCAAATTTAAACCGAATCGGATGAAATTTGCTCCTCCAAGAAGCTCCGGATGTTAAATCTGAGGATCGGTTTATATGGGGGCTATACTATATAATTATAGACCAATATGGACCAATTTTTGCATGGTTGTTAGAGACCATATACTAACACCAAGTACCAAATTTCAACCAGATCGGACGAAACTTGTTTCTCTAAGAGGCTCCCCAAGCCAAATCTGGGAATCGGTTTATATGAGGGCTATACGTAAAAGTGATCCGATATGGCCCATTGCAATACCATCCGACCTACATCATTAACAACTACTTGTTTCAAGTCGATAGCTTATTTCGTTCGATAGTTAGCGTGATTCCGACAAACGGACGGACGTGGCTAGATCGACTCAGAATTTGACCACGACTCAGTATATACTTTATAGGGTCTTAGAGCAAAATTTCGATGTGTTACAAACGGAATGGAAACAAAGTTAATATAAATGTATGCCAATTTTTTAGAAGTGCGTTCGGAAAAACGTTGGCATAAGGTTAACTTCTTCATTAGCTGCACCATATATGTGACATCTCACTTACTCAAATATGGTCATATTCAAATGTCAAAATGTTGCGAATGTCATCTATGGTCATCTATGAAATGGGATAAGCGCCTATATTTCCAATTTTTGTAATAAGCAGATTTGTATTATTCGGTCACTGAGAAGACACGTGTACACGTGCTTCTCTCAGCAACTGTTAACAGCAACTGGATTCTGGGGTAAAATTCCATTGATTTCATCAAATAATTGTCTATGCCAAACCATTGCCGGTATAAGAGTGTTTTCTATGGTATAGGACTACTGCGCGTCTGATGTAAACAATAAAAATTCATTGACATAGTAGTATTGCCATATTTATAAAACACTTGGCAATGTCGTCGGTTTGTAAAATGTCGGTGTTTGTGGGTTTGTACAACTTGACTCTAAATTTTCGATGTTTGAATGTTTTAGTGCTAGAAGATATGCATGTATGTATGCATGTGGTTTTTAGCGTTTTCGTTTCTTGTGTTCAAGATTTTTAAATTAGAGGGGCCTGTCTTCTTTTCATTATATTGTGGGCTCGTCGTAGTACAGCAATGGGTTGGTCTTGCTTTATGGTTGTCTGTGTTTTATTTATAAATGATTTGCGCGGGTTTTGGCACGTAAAGTTGTATGACAACTTACGAAATCATTCAATTAAATGGCAAGAGAACTGTAAAGGAATATTATAACTACAAACAACAACAAAAATCAATTAATAAATTGATCATAAAACTATAAATATGCACCCAGCTCCAGTAAAGAGAATCAGACTGAATCAGGTCGAATCTGAAGGAAAACGTTTAAGAAAAAATGGTTTGGTAATATTGACAAATTCTAAGAAAATGCCTATCTTTGTCAATTTGGATAGTAATGGGCACATTTGAGAGGCATTTTATAAAATAAGACTTTGTGCCGTATAGGCGATTATTTATATTTAAGAATATTATGTCTAACTTGAAGAAGAGCGGATAAAAATTGCAATAATAGGGAAATTGTTAAAAAGGATGATGTATGACATTATTCAGATTTAAAAGATATTAATTGCTCAATAGGACCGCTTCTGTACAAATCGGGTGAAACCACGTATGATCTATATCCAAACATACTGGGATGGTTTTTGGCAACTTTAGCATTTATACAGAGGATTACCTTCCGCCACATTTAAAGAGTTCGCTTAATAAGTATTGATTATGTTGATACATGTATTCAACTAGAAGATTTTGATAGAAAATTGTGTATAGGAGCAATATTTAAACTGGTTCTGATATATTTCCAGTTCAATAGCGTTTCAATAGGGTAGTACCCTAACGATTATTGTTAGTTGTGAAATAATTTTATTTTAAAAATATTTAGTTTTAGTTTTATAAATAAATTAATTTTTTTTAATATAGAATTATCCCAAAAATTTGTATGATAATAGACAAAAAGTATAAGTAGGTATTTTCCCATGTGGTAGAAATTTAAAGCAATATAAAGCTTTTATATTAAGTTAGGTTATATTAAGTTAGGTTAGGTGGCAGCCCGATGTATCAGGCTCACTTAGACTATTCAGTCCATTGTGATACCACATTGGTGAACTTCTCTCTTATCACTGATGCTGCCCGATTCCATGTAAAGCTCAATGACAAGGGACCTCCATTTTATAGCCGAGTCCGAACGGCGTTCCACATTGCGGTGAAACCACTTAGAGAAGCTTTGAAACCCTCAGAAATGTCATCAGCATTACTGAGGTGGGATAATCCACCGCTGAAAAACTTTTTGGTGTTCGGTCGAAGCAGGAATCGAACCCACGACCTTGTGTATGCAAGGCGGGCATGCTAACCATTGCACCACGGCGGATCCTTATTTTATATTGAAAATCGGGGTCTCATACCGAAAATTTCCTATTTTTTAAAGAAAAATTCTGCATTGATGTTATAACTATTGAATTCTAAAGCTGCAAGTCATAAAACATTTTTTTTTTCAATCACGAAATTAATTGATCCAATTATTTTGTTAATTGAAATGTCTTTAATCACAGAAATGATATTATCAATTAAAAAATTAATTGAAAATCAATTAAAAATGTAATTGATCCACAATTAATTGACGTTATTAATTTTTGTGCTTGATTTTTATTTCAATTAAAAAATTTGTTGAATCAATTAAATTTTTAATTGAATATTTTTTAAAACTCAATTAAGATTTTAATTGAAAAAATTTTCTTTTTTTTATTCGATGAACTCATCAATTTATCTGCGTTTTCCATTTCATCCATTATATATTAATAAAAATACTTTAGCGGCATACAATTGATAAAAAAATATTAAATCGGGAAAATACCTCGAAATGAAGAACACATTTTTCGTATTGTATTCTTACATTAGAATTAGGCAACCTTAAGGGTGATACTAAATTCATAATTCATATATCCTGGAAGGAATGGTTCCAGAGCATGTGTCCATATATTCGAAAAATTAAAAGGGGCGTTCGGTCACCATGTATTTATGGACAAAAATTCAAATGCTTCATTTGCACCGTTTTGTATTTTTATTTATTTATTCTCTTAACGAATCCAAGCCGCAAGGCCATATACGGATTCCAAATCTACAAAAACACAGCAACAATTATAAATTATAAAAATTATGTGCTTAAAAACTATAAAAAAGTAAAATAAATAGTATTAATAACTTACTAACTGAATTTAAAACAAACAGATACACAATAATTAAAACAATTAACAAAAATATTATAAAAAGTACGAAAAAATTATTAAAATTACGAGAAAAAATATGTAAAAAATATAAATTTAATTAATTATTAATTTAAAAAACTAAAAATAAGAAACAATAAAAAAATAAAAATAAAACATGAATATAAAACTAATCCGTGAGTAAGACAGAATTACTAACATAAAAAGCTAGTAATGAGACTCAATAAATAAATAAAAAATAATTGATATAACATAAAGCTGAGTACTATGTTCAGTTTTCAAGCTGAAAACTAGCTTGTTTTCACGGTTACTTTTTTAATTAATTAATTTAGAAATATAAAATTATTTGCAATCAATTACTTGGGTCTTTTCCATCCGTTATTTGGCAAGACTCGATCAAAATATAATCGTCTTCATAAATATATTTGTAGTTTTAATTTAGTGTTTTGGTGAAAACCGCGAACATTGTACTCACCTTAATACATAACTAAATAAAAACATATAAATAAATAAAAATTAAACAAATGAATTAAGGAATTTAAAAATACTCATAGTAACTAGTCTGCTAACACAACGTTAGGGATGAGACAATTCATGCAGCATAAAAATGAAATTAACATTTAAAATAAAAAAAAAAAAAAAAAAAATAATATGTAAATTAATATTTGACATAAATTATATATGACTTAATACTTATCACACATTTGACTCATGAATTAGAAAAATTAACGTATAGTCTTTTACGAAATGTAGTTGTGGAACAATTAAATATCTTGAGAGCAATAGGCAAAGCATTGAAAATGCGAGCAACTCGGACAAAATATGAATTTTCTAATGAAATCGTTAAACTAGGTATAAATATTTACGGGTTCCGAGCTGACCTGCAGAAGGTGAACAATTCCACAACGTATTTAGGCAAATGCAACAAAACAAGTATATCCACAAATTTGCGAAATTCACACCCCAAAAAGTCAATGACACATGGTGTCACATGCTCACGAACATTGAGAGCATAAACAAATCTAATAATTCTATTATAATAAGAATTCTGAATACTCTTGAAGAAACTTTCTAACGTCCCAGAAAACATCTCTAAACAATACAAAATGACAGGCATCAACAAGGCATAAGCTACACTCTTCCTAATCACAAAGGGTATATGCAATTCCCATCGGCCCAAGCACAGACACCTGTGGAACACCACTAACTTAATATGTAAAAAAAAAACGAAGTATTTTAAAGTCATTATTGCAACCTGATTTATTATACTGAATGAATGTCGAGAAAAACTCCAAATGTATGGATATTTCCCACCAAATCTCCAAGTCTCCGACTCAAAATTTTCGTCTCCATTCACGAAAAAATATCCCCAATACTGGCAACACCGCCAACTGTTTCCAAATTTGGCTAAATAGATTTTCCCTTTCAATGAAAATTCGACTTTTGCTTTAAAGTTCGCTTACTGAAAGTCGATTAGTCGGATTTTACCTACATCAAAAGTCTTTTAGTCGATTTTTTTTTTCCTAAAAATTCAAAAGTGGATTATTCGATTTTCAAGATTAGAAGAAGCTGATTTCAAGTTTTTTTTGCAAAAACTCCAATAGTCTCTAAGAACAAACAAATGGTAGGACCAGCAGCCATTGGTAGTTCACCCAAAAATGAAAATCTGGGTCGACCCTACATATAATATGACATAAGAAATCAATATTTTTGATAGGCTCATTTACACATGGATCAAAGTTCTTTCCCCTGACCTTATATCGATTCAGGTTAATGAAAATACCATTCTCCTACAACGTATTTAGTAACCTATGTAATATAACTGGTAAACTGGTTTCAAATTATTTCATATACATAAACATGGTTAGGGTTTTTTGTTCTTAAACTTACCTGCCCAATATCTCTTTGGGTTCGTATTTTGCATAGAAACCTTTAGCGGCATCCTTGTCAGGCAACAAATCATCTTCTTCGTCCTTAGCCATTGGAACTGGTGGTATTTTGATTGTTACTTATTAACAAACAATATGTAGTATTCTATTGATACGCCCACGCAGTAAACTGTCGTATAACACTGATATGCTGCAGATGGAATTACGGGACACACACACGCACACCAATACTGTATGTCAATTAACCGCTACGAAGGTCAACAAATTTATTGTTGTTGTCTCTAACTTCCGAAATATTCAGTGGAAGGAGTTGACTATGGAAAATTCCCAGTAGCAGCTAGCTTGTTTAATATTGAATAGTTTTGTCGATTTGGGGTGTGTATATATGTGTTTGTGACCAGGCCCACGTCTTTATTTTCTTTAAAACATCGATGAGTGATTGTGGCTATGTTTGAATTTGCACGCACACCTTTTGTTTATGGTTGATATGTCCTTTTCAATTACGACTGCGATGCCTGCTGTGACTTTAGAAATACGCCATAAAAATCATGGGGATAGATAGAATTTAAGTTTAATTTTTTTCCTGATTACACAACAGAATCTTTGCATTCTCTTTAATTATTTTATGCACTTTTCAACTTTTCACTATCTCTTTTTTATCATATCTTTACGATGAATTTTCTTTTACTAATGTTTTGGTACTCAAACATTCTAGAGATTCTAAAACCGCTAAATTATATTTTCACTTTTTGCATGGACATATACATCCATCACGTCAATTTGTTTCCATTAATTATTTTTAGTCAATGGTGGCACTGTGTATGATTTTTGATGGGTGTTGTGTGTCTCTGCCGTCGTTCAATGTCATAAAAGGTTACAAGAAGCTCTTTCACAATTGCAGCTAGTTGATGAATTGAGTGTTCTAAGCTTGAATATTGTTACACCTTTTTAAATGTCCATAATATTTCGTAAATTATTTTATATTTATATTTTCATATTTTCGAAATTCCGAAGAAAGTAAAAGCAATTTAACACTCGCTGTTCCAACTTCGATCTCTCGCGGCGCTGTTAGAAATGATATAAAATGAAAATAAAATGACAGCAAAACATCGTAGTTAAAATGTTCGTCATCGACATCGGGGTGTATCCATTAAACACAGGTAGTGTCATTTCTACACAAACATTCATTCTATGTAAGTATCCAATGAGCACAGCAATTAGAGAAGTGCTTGTATTCAACACGGTTTCAAACATTTTTTCACAGGATTAGTCAAGACTTGCATTAGAGAAATTGTTGAGAAATCGCTTTCTCAACAAAACCAAAACCTATATTACCAACAACTTCCGTACAAAGTGTTTGTGTGCTCAAGAAGAATTATCGGCGATAAGTAAAAAAAGGATAAATGTGTAAACTTTCACATTACTAATACTACGGTCGAACTCGGCACAAAATCTCGCTAAATATCTAATTTAATTCTATATTTTAGGTATATTATAAATTAGGTGTTGTTTTTAAAACTTCTCAATCTTAAATTAGGGCTGTTTTCTTTTAGCACTGGATATGCTAAGCCGTTAAGGACTAAAAGAAAACAGAGTACTCGTTTATCCAGGAGATGTTCTGGATAGAACACCAGTGCAACGATGTTCTGGATAGCCCATACAAATGTTGCATCCAGTGCAAAAAGAAAACAGCCCTATTGTTGTGATACTAAATCTAGGTTTTTTACTACCTTTTTCCTATAAATCAGTTTTTTTAATGCTTTATTGTTGTACAAGTTATATGTTTCGTTTTAAGGCCGGTACTCTGTTTGTTGGTGCGAAAAAAGTTCTCCTAAATCATTGTTTCGCGTTGAAAAATGATAGTGTTGACAATATATTTTGAGGGGAAAAACAGCCATTTTGGGACTTTTTTGCGTTTATTTCGTCGAAATGTATTGACAACATCGCAACTAGTTGCTCGATTTACACACACACACGCATACACAATAAATAATTTGAAAAAGAAGAAGCGGGCGAAGTTATTTTACAAATACCTTTGGAATTAAAAAATTAATTTTACAGTGCTGCATTTTATTTTTTGGAACATAGCAATTAATTCTTGTGATACCATTCATTGCTACCTCGGTACTATACATGTTGGTTGAAGTGCTAATGCTTGTTTGGAACATCAATTGCCGTGCCTCCTTTTGTTTAAATTATGTTTTGTGTTTATTATCCCGATGCCCAGTACAAATGAAACGATTGTAAAATATAATTCACCAAATAAAGGCCGGTACTATGTTCATTCTTGCGAAAATTTTTTATAGAAACCATTATTTCGCACATAGAAAGCGGTGTTTATTTAGGTAACTTGGAGCGCTATTTTACAGGGAGCGATATTGAATTAAGTTGGTGGTTGCTGTTTGTTATTACAAAATTAACATTTTATTTTCCTGGGGCAATTGATCGCTGCTCCTTTGATCCTTTGTATAGTTTCGGAACAAAAATATAATCCGTGTTTGATTTATAAACCCACACAAATAGTTTTAATAAATAAATTATTTCTTAATTCACATTGCAAATGGCGCCATGCTATAAACGTCAGGAAAAAAACAAAGTACCACAAATGGAAAAATTTCGCTAGTTTTTCGCATTTTTTAATTTTGTATGGAGTTTCAACGCGAAAACCGAACAGAGTACCGGCCTTAAAGCTTTTATTTTGTTAACATTTGTGTTTAAATTTCATATTATATAAATTATTTATATTCTACCATATAGTAGGGAGCGGCTAGATGTTGGTTGCTAGTTTATTATGGAAATACAACTCCATGTTAGTTTTATCAATCATCAGATTACATTTTTAAATAATAATCAGATCCACTTTTGTGTTATAAATTCACAAAAATCAGTTTAATAAATAAATTATTTCTTAATTCACATTGCAAATGGCGCCATGTTATGAAAATACTGAATACGCGAGTTACGTCAGTTTTTCAACTCGAAAAAAAAAACAAAGTACCACAAATGGAAAAAATTTCGCTAGTTTTTCGCATGTTTTGGTTTTGTATGGAGTTTCAACGCGAAAACCGAACAGAGTACCGGCCTTTATTTGTTTATTTATATTTTTTATACTTTATTTATGTTATATTTTGTAATATGTGTCCAAATAATTATAATTTTAATTTTGTTATACCCCTGCCAGCATTTCAAAGTTCCATTTCATCTTCATCGCTACCACAGACTCGTAAATGTCACTACAACCATCCTACTGTGATGGGGGGCAGCATATCATAAAGTACAAAATGTACTTCATACATGTATTTTGCCATCACTACTTTTACAAAAGCCATTTTATTTTTTGTGAAACGCCAAGCGCAACCAGCTTGTTATATTTTATTTAAATAAAAACGAAAATAAACTTCTGAAAACATAGATTTTACGCTTAAAATTGTGAAAGGTATATTGGTGAACAATTTTTGATTTTCCAAATGGAATAAAGTGATTGTTTTTCAAATATTTTACAGACACGCTGCCTCCATCGAATAAAAACACTGGCTGATAGACGCTGCAACATGTAACTCGCTACTTGTAACTCTACCTCATCATTAATGCAAAAAATTATGTTAAATGTGATGTGATAGTGGTATAAATGTTATATTTTTAAGAATTTGTAAATAATTAATCAAATTATTAAATATCTAAACAAACGTGTTTTACTCGACCACAATGATTCTTTTACCACTATCTTAAAATGTGCTTTTTCTGATTGTTTGGAGGGTCTCTTATTGGCGTCGTTCTAAATTGATCTATAAAGGCACCTAATAATTGCACTCATGCGAAACCTTTTTGTAGTAACTTGGCGTGGTACAACTTCTCAATAGTGGCGGCGCTTTTCCGACGAGTTTTTGATATCGTATATGATTGTTTTCGACGTACTGGGGATTCTCAGAAGCGCCCCCAAATTCAAAAAATGTTGGCAGGGACATTGTAATAGCCCTGCCAGCATTTCAAAGTTCCATTTCATCTTCATCGCTACCACAGACTCGTAAATGTCACTACAACCATCCTACTATGATGGGGGGCAGCATATCATAAAGTACAAAATGTACTTCATACATGTATTTTGCCATCACTACTTTTACAACAGCCATTTTATTTTTTGTGAAACGCCAAGCGCAACCAGCTTGTTATATTTTATTTAAATAAAAACGAAAATAAAGTTCTGAAAACATAGATTTTACGCTTAAAATTGTGAAAGGTATATTGGTGAACAATTTTTGATTTTCCAAATGGAATAAAGTGATTGTTTTTCAAATATTTTACAGACACGCTGCCTCCATCGAATAAAAACACTGGCTGATAGACGCTGCAACATGTAACTCGCTACTTGTAACTCTACATCATCATTAATGCAAAAAATTATGTTAAATGTGATGTGATAGTGGTATAAATGTTATATTTTTAAGAATTTGTAAATGATTAATCGAATTAATAAATGTCTAAACAAACGTGTTTTACTCAACCACAATGATTCTTTTACCACTATCTTAAAATGTGCTTTTTCTGATTGTTTGGAGGGTCTCTTATTGGCGTCGTTCTAAATTGATCTATAAAGGCACCTAATAATTGCACTCATGCGAAACCTTTTTGTAGTAACTTGGCGTGGTACAACTTCTCAATAGTGACGGCGCTTTTCCGACGAGTTTTTGATATCGTATATGATTGTTTTCGACGTACTGGGGATTCTCAGAAGCGCCCCCAAATTCAAAAAATGTTGGCAGGAAGAGTAGTATTCTGTTGTTGCTGTATTATTATTAGTATATTAATGTTAGAAATAAGAGAATTGTTTTGAGTAGTATTTAAAATGTTGTTTTAAGTAATTGTATACGGCCTTTGTAAGGCTTAGTTAAGGCCGGTACTCTGTTCGGTTTTCGCGTTGAAACTCCATACAAAACCAAAAAATGCGAAAAATTTGCGAAATTTTTTCCATTTGTGATACTTTGTTTTTTCGTGTTGAAAAACTGACGTTTATAGCACGGCGCCATTTGCAATGTGAATTAAGAAATAATTTATTTATTAAAAACTATTTGTGCGGGTTTATAAATCAAACACGGACCATATTTTTGTTCCTATACAAAGGATCAAAGGAGCAGCGATCAATTGCCCCAGGAAAATAAAATGTTAATTTTGTAATAACAAACAGCAACCACCAACTTAATTCAATATCGCTCCCTGTAAAATAGCGCTCCAAGTTACCTAAATAAACACCGCTTTCTATGTGCGAAATAATGGTTTCTATAAAAATTTTTGGCAAGAATGAACATAGTACCGGCCTTTACATATGAATATAAATAAATTAAATTAAATTTAAGATATGCTAGTTAGGAAATGTATTACAAATTGTTTTAAATATCTTTATGATAGAAACTCAAAACAATGTTAACTGTTCCAATTACATATACTCATGATAGATTAATAATAAAACAATAATAAATTCTCTCTAATTAAAATCTCTCTATATATTTCAAGTGTTCAGACAGGCAAAATATGTAGAGTTGGTTCATTTGCGTATTTGACAGCTTATTTCGTTTATAAACTGAGAAAATAAACATTGGGAAAATTTATAATTCATATTGAAGAATTATGTCCATACGATTTTTTTCTCCTATAAGGCCGGTACTATGTTCATTCTTGCGAAAAATTTTTATCGAAACCATTATTTCGCACATAGAAAGCGGCGTTTTTTTAGGTAGCTTGGAGCGCTATTTTACAGGGAGCGATATTGGATTAAGTTGGTGGTTGTTGCTTGTTTTTACAAAATAACATTTTATTTTCCTTGGGCAATTGATCTGCTATTCCTTTGATCCTTTGTATAGTTTCGGAACAAAAATATAATCCGTGTTTGATTTATAAACCCGCACAAATAGTTTTTAATAAATAAATTATTTCTTAATTCACATTGCAAATGGCGCCGTGCTATAAACGTCAGTTTTTCAACACGAAAAAACAAAGTATCACAAATGGAAAAAATTTCGCAAATTTTTCGCATTTTTTGGTTTTGTATGGAGTTTCAACGCGAAAACCGAACAGAGTACCGGCCTTTAGGCCGGTATGCACCTCTAGCGAAATTTTCGGTAGCAAAAATTTATTTAAGTCTACAACAAAAAAACAGGGCTGTGTATACAAATTTTAAACCAGCTAATCGCTTTTAAAAATTGTTAATATATGTTCCAAATATTCCTCAAATAAATTGTTTATTATTTACAGACCGTTTAAAACTTTTACGCACACAATGATTGTAATAAATTAAATGTTTGCTGCCAAAATATGCTTTTGACAACCCTGTTATTTTCATTAGAGTTGCGTACCAGCTTACGAAATTGAACGCTACCGAAAATTTCGTTAGCATAAATAGGAATGCATTTCTTATGGGAATGAAATTTTTCGCTAGAGGTGCATACCGGCCTTATTGATAGTTCCCTATTGCAAATCTACTTAAAATCCGTTCAGACTATAAGTTTATTCGGATGAAATTTCTGTATTTGTAAAGAATTTTACAATGTGGCCAAATGCTAAGATTTTGTCGGCGATAACTTATAAACTTGTAAATGGTCACAAATCTTATAGTGTGGCTATTTTCTGGGATATTTCTCTAAAAGTTGGACACGGGCATTATCGTCTGGATAAACTTATAGTCTGAACAATTCATAACATGAAAGACCAAAATGTTGTAAAATAAATATAACTATGTGAACTGTCCACAACAAACAGATGTTACTCTACCTCACGCTGCCGAAGACGGACGTACATCACGTAAACAACAAGCCGGAGGTTTTTGGGAAACAATCTATTGGCCAAACTGTAGAATGGATCGTAGCAAGGATTTTGAGCTTTCCTGGATACGTCCTCCAGAAACGGAAATGCCTTTTCCAGACATAAAAAAACCACAACCCATAGGATTTTTTAGCCTAGACTCAGAGCGTTTATTCACTGCTAATGATAGTCAGCTAAAATATTATAAACCGCCAACGGTTGAAAAATTCCCATTGGATTTAAATTGTGGTTTGGAAAGCGCAATAAAAAAACCAGAATCAGCGAGGAATGAACTACTGGACAATCTATTGAAATTTTTGTATGATCACCAAAGAAGAATTTTTGCAAATGGCCCCTTTCCAGAGTTTGTTTCTTGGAGGGGCCTTCTGAGATTGCTGATGTGTACGCCATACGAATACCGTCAAGATTGGTGTATTCATGTCACTCGTTTTCAAAACACTATTTATTTAGTTGAAAGAGAAACAGAGCAAAAGAGATACGAGCGATCACAGGAGAGTGTTTACCAAAAGAATTGTAGTGCTTGGGGATTTAAATTTGAACAATACTGTCTATCAGATTCGATATTCAGAGAATCGGACACTAGTTATCCTGTAAATGAGTGTGAGGAATTCTCAATGGTATTTCAGACCAGATTAGGAGGTATGAATCTATTGTATGGAGCTGAGATGGACGGTGTCATAAGTGACCAACCTTTGCAATTGTGAGTTTAGGGGGAGAGCAATCAATTATGTTTGGTTCTTGCCACTAAATGAATTTAATTTTATTTTTAGAAATTATGACAGACCTGCATTGGACAATATAAAATTTGTGGAATTGAAAACTCGTATGGCACATACAAATGAACGTCAACGGATACCTTTCCTGAAACACAAGTCACGAAATTGGTGGTGTCAATCATTTCTTGTTGGTATTGAGGATCTTTATGTGGGGATACGCAACGACAAGGGTTTCGTAAGAAGCATTGAGCATGTTGAAACTAGATCTCTGCCGAAATCGGGAGCGGTGAGTTAGATTAAATTTTAGTTTTTATTTAAATTCTAATTTTTCTGGTTTCAGCAAAATCACTGGTCACCCTCAGTCTGTGCAAATTTTCTTTTGCATTTTTTAGGCCGTATAAAACAACTTACTGCCCATGAGAATTGTCCCTATAGTGTCCATGAGTTTTACTTCAGTGCTAGCACTGGACAAATCAATTACAAATTTCTTCAGGGAAAAACTGAATACTCATTCCTTCCAAGCTGGTATATAGATTCAATAAGACGCCACAATAAAAATAATTATAAATAATATACCATAGTTCCATATGTCTTTGCAGCCTTTTAACAAGTGATTTATGTACTTTGTAGGCTATGTAAATAAGTATTAGGCATAAGGAATTAGATTTGTATCACAAACAATTTGTGTAATATATGTTAGGCAATTTATAGACTATAGGCCGTATTCTCAATATCAAAGGGCGTCAGAATAATATATCATTACACTGTGAAATTATCCTAATTGGTGACATATCGTAGTATGATAAATGTTATTCCGGAAAACCCTCGGTAATAAAATAGAAAATCAGTTGATATTAACTCATTAATATTTAACTTTCAAAGTAAATAAAAAAAAAAAATAAATGCAAATGCGTTAAAAACAAATTAGTTTTATATTATTGCCCCAGTAATTGTATTCTTGACGCGTGATTACCAAATAAATCTTCCACAAAACATCAAATTAACATTAAATTTTGACAAAATTTTCTATAGAAATAAAATTTTGACAAAATATTCCATAGAAATAAAATTTTGATAAAATTTTCTACCGAAATAAAATTTTGACAAAATTTTCTATAGAAATAAAATTTTTACAAAATTTTCTATAGAAATAAAATTTTTACAAAATTTTCTATAGAAATAAAATTTTGACAAAATTTTCTATAGAAATAAAATTTTGACAAAATTTTCTATAGAAATAAAATTTTGACAAAATATTCTACATAAATAAAATTTTGACAAAATTTTCTATAGAAATAAAATTTTGACAAAATTCTATAGAAATAAAATTTTGACAAAATTCTATAGAAATAAAATTTTGGCAAAATTTTCTATAGAAATAAAATTTTGACAAAATTTTCTATAGAATTAAAATTTTAACAAAACTTTCTATAGAAATAAAATGTTAACAAAATTTTCTATAGAAATAAAATTTTGACAAAATTTTCTATAGAAATAAAATTTTGACAAAATTTTCTATAGAAATAAAATTTTGACAAAATTTTCTATAGAAATAAAATTTTGACCGATGCATAGCGTCGGCCACAGGCTGACTCTATATATAATCTAACATTGATTTGAAAACTTTAAACATGGAAACATTTAATGTACTCTAATAACACTGGTGAAGCTGAGGGTTATTGGCGATAATGCTAGCTCTAAAACGTTTTGGACCTCCAGAGAAAATTTAATATCTGTCCTACCTTTTAGCTTGGTGCATCTATGTAAGTGTCTGTACAATCGATTCCGTAAAGATTTTAGCGCTTTGTGGTTCTACTTAGGGTGACGAGTAATAAAAGAGGAATCGAAGCAAATCAACGTATGCTCTCTATTGGCTATAGACGCTTCATATAAATAGGAATTACAAATATATGAAAATAGGGTGACAGAAAAAATCCTTGTGTGAATTTGAATAAGTCTGGCGATACATGCCGATTTCATATTTTGTTAATTTCATTTCAATCATTTATTATTTTTCTGAGTAATATGTGAAGCCAAACATGGCTTCATTAACAATACATTACAATGATCCGATTCTGACTATTACTCAAAAGGTTTCGAACATTTGCTATAAAGTAAATAATCATCGAGTTTTTGTAACTAGATCTTAGTCGTCGAATAAGGCCATCATACGGTCAACAGCAAATTTTATAAAAGGACTAGATGATACATTTTCCGTTTCCTTTTCATCAACATTTTGCAATGAAGTATCTATTCTAGGTATACAACTTTCTACATTAGTTTTAGTACTTTCAAAAGCTAATGGAATATTGTCATTTGTCGTATCAACGCACTGCGTCAATTGTGGAACTACAATATCTATATTGGAATTACAGTATGCAGCTAAACCTTGATTTACTATCGTTATTTGTGATGTCTCCGATTCTTCTGACATGTCAGTACTTTCACTGTCTCTGGATACTGAGGAATTTACAATAGATTTCGGTACATACAGAGTAGAATTTATATCAAAGAGTTCCATTTCATTTCGAGAATCATTTCCAGTTTTTATCATTGTATGTTCTGTTACGGAGCAAGTGTCACATTTAAATTCTTCAGTCGGCTTCTTATTGTTTTCCAAACCAGGAATGCAGAAAGGATTATGGGCTCCGACTAAACCACATAAAACGCATTTTATAATCGACCATTTACCTGTAATAGAAACCAAAGGAAGCATATATAAAAATTCCTAGTTTTTGTATGGGGATTGGAATACTATCAGCTCGAATACTATTAAATTATAATTTTATTAAATAGTGTACGATTGTACATTATTATTATTATTCTCACATCTTCTTACCTTTTGAATAGTCACGACCTTTGCCACAGTGGCATGTCTCCATATCACAACGACTATATGACCGATGTAATTCACTGTAGGCGCCTTTTTCTCTTTCCCAGTTTGCATCTCGATCAGGCACAAAAATACCTTGATATTTTACATCTTCCCGAAAATCTTTACTTCGACACCAAATACACTTCAAATAATAACCCGAATTCAGGGCATACTTTTTCATGCAGACACTGTGAGCGTAACCATTGTTGCAGCACTTGGAACGAATCCATACAGTAGGTCTATAGGCACCCATGAATGATTTACAAATGGCACAATTATACTTTGAGGGCCTTACATCACTTGTCAACATTTTCTGTTGGATATCATCAAGTGGCAAACAAGATCTGCAATACGATTTAAACTCTCCGATAAATTCAGATAGACATAAATTGGTCTGTCCACATGGAAGATGGTAGTATTTTTTACAATTACTACACATGATTGTAGCACTGCCTTTCTGGCAGTACATACAAATCCTTCGCTTAGCGAAATGGATCTCTTTGCGAATGTCACGCAACAGGAATCCCAATATTCCGCCATGATCTTCACCTTTTTGTGGCAAATTAGTAGACAATAACTGAAATATGATTATTACGAGGGAAATATAGAAAAGAGTTCGAAAACTAAACTCACCAAACAAAAGTAATGGACTGTTATATCGCCTTTTGTCATCCATTCGCCAAAATGCAATGTATCCTCAGACTCTGTGCTTGATGTCATTTTGCATAGATCACAAGTTTTCTCCATTAGCTCATGTTTCGCCATCGTCCACTGTAAAAAAATTCTTCTTATTTTCCCCTATTGAATCGATAAATTATGGTTTACCCAGCTTATGAATGAAAACTTTATGTTTGCAAAAATTTAATTGTGCCGGGAAAACAAAAACATTAGTAAATAAACAGCAAAGACCATTAATAAAGAAGACGTGAATTGGGCTTTGATAGTGTTAGCATAGACCAAGGAAGTTATAGACATATCAAGTGAATTCACAGCGCTGTAGTTTGTCTGCACACCGTAGATGCCTCTTTTTCGTCTGCAATTGAGTGATTTTTTAATTTGGCTTTAATTTGTTTTCTTTCCTTTGTTCTCTCGTTGAAACACCAAATATTGTGAAAGTTTATAAAATACTATTCATCCACACCTTTTTTGTAATGCAAATTGACTAATTTATACGGTTATTCTCGTTTTCCAAAAACAAATTGAGTTACTTGACTGCGCAATTGAGCATAGACCAAGGAAGGTATAGACATCTCAAGTGAATTCACAGCGCTGTAGTTTGTCTGCACACCGTAGATGGCTCTTTTTCGTCTGCAAATGAGTGATTTTTTAATTTGGCTTTATTTGTGTTTTCTTTCCTTTGTTCTCTCGTTGAAACACCAAATATTGTGAAAATTTATAAAATACTATTCATCCACACCTTTTTTGTAATGCAAATTGACTAATTTATACGGTTATTCTCGTTTTCCAAAAAGATATTGAGTCACTTGACTGCGCAATTGAGTGGAGTGACTGCGCACTGCAAATAAACAAAACCATGGTGAATTATCAAGATATGTCTCTATATTTTCTTGGTCTATGAATTGAGTGGAATGACTGCGCACTGCAAATAAACAAAACCATGGTGAATTATCAAGGTATGTCTCTATATTTTCTTGGTCTATGGTAATACCATAATTGCCCCTTCCTAACAATTCACAATCAATTATCTATCCCCTCCAAAATATTATCTAAACAACGCCATCTACGGTGTGCAGACAAACTACAGCGCTGCAAAGTCAATTGAGATGTCTTTATAAATTAATTGGTCTATGCAGATGTCAGTGGCACAATGCTGCCAAGTGATTTGTGAACGCCTAAAGGTATGCTTCGATTATCATTAAAGAAGTTATCAATACAAACCACCCTGCATCTTACCGTTGAATTCGAGTTTTTAAATATTACAGTCCACCCTGTTGTTTGCAGTTGAAATTTTAATGAATCCAACTGCCTGCTTCAAATATTGTTAAAAATAAATTTAAATTGAATTGGTGAGTTTAAAAATAAATTTAAATTCAATTGCTGCTTCATGTGTACTAAAAATGTATCTAATGTTATTCTAGAAAATTTATCCAGAGAATTGTGTTTTTAATTTTTTGCAAAAAAATCTCAGGATATAGGCCGATAAAGTAGCCAGTTACTCTAATGAGAAAACCAAAAACGTTAACTGGCTACCAAAAAGAAAGCCAAAAACGTTAACAGGCTAACTGGAGCCACCGTGGTGCAATGGTTAGCATGCCCGCCTTGCATACACAAGGTCGTGGGTTCGATTCCTGCTTCGACCGAACACCAAAAGTTTTTCAGCGGTGGATTATCCTACCTCAGTAATGCTGGTGACATTTCTGAGGGTTTCAAAACTTCTCTCAGTGGTTTCACTGCAATGTGGAACGCCGTTCGGACTCGGCTATAAAAAGGAGGTCCCTTGTCATTGAGCTTAACATGGAATCGGGCAGCACTCAGTGATAAGAGAGAAGTTCACCAATGTGGTATAACAATGGACTGAATAGTCTAAGTGAGCCTGACACATCGGGCTGCCACCTAACCTAACTGGCTATTTTAATGCAAGCGAACCAACTCCTTGGCACTTTCTTTGTGCATTGGTGAGCTTTTGCACTTTTTAGAATTTCAATGGCTTTGGTACAAGCTTATTTTTCGATATGTGTTGCATCCGCTCTCCGTTTTTTCGTCCACTTTTTGAAAGCGATGCAACATTGCCAATATCATGGTAATAAGCAATGGTACGAGAAACAAAAGATTTATTAATGCTGAGGGCTCTAAAGATTCCTACTTTTTTCCGGCAAATATAAAAATCACAATATCACGCTTGAATTCACAAATATCTTTATTTCCTAATGCAATAGATCAAAATGCTTTTCTAAGCTTGTATACAATAAAATTAATTTTAACAAGTATATAGTTTGGTCAGGCCGAATCTTATGTACCCTCCACCACAAATTGCTTAGAAACTTCTACTAAAGTATGTCATCCACAATCGAATTGCTTGGGTTAAGGTATCTTAAAACTCCTTAACATCGTCTTCTAAATAGGAAGTTAGTCCATACGGGGTATATTTTAGGCAAAAAAAAAGGCAGATTACAAACCCATATAATTCAGTTCTTGACCGGTATGATTTTTTTGCGCGGTAAAAGAGGGGCAGAAGTGAAATATGGGGGTTGGTTTATAAGGGGGCTATATAGAATTATGAACCTATATAGTCCAATTTTTGTATTAGTAGCAAATTTTAGCAAGAGCAAATGAAATTTACTTCCAAGAAGAAGTAAAATCTGGGGATCGGTTTATCTGGGGTTATATATAAATTTGGACCGATGAGAATCACTTTCGGCATGGTTGTTAGCGACCATATACTGACACAACGTACCAAATTTCTGCCGAATCGGTTGAAATTTGCGTCTCCAAGAAATTTGCTCTTCCAAGAGGCTCCCGAGGTCAAATCTGGCGATCGGTTTATATGGGGGCTATATATAATTATAGACTGATATGGACTAATTTTTGCATGGTTGCTAGAGACCATATACTAATATAACGTACAACATTTTAACCGAATCGGATGAAATTTGCTCCTCCAAGAGGCACGGAAAGCCAAATCTGGGGGTCGGTTTATATGGGGGCTATATATAATTATGGACCGATATTGACCAATTTTTGCATGATTGCTAGAGACCACATAATAACACGATGAAATTTGCTCCTCCTAGAGCCTCGGCAAGCCAAATCTGAGGGTCGATTTATATGGGGGCTATACGTAAACGTGGTCCGATATGGGTCATTTTCAATACCAACCGAAATACATTAATAACAATTACTTGTGCCAAGTTTTTAGCGGGTTTTACACAGACGGAGGGACATAGATAGTTCGACTCAGAATTTCACCACGAGCCAGAATATATATATATACTTTATGGGGTCTTAGACCAATATTTCGGTGAGTTACAAACGGAATGACAAAGTTAATTTTCATCCCAATTATTTAAATGACTACCATAAGGGAAATCGGTCTATATGGAGGCCTTACCAAATGGACCGATAAAATTAAATCACTTTGTTATGGGTCTAAACTGCCAGTATATTTTCAATTTGTGGCAAATCGGATAAAAACTACAATTTCTAGAAACCCTAGGAGTTAAATCGGGAGTTCGGTGTAACGGGGGCTATACCAAAACATGGACCCATAAACACCATTTTCGGCACATCTCTTTATTTTCCTAGAATACCTCTACATTTCCAATTTCAGGCAAATTGGATAAAAGCTACGGTTTCTACAAGCCCAAGAAGTAAAATCGGGAGATCGGTCTATATGGGGGCTATATCAAAACATGGAGGGATACACACAATATTCAGCACATTTAATTGTAGTTCTAGAATCTAGACCCCAAATCGGAGGGCCGGTTTATTAGCCCCCTAATCAAAAACTGTACCGATACTCAATATATTCGGCACACCTCTTTATGGTCCTAGAATACCTCTAGATTTCCAATTTCCGGCAAATTGGATAAAAACTACGGATTCTAGAAGCTCAAGAAGTAAATCTGGAGATCGGTCTATATGTGGGCTATATCGAAACATGGTCCGATAATCACCATTTTCAGCACATCTCTTTGTTTTCCTAGAATACCTCTAGATTTCCAATTTCAGGCAAATTGGGTAAAAACTAAGGATTCTAGAAGCCCAAGAAGTAAAATCGGGAAATCCCTCTATATGGGGGCTACATCAAAACATGGATCGGTCTCACCATTTTCGGCACACGTCTTTAGGGTCCTAGAGTGCCTCTAGATTTCAAATTTCAGGCAAATTGGATAAAAACTACGGATTCTAGAAGCCCAAGAAGTAAAATCGGGAGATCGGTCTATGCGTAGGCTATATCAAAACATAGACCAATACTCACCATTTTCGACACACCTCTTTATGGTTCTAGAATACCTATAGATTTCCAACTTCAGGCAAATCGGATAGAAAATACACTTTCTAGACCCCCAGAAGCAAAATCGGGAAATCGGTCCATAAGGGGGCCATACCAAAACATGGACCAATAGGCACCATTTGCGGTAACTTTTTGATGATTCTAAAATACCTCTAGATTTCCAATTTCAGGCAAATTGGATAAAAACTACAGTTTTTATAAGCCCAAGACCCCAAATCGGGAGGTCAATTTATATGGGGACTATATCAAAACTTGGACCGATATAGCCCATCTTCGAACTTGACCTGTCTGCATACAAAAGACGAATCTGTGCCAAATTTCAGGACGATAGCGTCATTATTGAAGGCTGTAGCGTGATTACAACAGACAGACAGACAGACGGACGGACATGCTTATATCGTCTTAGAATTTCTCCCTGATCAAGAATATATACTTTATATAGTCGGAAATCGATATTTCGATGTGTTACAAACGGAATGACAAACTTATTATACCCCCGTCACTATTCTATGGTGGTGGGTATAAAAAAATGTTGTCTGATTTAATCACAAAATAATTGATCCAATTAATTTTTTAATTGAAATGTCATACGATAGTATCAATCACAGATTTAATTAGAAATTTAAAAAAAAAAAATTCGTTGAAAATTTCTATTAATTTTTTAATTGATTCAATTAAAAATTTTATTGATGTTGATTGCAAAACTCAATTAATTTTTTCATTAAAAACTTAACTATTTTCAATTACTTTCACAACTGACTTAATGTTTTTAGTTTGATTAAAAAATTAATTGTTTGAAATAAAATTTTTTTGTTAAAAATTTTAAAAATTTCCATCACGTTTTTTAATTGAATTATTTTTTTGATTAAAAAATGTCAATCACTGACTTAATTAACTTAATGTTTCAATCTTGATTAAAAGGTTAATTGCATCAATTAATTTATTAATTGAAAAAAAATAAACTTTTTAATTGGATATATTTTGGTGATATTTTTTTCTGTGCATGTCATCCGATTCCGAATATGGGAACATGAAGGATTTTAACATACTTTGCTGTTGTATGAAGTGCCTTGCCTTTTTGCTTTGAATGGCAGACGTTTTTCTATGAGTGTTGGGTAAAAATAAAAGTCTTATTTTGTATGTATAAAAAGCGCATATATTTAATATATATAATTTTGGTTTAACATAGACATAATGCAGTTCTATGTATTTGTTTTTTTTTTTCTTTTAATTAACTGTCTTGTTTTTTTTTCGAGTTTGATAATAATCTAGTGTAAGAAAATGTCTTAAATATGTCGATAATATCGTATATAATATTTAGCAGATTATATTAATGATATATAAAAAGATGATATATTTTTTGTAAGTTTTGCATGAGTTTAAGATATTTCGAAAAACAAAAAAAAAATATTTATAAATTTATCGAATAAAAGACACATATTTATAAGAACATTTAGTTTTGTGTAGTAAAATGGACAATAAATAGATAAGCAAAAAAGCAAAGCGAGTTAATATCGAAAAAAAGTAATTACAAAGAAACTTCAATAGTTAAAATTAGAAAAAAGTCGCTATATTCTGAGGCAGTTGAAATTCCTTTTATAAATTATGGTGGTTCAATTAGTTGCATATCGAATTTGTTATAAAAAATAACCAGTCATTTGTATTTGAATTGAAAATGTATCTACTGATTTTGCTTCATGAGCCTAGAGGTCAATTTGTAACATATATGTTAATGTCCTTAGGGATGTTTTCCCCCGCTGTCTTCATATCTTTACAGGATTCATGCCAAATGTGATGAAACTATGGCGAAGACATGGGTTCACTTCGAAAAGTTGCGGACAAACCATGTTGATATGGGACTAAAAGAACCATAGGAATTGCGAAATTCTGATGACTATGAACAAACAGGAACTGAGACCTTTAATTGGATCATAGACATAACACACTTCGGAATCATATGGTAAGAATTGGGTTAAAAGATGATGATATTTGCAGATGGTGTCTGGACCACGGTTGACATTCGAGCCAAAAATAAAAATGCAAAATCTTATTTTGCAAACTTTTATTTCTAAACAAAATTTTCTATAGAAACATTTGTTAAAATATTATTTCTAAATTTTGCCAAAATTTTATTTCTATAGAAAATTTTGTCAAAATTTTATTTTTATAGAAATTTTGTTAAATTTTATTTCTATGGAAAATTTTATTTCTATAGAAAATTTTTTCAAAGTTCTATTATTATTATTTATTTCTATAGAAAATTTTTTTAAAATTATATTTCTATAGAAAATTCTGTCAAAATTTTATTTCTATAGAAAATTTTCTCAAAATTTTGTTTCTATAGAAAATTTTCTCAAAATTTTATTTCTATAGAAAATTTTCTCAAAATTTTATTTCTGTAGAAAATTTTGTCAAAATTTTATTTCTATAGAAAATTTTGTCAAAATTTTATTTCTATAGAAAATTTTGTCAAAATTTTATTTCTATAGAAAATTTTGTCAACATTTTATTTCTATAGAAAATTTTGTCAAAATTTTATTTCTATAAAAATTTTTGTCAACTTTTTATTTTTATAGAAAATTTTGTCAACATTTTATTTCTATAAAAAATGTTGTCAAAATTTTGTTTCTATAAAAAATGTTGTCAAAATTTTATTTCTATAGAAAATTTTGCCAAAATTTTATTTTTATAGAAAATTTTGTCAAAATTTTATTTCTATAGAGTTTTGTAAAAATTTTATTTCTATAGAAAGTTTTGTCATAATTTTATTTCTATAGAAAATTTTGTCAAAAATTTATTTCTATAGAAAATTTTGTCAAAATTTTATTTCTATAGAAAATTTTGTCAAAAATTTATTCCTGTAGAAAATTTTGTCAAAAATTTATTTCTATAGAAAATTTTGTCAAAATTTTATTTCTATAGAAAATTTTGTCAAAATTTTATTTCTATAGAAAATTTTGTCAAATTTTTATTTATATAGAACATTTTGTTAAAATTTTATTTCTATAGCAAATTTTGTCCAAATTTTATTTTTATAGAAAATTTTGTCAGAATTTTATTTTTATAGAAAATTTTGTAAACATTTTTTCCTATAGAAAATTTTGTCAAAATTTTATTTCTATAGAAAATTTTCTCGAAATTGTATTTCTATAGAACATTTTTTGAAAATTTTATTCCTATAGAAAATTTTGTCAAAATTTTATTTCTATAGAAAATTTTGTCAAAATTTTATTTCTATAGAAAATTTTGTCAAAATTTTTTCTATAGAAAATTTTGTCAAAATTTTTTCTAAAGAAAATTTTGTCAAAATTTTGTTTCTATAGCAAACTTTGTTAAAATTTTATTTCTATAGAAAATTTTGTCAATTTTTTTCAAAATTTTATTTCTATAGAAAATTTTGTCAAAATTTTATTTCTATAGAAAATTTTGTCAAAATTTTATTTCTATAGAAAATTTTGTCAAAATTTTATTTCTATAGAAAATTTTGTCAAAATATTATTTCTATAGAAAATTTTGTCAAAATTTTATTTCTATAGATAATTTTGTCAAAATTTTATTTCTATAGAAAATTCTGTCAAAATTTTATTTCTATAGAAAATTCTGTCAACATTTTATTTCTATAGAAAATTTTCTCGAAATTGTATTTCTATAGAACATTTTTTGAAAATTTTATTTCTATAGAAAATTTTTTGAAAATTTTATTTCTATAGAAAATTTTGTCAAAATTTTATTTGCATAGAAAATTTTGTCAAAATTTTATTTGTTTGTATAGAATTTTTTTTTTCAAAATTTTATTTGTATAGAAAATGTTTTCAATATTTTATTTGTATAGAAAATTTTGTCAAAATGTTATTTGTATAGAAAATTTTGTCAAAATTTTATTTCTATAGAAAATTTTCTCGAAATTGTATTTCTATAGAACATTTTTTGAAAATTTTATTTCTATAGAAAATTTTTTGAAAATTTTATTTCTATAAAAAATTTTGTGAAAACTTTAGTTCTATAGAAAATCTACAAAAACAAAGAATTCTACCAATCTACCCAACAGCAAAAAATCGGCCATTTTTGGTAGAATTCTACAATTGTGGCAACCGTGGTCTGTACCCGAAAGTTATGGAAGACGGGTACTACTTCCTGTGCCAGTGTCCAGCATTATCCTTTAGGAGAAACAAAATACTGGGCCCCTTTTCCTTTCAGGCCCTCACCGATCTGTAACATACTCGTCTTCATCAAGGCCTCTGATTGGATGTTTTAAACGATTTTAAGGAAGACAGATAAATAGAAGTTCTTGTGTTAAAGTCGCTCAAGGAGACCACTTCAGGAAGAAGTTGAGAAAATGACCTTGAGGAATCGCAATGTAACTATAGTGGGGTATAGTGGACATCATTTCGGTCCAAGAAATTTTGTTATTCTCTACAACCTAACTTAACATAACGTTAGCGGAAGAGGGTTTATTTACGTGGGTCCAGCCTAATTGTGATTTCACACTCATAGAAAGCCTCTTGACCAACAATACTCTAGAGTACATTTTCGCTCATTCTAAACTGTATATATTAATGACCTCACAGTCTCTTGATAAATCTACTGAGTTTACATTTCGATCATCTGAACTTTTTTAAAACAAATAACAGGCATAACCGGTTTTAATAGAAACACGCAATTTTGAAAAGAAAATCTAATTTTATTGTCACAAAAAATTGAGGACAATTGGACCCAATGTTTTTTGATTCAAATGTTCGTCGTACCTATTGCGGTATCAAAATACCCTACTGTATTTACCTAAATTTGGCATTAAATTGGCAATTTTACAATGAAAACATAAAAACCGAGAACCGGTTGTTGAGACCTTGAAAACACCGATTCTACTGGTCCACCGAAAATGGGATTTTCACGAAAACCGACAATCGGTGTAAGAAGATAAACCGGTCCACCGGTTTTGATCATTCTAGGTGGAATCAAGAAACTTTCTCTAATTTATTATTTTTTTTTTTAAATAAATAGAATATTTTTTCAATAAAACTTGTTCATTTCAAATTCAATATCAAATGAGTAGTTATTTTAACTGGATGTATTATCCATTCTGGACATACTTAAATTTTCACTATGACTTCTGCTAGTGAATTAATTTGAAAAGACAGCATCTACAACAGAAACCCGGTTTTTGTAAAAAAATCTTTAGTATCTCCAAGGATTGGGCATTTTTTAAGGAAATCTCATGCTCATTTTGCTTTTCGGGTTTTGGCGACACGAACGGCAATCTATAATAGGAATTAGACAATAAAATTTATATGTATTTTTTTAAGGCTGAAACAAAGCATTTTTAATTGCAAGCATTGCACAAAAAAACGAAAAACTCTCTGGAAACAAATTTTCCTCATATAATTATCGATTTTTTTATATTTTTACTTAAAGTAAAATAAAATAATTAATTTTATTAATAGATTTTGTATTGTTGGTGTTTACATTTTTATTTTTAATTATTTTGATTGTAGGTTGAGCATAATTCATTCGATTTTCTTATGTTATTTAGTTTATTCTGTTTGTATCGAAAATTAAGTCTGTTTTTTTTTTGATAGGATTCAGGATTAGGACGTAATTGAGAATTGTTTTATGTTGAGTTGAGTTGGACTTTTAATTTTAGGATCTCTAATTTTTTTCTAACTTCTTTCATTTGTATATGTATTTAATGAGTATGTGTGTATATTATATAACAATTGTTTAACAAACAAGAAGTTCGATTTGTTTTGTTTTTATTTTGTAGTTTAGGTAATTTTTTTAATGCGTTTCCTATTTACGCTTATATACTATGACTTACAAAAAAATTATATATTGATTATGTGTAAATGTGTGGCTGAGGGTAGTTAGTATGCATGATAGGTCTTGAATGTCAAAGGAAGTTTGTAACAATGCCTAATTGAAATCAGGAGATATGGAAATCTATTTTTATTGGTGTTTTCTCTCTAAGTAGGATCTCAGAGAAAATAATTTCCAAATAAAATCTTAATTATTATTAAAAAAAAAAAATGAATTAAAAAAGTAATTGATTCACTGAACTTTTTAATCAAAACAAAAATTCAATTACAAACAAAATAATTGATCCAATTAATTTTAATTAATTAATTAATTTTATTGAATTAATTAATTATTTTTCTTTTAATAAGCTTTGTTGATTGCTTTTCAATAAACCAATTAAATTAAATTAATAAAATAGTTACTGGTATTTTCTCATCAATTAGGATCTCTCAGAAAATAATTATTATTTAAAATCTTAATTATTATAATTAAAAATAATAAATTCAAAAGGTAGATTCAATTAATTTTTTAATCCAGACCAAAATCAATCACAAAATAAAATAATTGGACCATATAAATATTAGTTGGCTTTCTTGATTTTATAATTTTCCATTAAAAAAATGGGTTCAATAAATTTATTGATGGAAGCCAAAAAATAGTTTTCTGTGTACGGCAGCTTTAACTATATAATAGCCCATTCACATTAGCCTCGAAATCTACTAAAAGTAGATTTTAAATCCCTTTTTCTAAGGCAGTTGAAATCTACTTAAAGTGGATTTTGGAAGTGTAATGTGTATGAGGTATAATAGTTTGGTTTGGAGTGGAGTGGCAAAAAATGACGAAGCGTCTCTCCGGACCTTTGTATATCGTAAAGGTTGACTAAGTTTGTATTTTAAAGCGACAATATTTTTTTAACTTGTTCAATTGGCGCTTTATGGGAATCTGTTTCGAGCTGTATGATATGCAAAAATGTAGATACTAAAGTAGATTTTAAATCCCTTTTTCTAAGGCAGTTGAAATCTACTTAAAGTGGATTTTGGAAGTGTAATGTGTATGAGGTATAATAGTTTGGTTTGGAGTGCCAAAAAATGACGAAGCGTCTCTCTGGACCTTTGTATATCCTAAAGGTTGACAAAGTTTGTATTTTAAAGCGACAATATTGTTTTAACTTGTTCAATTGGCGCTTTATGGGAATCTGTTTCGAGCTGTATGATATGCAAAAACGTAGATTTTTAGATAGTCTTAAAAATCAGTCCCAATATGGTTCTCAAATTAAGAACGAAATTATTGATATATGGGTGTACAGTTTTTTTAGCAAGTCCAAGAAGTGCAGTAGTTTAACTTACCTGTGGGTAGTCATCATTCAAATTAATTTAAAATTAATCCAGCAGAGCAATGGATCTCGGAGATTCCACTATCCACCATTGCTGGTTCACAAAAATAAAATTTCCAACTATATTGTAAATTAAACTAAGAAAACAACTGTAAGGCTTAGTTACATATGATAATAAATTAAATTAAACAAGAGCGCCAAATAACCACTTTTCCACTTTTTTAATTCTCTTTTTCTTCAAAAACCAGAGATTCGTACCATATGTTTCTCTTTTCATTTTGTATTCGTTACAAAACTCCAATGTTGTTTCAAGAATGCAAATTATGAGATAGGTATAGAAAAGCCAAACGTTTACTTTTGTATAAAACTACTTTTTGTAAAAAAAAAATAAAGTCGAAAAATTGACTTCTGTAATTAGTCGAACTAATCCTTATTAGACATTTTTGAAAATCTAGTCAAGTCCACTAAGCAAATCACGATAATTACCAAAACAGGCGAATGGACATTGAAGAAAAAACTCGACATGCCGATAGCAGATATGCTGACGATTTTTCCTGAGAACTTATAAAAAAAAATCATTAAAAAGTGAACTATTCCAATATGTCGAAGGTCGACTTTTTAACATATACCCTGCGCCACACTGTGGAACAGTTTATTATAGTTAGTGCATATGTTTGTAACACCCAGAAGGAGACGAGATAGACATATGGTGTCTTTGGCAATATTGCTTAGGGCCGGCCCCTGATTCGATCTAGCCATGTTCGTCTGTCTGTGAACACATTTTTGTAATCAAAATCTAGGTCGCAATTATAGTCCAATCGACTTCAAATCTGGCACAAGTATGTGTTTTGGGTCGAAATAGAATCCTATTGATTTTGTAAGAAATCGGTTCAGATTTAGATATAGCTCCCATATATAACTTTCGCCCGATATGGACTTATATGGCCCCAGAAGTCAGAATTTTAGCCTGATTTGCTTGAAATTTTGCTCAAGGAGTATCATTAACGGTCATTTTCATGTAGCTCCGTTAGACTTTAACTGCCAGTTAACAGAAAGAAAAATGGAAATATCTTTTCTCCGGTTAACTTTAACTGAAAAATGTTCAGTAGTTAAGTTTCTAACTAGTATATGGAATATATACGCAAGATGACAGATATGTAGATATCACGGTTTAAAAGTTCATTAGCTAACGTAGCACTAACGGAGCTTCATGAAAATGGTGGTAAGTGTGCTAAATTTGATTGAGAAATCGGTTCAGATATAGATATAGCTCCCACATATATCTATCGCCCGATATGGACTTATATGGCCCCAGAAGCCAGAGTTTTAGCCTGATTTGCTTGAAGCACAAGGAGTACAATTAGTAGTATCGTCAAGTGTGCTAAATTTCGGTTCCGATTTAGATATAGCTCTCGTATATATCTTTCGTCCGATTTAGTAGAATTTATTTAGTATTTAGTAGGATTTAGTAGGAGTAGAATTAACATTATAACTATGCATGCCAAATTTGGTTGAAATCGGTTCAGATTTAGATATAGCTTCCGTATATATGTTTTTCTGATTTCGACAAAAGTGGGCAAAATACTTATAAAGAAAACTTATAAAAATGACTCCATTCCTATACTTCCAATACATATCTATCGACCGATAAATCATAAATACATTTTTGCAAAGTTGCCTTCAGATTAAAATGTTTCCCATATTTTTTTACTAACATTGTGTTCCAACCCAGGGCATTAGAATTAAATTTTAAGTTTTTAAATTTTGTAGAAGTCTAAAAAATTTTGTCCAAATCGAGTCAGAATATATATTTGGGACAAATATGGTATGGTATGGAAAATATGGATCTACAACTACGACTTTAGACTTTCCTTACTTGTTTTAAATTACAAAAAGTCAACTTTTCTAAGTTTGGAAAAGGTGATGAGCTCAAAAGTCCACTTTTTCAAAATATATAAAAAAAATCATTTTTACCAAATTTGGAAAAAAAAGAAATCGATAGGCCCAAATGTAGACGTTTTGATTCTCATTACAATGCCTAATCTGAGAGTATGTGAGAGTATGTGATACATTTACATTCATACTTCTCTTCAGCTCTCTCTCTCTGTAATGAACAAATTTCAAAAACACTGTTTTTTTCAAACATTGAAAACATTTGAAAGGTCGCCTTTTTAAATGATCGCAAGAGTCACAAAGTCGTCCTTTCGAAATTTAAAAAAAGTGGAAAGCTCAAAATGTTGCCTTTTCCAAATCTTGAAGGTGTCTAAAACTCGAAAAGTCGACTTTTCCAAATTTTGGTAGAATCGAAACGTAGACTCCATCGATTCTGATTACAATGCCAAACCTTTAACAAAATATAACGATTGTTGGTATTTCCATATATTTCTATTTGTCTACTTCATTCTATAAGCTATAATAATAATGAATTATTGAAGGAACTGATTCTACTACAAAAACAAGGTCCTTGGAACAAAAAAGAAAATGAATATATGGAACAAGAGTTTTTTTATTGAATTTATAAATTTTAATTATTTTAGCCCTTAAAACGTAACGGATTTTTGTTTGGTTTGACATATCGGAACTTCATTGGATATAGAAAAGGCCTATAAACGGAACCATAATAGATTTTAATATTGAATCATTTACAATGCAGCCTCTAGCGTATTGTAAAATTCAATTTGTTCATATCTCCTAAATTCAATTAGCAAACATTACAATTGTGTTTTTGTTTTTTGAGACATATCGTTTTAATATGTTTAATACTTACAAATATATATTTATATAATGTATATGTAATTTTGTTGTTTGTTTTTGGTTGAAAATAAGATTCTTTTCTTTTTTACGATTTTTCACAAAACTTATGCATAAAAAATCTAGAAAACATTACAAACATATAAGAGATTTAATATAGTCTACACTTTATAGAAAAATAAACATTTGAAATTCGGCACCATTTCTTTTTTGTGAGTGTATTATAATTGTAAAATGCCTATATGCCTAAAGATAAAAGGTGAGTGTGTGTGTGTGTTTGTTTGTGTGTTGAGGGAGGAATTTGTCTGTATTGCCCCCATAGAGGGTGGAGTAATGATTTTATTGTTGCGCTTGCATTTTAGCTTGCATTTGTGCCAACATTTCCTGCATACGTCTAAGTTCGGCTTCTTTTTCTTGTAATATTCGATCTTTTTCATTCAAAACTATCTGTGTGGGTACAACTGAATCACGCTCTGGTTTAATAATACCATTCTCTTTGCCTTTAATACCCTTGGCCAAACGATCTGAACGATAGTTTTCATAGTGAACTTCTTGGGTTACTTCTTGTAGATCTTGCATGTGGGTTCTGAAAAAAAAACAACAACAAAACGGGATAAGTAATTGCCCAAAACAACAAAATCATCCTTTTACATACATTAGCATTGTCCTCAATTTTATGAAATCGCAATGTTCTGGATTTTCAACCTCCACCACACCCCATGGATATAAACGTCCACGGACCTTTTTGCCTTTAACTTCTAGTAGAGTATTTGCTCCACATACCGCAAATGGCACTGCTGCTTTTAATTGCTTTACCTGTTCTTTGTAGTCTTCATCCTCATCGGAATCACAATCGGGCAGGGGATAGATTTTAATGCCATGATCTTCAATTTCTTGCATTATACGACATTTTAAGCGAAGTATTTCCTTTTTGGTAAGGCAATCTGCTTTGGCAATCACAGGCACTATATTGACTTTGGAATGTAGTTTTTTCATGAATTCTACATCGAGAGGTTTTAAGCTATGTGGTGAAGAAAGAAAAAGAAAAATAATATAATATTAACATAAAAAAGAAAAAAAACAAGTATATACAGCAGTAAGTTCGGCCGGGCCGAATCTTAAATACCCACCACCATGAACCAAATATTAGGGGTTCCTTTGAAATTTCAGGAGGGCTTGAGGACTTGAGGACACTTCCCGAAGATAAATTTAAAGATTTCACCTATGAGGACTATATCAGATTCTGGATTTATAAGAACCATTTTTGTTTGAGTTTTAGAGGAATCATTAACATCTCTTATAAGTGCGCTTTCTACACCCTCAAGAAGTGAAGTCGGTCTATATGTAGCATTACTATATATGGCATTACCAAATGGACCGATAAAAACTTAATCCGATACACGTTTTTGTGAGCCTAAAATACCAGAATATTTACAATCAAGGCAAATCAGATAAAAACTACGGTTTCTAGAAACCCAAGGAGTTAAATCGGGAGATCGTTCTTATGGGGGCTATACTAAAATATGGACCGATACTCACCGTTTTCGGCATACCTCTTTATGACCCGAAAATACCTCTAGATTTCCAATTTCAGGCAAATAGGATAAAAACTTCGGATTCCAGAATGTAAGGGAAAATAAATCCGTATATGAAAATTCGTTTCAGCGCCACCTATATGTGAAAAAATGAGTTATATACGAATAAAAAATTTTTTTTTGGCGATATAATCCTCCGTAGAAATTGGCATAAATTGGCCAAACGGGAAGAGATAGAAAAGCCAAATTTTAACCAAAGATAAACTGAAACGATAGCTTTCGATTGGAATGAAAACCTTTTGCCAGAAATCTTTCGAATCGGAGTAATGTTGCATATACGAAACAGAGAGAAAAGTGACCACTGTGGCCAAGTGGAAAAAGATGGGGTTCCAGATTTATATGTGAAAGATAGATCTAAAAACGGATACAGCTAAATGTGTTTGGGAGTCTCAATATATGGCTTGGAAAAAAGTGGACGCACTTCACCTCAAGAGAAAAGTGACTACTGTGGCCAAATGGAAAAAGATGGGGTTCCAGATTTATATGTGAAAGATAGATCTTTTAGTGCTCTATCCGATGGTAAAAACGGATACAACTAAATGTGTTTGGGAGTCACAATATATGGCTTTGAATAACGGTTTATATGGGGGCTATATATAATTATGATATGATACTGAACTGATATGATGGTTGGAGACCACATGATGATGGTTGGAGACCACACACTAATTTCACGTACTAAATTTTAACCGTATCTGAAATTTGGTGTTTCACAAGGCTGCGGAAATCAAATCTGGGGATCGGTTTATATAAGGGCTATACCTAAATACCATCCGGCCTACATGAATAACAACTACTTACGCCAAGTTCCAAGTCCATAACTTGTTTTGTTCAGAAGTTAGTGTGATTTCACCATACGGAGATAGGTAGATCGACCGCACATTTCACGACGACCTAGAATATATAGACTTTATAGGGTCTGAAACCAATATTTCGATGTGTTAAAACCGGAATAACGAAGTAATGGCGAAAGGTATAAAAACACAAATTATTTGAATTACTTGATTTCTTCGGAACTTGTTAATTAATATTCTATTTGAATTAAAAATTTTACTAATTTTGGTCGAAATATTCTAGACCTCGGTGTACGTGGCAGATACGTTAAGTTTTAAGTTTTTAATTGAGGAAATTATTTGTTTTTTGTTCCATTTTAATTTATTTATAATTAATTGTCGGTTAGATGAATTAATATTCTTATAATCTTACAAAAGTTTAAATTTTTCATAAATTTGCGATTTTAATTATAGTTTGATTTTTCTTTAGATTTGCGTCAAAGTTTTATTAAAAAATGTGTAGTACGCTGAAAAAAATATTTGCGATTTTAATTATAGTTTGACTTTCCTTTAGATTTACGTCAAAGTTTTATTAAAAAATGTGTAGTACACTGAAAAAAATATTTACGTGATATTAAAGGTTACGCAACCTAAATTTTAGGATACGAAATTTACAAAATATTAAGGACAAATTTCTTTAAAATAATGAAATTTTAATTAAAAGTTTATAATATTTGCTTCAAAAATTTTTTCATTAAATTTAGGACACAAATTTTGTAAATTTGCGTACCTCCGTTAAAGTGGCATGTCTTTGAACTAATGCAAATTTTCCTTAATGTAAAGAAACGAATTTTTTATTTGAATATATTGTCCTTAAATTAACTGAAATATTGAAACTTTAGGTTTAAGGTAAAAACGCTTCAAATATAGGCTAAGACTTATTTTAAGTACGTGAGTACTTAAAATAACGTGAGTACTTTTATTAATAAACCGCGAAAAGATAATGAAAAATTTGATAAATGAGATTTCTTTATTTTAAAGAAACCGCATATTTGGCTCGGAATCAAACCAAAATACTTAAGGGAAGGTCAAAATCTTTGGATCCAAGTAATCTTTTTTTGAGTGTATGTAGGTTTGTTTCCGAGAAAAATTTTGTTTATTGAATTAAAGTGTTAAAAAACATTCACTCATTTTGTTTACAATATGTTTGAATTTTATTAAAAAGTTAATTTTTTATATGATTGCGTTTTCAATTTAAAATATGTTAATGATATTTCTGTGAATGGAACCCCATCTTTTCTATTTTTCTCTACGAGCAGTGCCCCCATTTTTTTCCAACCCATATATTGAGACTCCCAAACACATTTCGCAATATCCGTTTTTACCATCGGATAGAGCACTAAAATATCTATCTTTCACATATAAATCTGGAACCCCATCTTTTTCCATTTGGCCACAGTGGTCACTTTTCTCTCCAGGAGCAGTGCGTCCACTTTTTTCCAAGCCATATATTGAGACTCCCAAACACATTTTGCTGTATCCGTTTTTACCATCGGATAGAGCACTAAAAGATCTATCTTTCACATATAAATCTGGAACCCCATCTTTTTCCATTTGGCCACAGTGGTCACTTTTCTCTCCAGGAGCAGTGCGTCCACTTTTTTCCAAGCCATATATTGAGACTCCCAAACACATTTCGCAATATCCGTTTTTACCATCGGATAGAGCACTAAAATATCTATCTTTCACATATAAATCTGGAACCCCATCTTTTTCCATTTGGCCACAGTGGTCACTTTTCTCTCCAGGAGCAGTGCGTCCACTTTTTTCCAAGCCATATATTGAGACTCCCAAACACATTTAGCTGTATCCGTTTTTACCATCGGATAGAGCACTAAAAAATCTATCTTTCACATATAAATCTGGAACCCCATCTTTATCCATTTGGCCACAGTGGTCACTTTTCTCTTGAGGTGAAGTGCGTCCACTTTTTTCCAAGCCATATATTGAGACTCCCAAACACATTTCGCAATATCCGTTTTTACCATCGGATAGAGCACTAAAATATCTATCTTTCACATATAAATCTGGAACCCCATCTTTTTCCATTTGGCCACAGTGGTCACTTTTCTCTCCAGGAGCAGTGCGTCCACTTTTTTCCAAGCCATATATTGAGACTCCCAAACACATTTCGCAATATCCGTTTTTACCATCGGATAGAGCACTAAAATATCTATCTTTCACATATAAATCTGGAACCCCATCTTTTTCCATTTGGCCACAGTGGTCACTTTTCTCTCCAGGAGCAGTGCGTCCACTTTTTTCCAAGCCATATATTGAGACTCCCAAACACATTTAGCTGTATCCGTTTTTACCATCGGATAGAGCACTAAAAGATCTATCTTTCACATATAAATCTGGAACCCCATCTTTTTCCATTTGGCCACAGTGGTCACTTTTCTCTCCAGGAGCAGTGCGTCCACTTTTTTCCAAGCCATATATTGAGACTCCCAAACACATTTCGCAATATCCGTTTTTACCATCGGATAGAGCACTAAAATATCTATCTTTCACATATAAATCTGGAACCCCATCTTTTTCCATTTGGCCACAGTGGTCACTTTTCTCTCCAGGAGCAGTGCGTCCACTTTTTTCCAAGCCATATATTGAGACTCCCAAACACATTTCGCAATATCCGTTTTTACCATCGGATAGAGCACTAAAATATCTATCTTTCACATATAAATCTGGAACCCCATCTTTTTCCATTTGGCCGCAGTGGTCACTTTTCTCTCTGTTTCGTATATGCAACATTACTCCGATTCGAAAGATTTCTGGCAAAAGGTTTTCATTCCAATCGAAAGCTATCGTTTCAGTTTATCTTTGGTTAAAATTTGGCTTTTCTATCTCTTCCCGTTTGGCCAATTTATGCCAATTTCTACGGAGGATTATATCGCAAAAAAAAATTTTTATTCGTATATAACTCATTTTTTCACATATAGGTGGCGCTGAAACGAATTTTCATATACGGATTTATTTTCCCTTACATGATTCTAGAAGCCCAAGAAGTAAAATCGGGAAATCGGTCTATATGGAGGCTATACGAAAATATGGACCGAAACTCACCATTTTCGGCACACCTCTTTATGGTCCTAAAATACCTCTGGATTTTCAATTTCGCGCAAATTGGATGAAAACTACGGTTTCTATAAGCGAAAGACCCCAAATCGGGAGGTCGGTTTATATGGGGGCTATACCAAAACATGGACCGACACTCACCATTTTTGGCACACCTCTTCAAGGTCCCAAAATACCTCTAGATTTTCAATTTCGCGCAAATTGGATGAAAACTACGGTTTCTATAAGCGAAAGTCCCCAAATCGGGAGGTCGGTTTATATGGGGGCTATACCAAAACATGGCCCGATATAGCCCATCTTCGAACTTGACCTGCGCGCAGACAAAAGACGATTCTGTGCCAAATTTCAGGCCGATAGCTCCATTATTGAATGCTGTAGCGTGATTACAACAGACAGCCAGACAGACAGACAGACAGACGGGCATGCTTATATCGTCTTAGAATTTCTCCCTGATCAAGAATATATATACTTTATATAGTCGGAAATCGATATTTCGATGCGTTACAAACGGAATGACAAACTTATTATACCCCGTCACCATTCTATGGTGGTGGGTATAAAAAAATGTTACAAATATCTCAAGTTGAAAATTAAATTATTTTTTTATTATTTATTTAAAATTAAGAAAAAAATATTTTTTGTCAAAATTTTATTTCTATAGAAAATTTGGCCAAAATTTTATTTCTATAGAAAATTTTGTCAAAATTCTATTTCTATAGAAAATTTTGTTAAAATTTTATTTCTACAGAAAATTTTGTAAAAATTTTATTTCTACAGAACATTTGGTCAAAATTTAATTTCTATAGATAATTTTGTCAAAATTTTATAGAAAATTTTGTCAAAATTATTTTTCTATAGAAAAATTTGTCAAAATTTTATTTCTATAGAAATGTTTATTAAAATTTTATTCCTCTAGAAAATTTTGTCAAAATTTATTTCTATAGAAAATTTTGTCAAAATTTTATTTATATAGAAAATTTTGTCAAAATTTTATTTCTATAGAAAATTTTGTCAAAATTTTATTTCTATAAAAAATTTTGTCAAAATTTTATTTCTATAGAAAATTTTTTCAAAATTTTATTTCTATAGAAAATTTTGTCAAAATTTTATTTCTATAGAAAATTTTGTCAAAATTTTATTTCTATAGAAAATTTTGTCAAAATTTTATTTCTATAGAAAATTTTGTCAAAATTTTATTTCTATAGAAAATTTTGTCAAAATTTTATTTCTATAGAAAATTTTGTCAAAATTTTATTTCTATATAAAATTTTGTAAAAATTTTATTTCTATAGAAAAATTTGTCAAAAATTTATTTCTATAGAGAATTTTGTCAAAATTGTATTTCAATAGAAAATTTTGTCAAAATTTTATTTATATAGTGACTTTTGCCAAAATTGTATTTTAATAGAAAATTTCGTCAAAATTTTATATATATAGAAAATTTTTTTAAAATTTTATTTCTATAGAAAGTTTTGTCAAAACTTAATTTCTATAGAAAATTTTGTCAAAATTTTATTTCTATAGAAAATTTTTTCAAAATTTAATTTCTATAGAAATTTTTTTCAAAATTTTATTTCTATAGAAAATGTTGTCAAAATTTTATTTCTATGAAAAATGTTATCAACATTTTATTTCTATAGAAAACTTTGTCAAAACTTTATTTCTATAGAAAATTTTGTCAAAATTTTATTTCTATAGAAAATGTTGCCAAAATTTTATTTCTATAGAACATTTTATCAAAATTTTATGTCTATAGAAAATTTTGTCAAAATTTTATTTCTATAGAAAATTTTGTCAATATTTCATTTCTACAGAAAATTGTGTCAAAATTGTAGTTCTATAGAAAATTTTGTCAAAATTTTATTTCTATAGAAAATTTTGTCAAGATTTTATTTCTATAGAAAATTTTGTTAAAATTTTATTTCTATAGAAAATTTTGTCAAAATTTTATTTCTGTAGAAAATTTTGTCAAAATGTTATTTCTAAATGTTGTTAATACTTTATATCTATAGAAAATTCTGTCAAAATTTTTATAATTGTATTTCTATAGAAAATTTTGTCAAAATTTAATTTCTATAGAAAATTTTTTCAAAATTTAATTTCTATAGAAATTTTTTTCAAAATTTTATTTCTGTAGAAAATGTTGTCAAAATTTTATTTCTATGAAAAATGTTATCAACATTTTATTTCTATAGAAAACTTTTTCAAAACTTTATTCTTATAGAAAATTTTTTCAAAATTTTATTTCTATAGAAAATGTTGTCAAAATTTTATTTCTATAGAACATTTTATCAAAATTTTCTCTAGAAAATATTGTCAAAATTTTATTTATATAGTAAATTGTGCCAAAATTTTATTTATATAGTAAATTGTGCCAAAATTTTATTTCTATAGAAAATTTTGTCAAAATTTTGTTTCTATTAAAAATTGAAGTACCTCTTAGTTGGATTGTTTCCCAAAATCTACCAAAACATCAAGAAATCTACAAAACAGTAAACAAATCTACCAGTTTTGGTAGAATTCTACTAACTGTGACAACCGTGTTTGCGATTCTGAATTTCTGAACTTGGGGGATAGTTTTAAACTCTACACTTACCCATGACCAAATGGCGATATGAAGTAGAAACAACAGTGTATACGATTATCAACAATATTGCGTCGATTCAAACCACTTTCATCACGTAAAAATCTTTCGTATTGTTCATCGATGTATTCCAATATGGCACTAAAACTGTCCGAGTTATCGATTGCATCACCGAAACCGGGTGTATCCACAACCGTTAAACGTAACTTAACGCCACGTTCTTCAATTTCCACCGTTGAGGCCTCCAATTTGACAGTTTGTTTTTGTTTCTCTATGGCATCGGGTATTATGCGTTCAGGATAAAGATCTGTTAGGAATAAGCTATTGACCAATGTGGATTTTCCAAGGCCGGATTCACCAACGACCATTAAGGTGAATTCGAATCCCTTTTTTACAGATTTCCTATGCACTTGATTGGGTAGATTGGCAAATCCCACATAGCCAGGCGTTTCAATGCTGGAAAACTGTAAGAGAAAAAGACAAAAGGCATGAGTATTTAATGGATACTTTACATATTCGAGATAAAAGGTATGGGGACAAACAAATGTTTTTTCACCTTCATGGTACAACACACAAAACAATATTAATTTCTTTCCATCGCACGGAAATGCACTAAAGGTGGCACACAACAACGAATGACTGTAAGGGGAACTTTAACTGTTTGTTCAGAACAGAATTTCAAAAGAAACGTGATGCCACTTCAAATGCGAATCGTCGTGTAAGTATAACTCCATTAAAGGTTCATGTGTGCGACAAGCAGTTGAGGGGAACATCGGTATGCCCATATTCACCACATGTGGTTTCCATTCAGGTTGTCTTTGTGGCCGCATTACGTATCATATGTTTGGTCATAAAGTGCAAGTTTCTTTTGTGGTTTGTTTTTATTGCATTGACATATTATGCGTTGCAAGTTGAAGGTGATAATGCAAGTCTCGAGCTCTGCTAATGACTTTTGATTGAATCGTCGTTTTTTACGTCTCCCTTTTGTTTCTATTATCAATGAATGGTGGGTATATATGTGAAGAAATGTCTGAGTAGCAATAGATTACCGCATGTGCTGGTTTCTATCATAGCCTCAGCCAAATACTAAATAGGGGAGTTCGAAACCCTCTCCGGATATTCGACTCTGGTAAGGTGAAAACATGGCTAATACAAGGACCAATCGCATTATCTATCGATGACTACGCGACTGTGTTTTTATTTACATTTTACAGTAGTAGTCAATAGATAGATATAAAAATCGAAAATAAATTTTTGTCTAACTTCTGGTCCAAAAAGGGAATTTTACAACAGTCGAATAGCTGAAAATCAACTCTTTCATATTTAACAAGTAAGGAAAGTCTAAAGTCGGGCGGGGCCGACTATATTATACCCTGCACCACTTTGTAGATCTGAATTTTCGATACCATATCACATCCGTCAAATATGTTAGGGGCTATTTATAAACGTTTGTCCCAAATACATACATTTAAATATCACTCGATCTGGACAGAATTTGATAGACTTCTACAAAATCTATAGACTCAAAATTTAAGTCGGCTAATGTACTAAGGTGGAACACAATGTTAGTAAAAAAAGATGGGAAACATTTAAATCTGAAGCAATTTTAAGGAAACTTCGCAAAAGTTTATGATTTATCGCTCGATATATATGTATTAGAAGTTTAAGAAAAATAGAGTCATTTTTACAACTTTTCGACTAAGCAGTGGCGATTTTACAAGGAAAATGTTGGTGTGTTGACAATTTTTGTCGAAATCAGAAAAACATATATATGGGAGCTATATCTAAATCTGAACCGATGTCAACCAAATTTGGCACGCATAGCAACTATGCTAATTCTACTCCCTGTGCAAAATTTCAACTAAATCGGAGTTAAAAATTGGCCACTGTGGTCTATGAGTGTAAATCGGGCGAAAGCTATATATGGGATATATCTAAATCTGAACCGATTTCAACCAAATTTGGCACGCATAGCAACAATGCTAATTCTACTCCCTGTGCAAAATTTCAACTAAATCGGAGTTAAAAATTGACCTCTGTGGTCTATGAGTGTAAATCGGGCGAAAGCTATATATGGGATATATCTAAATCTGAACCGATTTCAACCAAATTTGGCACGCATAGCTACAATGCTAATTCTACTCCCTGTGCAAAATTTCAAACAAATTGGGGTGAAGCTCTGGCTTATGGGACCGTATTAGTCCATATCGGACGAAAGATATATACTAGTCTTGTGTCGTTCCGGAACGAACTAGTTCCAATGAACGGTTCACTAAAAGGAACGATTGTCACTAGTTCCATCTCTTTCGTCCTCATCGTTCCTTTTGTCATTTAGTTTTATGTTCAACTTACGCTCCATAGTTCCGCATATCGCAGTTTGATTTTTTGACTTTTGTTTGAGCTATATGACAATTTATTCATTTTGGCGCGTATGTATATGAAAACATTGTTTGGTATGCTGCTATTCAATAGAATCATTAGTTCCATTTCAGGAACTAATGATTCTTAATTTCTTGCAATGAGTTTAGTTACTTCTTTAAATTTTTCATTCAATATTTTTTCTTCCTATATTTTTATAAACTATTTTAAGTAATTTTATTCAATTTTTAATATTTTTTTGTATCTTTCATTTGACCACGAACTTCGTTGCACAAAGTAAACAATGTCATCTCTGCCTTTAGTAGATGACAGTGATGACAAATATAAAAAGCTAGAACGAAAAGGAACGATGGAACGATTTGAAGGAACTAGTTCCTTTGTACAAAAGGAACGACGAGTCCGAATCATTATGGTGAACGATTTTGCCCAAGACTAATATATACGGGAGCTATATCTAAATCTGAACCGATTTCAATAAAATTTGGCACACTTGACTATAGTACTAATTGTTCTTCTTGAGCAATTAGTATAAAACTCTGGCTTCTGGGGCCATATAAGTCCATATCGGGCGAAATATATATATGGGAGCTATATCTAAATCTGAATCGATTTCTTTCAAAATCAATAGGGTTCTATTCTGAGCCAAAACACATACTCGTGCCAAATTTGAAGTCGATTGGACTAAAACTGCGACATAGACTTTGATTACAAAAATATGTTCACGGACAGACGGACATGGCTATATCGACTCAGGAGCCCACCCTGAACATTTTTGCCAAAGACACCATGTGTCTATCTCGTCTCCTTCTGGGTGTTGCAAACATATGCACTAACTTATAATACCCTATTCCACAGTGTGGCGCAGGGTATACAAATATATATTGCGGTATAAATAGAATTAATTTAAAAGTGGCACAGTATGGCAAAAAGTGGCATAAAAATGAAAAAAAAATCATGGCATTAAGTGGCACAATGAAACAGTATGTTAGCAAATTTACCACTAATGTGGCTAAAAATTGAAATTTCGTATAACAAACTTTTGTCAAAAAAGGTTGAATAGTTGAAGACAACTTTTCGTTTTCTACAAAATCGTCTAATCGATCTTCTGCAAATATTTTATCGACAAAACGCCACTAGTAACGAGATAGCTTTCGCTTTACAGCAAGCGCAAAGCTGTTTAAGCCACTAACAATTTTTGCTGTCCAATATTCTACATAAATTTTTGATTTTTTAAATAGCTTCAAGTGAAGTTTTAATTACTTTAGTCTCTCATGCTTCTCCACTACTTCTTTTTAGCAAATAGAAATATAGCTTGCTAAAATAGATTCGCATAAAGTAGGCCTTACACAAAGTATGTGACTATTACCAGTGCTAGACTCATATTTATTGTGGAAGTTAAACAATGCTGAATAATTGTACTTGTTCAATTGAAATAAATTGTTGTAACACAATTGTGGAAAACACACACAAAGAAAGAATGATAAAATATGTAAGGGTGTGAAGTTAGATTTAAAATCGCGGTTGGTGTCTCGGCTAAATAGAATTCAAATTTGTGGTACGAAAAAAATAAATAAAATTTAGCAACTTGCAAAAAATTTTTTTTTCTTAACCGTGGAAAGTCATCCTTATTTTTGTACACTAACGTCATCCTTAGTCATTTTGACAACGGCCTATTTTAAGACGTGAAAAATGCATTTTTGATCGAAAATGAAATTACGCGTCATTTTGACGAAGGATGGCTGTCTAGGGTTAAAAAGACGCATTCCAATTTTGGAAATTCTGCCAAATAGCGTCAATTATGGTATGCTTACATATAAATTTATTTGCTGTGTTTGAAAAAGCGTTCAAAAAATAGTAAAAATAATGTTAACTTTAAAATTTATACTAACATTGCCTTAACGTTAACAGAGCACTGCTAAGAGCTTAAGAGAGAAAAAATAAAGTTAACTTTAACAAGTATATACGGCCGTAAGTTCGGCCAGGCCGAAGCTTATGTACCCTCCATCATGGATTGCGTAGAAACTTCTTCTAAACACTGCCATCCACAATCGAATTACTTAAGTTGCGGTAACGCTTGCCGATGGCAAGGTATCTTAAAACCTCCTAACACCATCTTCTAAATTGTATGTAAGTCCAAACGTGGTATATATTAAATCAAAAAAGATCGATCCAATACGTATATAATTCAGTTTGACAAAGTAGACATAAAATTTTGACAAACTTTTCTACAGAAATAAAATTTTCTATAGAAATAAAATTTTCACAAAATTTTCTATAGAAATAAAAATTTTCACAAAATTTTCTATAGAAAGAAAATTTTGACAAAAATTTCTACAGAAATAACATTTTAACAAAATTTTCTATAGAAATAAACTTTTGACAAAATTTTCTATAGAAATAAAATCTTGGTAGATTATTTTTGGCTCGAGCGGCAACCATGATTATGAACCGAATAAAATTTGAACAAAATTTTCTATAGAATTAAAATTTTGACAAAATTTTCTATAGAAATAAAATTTTGACAAAATTTTCTATAGAAATAAAATTTTGACGATGATGAACATTTCATTATGAACCGAATAAAATTTTGACAAAATTTTCTATAGAAATAAAATTTTGGTAGATTATTTTTGGCTCTAGTGGCAACCATGATTATGAACCGATATGGACCTATTTTTGTGTGATTGGACCAATTGTTGTATGCACCAAAAAAAAAGTGAACCCAGCGTGGAAGAAAATGTAGGTTTATTTTAGAAAATTTTAACTAAAATTGTTTTCTAATTGCAACATGTTACAAATAAGTTAATACTTTTTGTAAAATTGAAGAAAATTTATTAAAAATAATTAATTTTTTTCTCTTGCTTAAGAAAATTTCATATGTTGAAAGAAAAACTTGGATTTAAAAATTGTTAAAATATCTTTAGCGCTATACGAAGTTCATGACAGGTACAATTTTAGTAAAATTTACTCATTTGAGAGACTTATGAACTCAATTTAAGCAAACTTCTGGCATTTTAAGAAAATATGAACTATTTTATTTTTTAGTAAAATTGTGCACTATATTTGTATACAACTTTTTTTCTTATTTTTAGTTCATGTCATTAAAGTTAGCAAAAAATTATTCAACTAAGGAACATTTACTCATATTGTGCAAAATTTAACTAAAATCAACTAATCTTCATGAACTAACATAAAGTTCAGTTGGCATTAGAGCCCCTTTTTTCTGGGTGTGGTTGTTAGCGACCATATACTAACACCACGTTCCTAATTTGAACCAGATCGGATGAATTTTGCTCCTCCAAGAGGCTCCGGAGGTCAAATCTGGAGAACGTTTTATATGGGGGCTATATATAATTATGGACCGATATGGACCAATTCTGGCACGGTTGTTAAAGATCATATACTAACACCATGTTCAAAATTACAACCGGATTGGATGAAATTTGCTTCTCTTGGAGACTTCGCAAGCCAAATCTGGGGATCGGCTTATATGGGGGCTATATATAATTATGGACCGATGTGGACCAATTTTTGCATGGTTCTTAGAGACCATATACCAACATCATGTACCAAATTTCAGCCGGATCGGATGAAATTTGCTTCTCTTTGAGGCTCCGCAAGCCAAATCTGGGGATCGGTTTATATGGGGGCTATATATAATTATGGACCGATGTGGACCAATTTTTGCACGATTGTTAGAGACTATCTACCAACACCATGTACCAAATTTCAGCTGGATCGGATGAAATATGCTTCTCTTAGAGGCTCCACAAGCCAAATCTGGGGATCGGTTTATATGGGGGCTATATATAATTATGGACCGATGTGGACCAATTTTTGCATGGTTGTTAGAGACCATATACCAACACCATATACCAAATTTCAGCCCGATCGGATGAAATATGCTTCTGTTAGAGGCTCCACAAGCCAAATCTGAGGGTCCCTTTATATGGGGGCTATACATAAAAGTGGACCGATATGGCCCATTTTCAATACCATCCGACCTACATCGATAACAACTACTTGTGCCAAGTTTCAAGTCGATAGCTTGTTTCGTTCGGAAGTTAGCGTGATTTCAACAGACGGACGGACGGACATGCTTAGATCGACTCAGAATTTCACCACGACCCAGAATATATATACTTTATGGGGTCTTAGAGCAATATTTCGATGTGTTACAAACGGAATGACAAAGTTAATATACCCCCATCCTATGATGGAGGGTATAAAAAAGGGTAAACAGTTAAAAACACCCATATACCAAAATTTTGGGCACGATGAGTAGAATCTATGGATTTCGTATGGAACTTCTTAGTGAGATTACTTCAGCTTCGAATATTGAGCCATATTCATTTGTTTTTATATTGAAAGTTCCAATTTAAGATAATATATGGGGGAAGGAGTTCTTCTATTAAAATATTTGTTTGAATATTTGGCCATATTCATGTGCGTGAATATAAATTCCGAATGTAGTTAGCACATATACAAACCACAGTTTTGGCAGAGCTCTGTTAATTTTTTAACAGATCTTCATAAAGGCATTAACAGAGCACTGTAAAGAGTTAACAGAGGTATGATCTGCCCTAATCAATGAGAGATTTATTTTGTCATCACCAGGAATGATATTAAATGGTGACCAATTTACTTGGCCTAAAATTAAACCACTGTGGTTTGTGCCTGTGCTAACTAAATTCGGAATTTATCTTCACGCACATATTTTTTATAGTTCTGATTGAAGATGGTATAGTGGTAGGGGTCTTCTTTATAAATATCTGTTCGATTAACCCGATTATATTTGTTTTTTCAACCGGTTAAATTTCGATTAACCGTCCATCGCATAATCCAAAAATTTGAATATTTCAGCATACTTCTTTCAGTATTCGATATTTTCTTATATAGAACTTTTCTATTACAAAATCGATACTTTTATACCCTCCACTATAGGATGGGTGGTATATATAACTTTGTCATTCCGTTTGTAACACATCGATTTATTGGTCTAAGACCCCATAAAGTAAATATATTCTGGGGCGTGGCTATGTCCGTCCGTCTGTCCGGCTGTCCGTCCGTCTGTGGAAATCATGCTAACTTCCGAACGAAACAAGCTATCGACTTGAAACTTGGTATAAGTAGTAGTTATTGATGTAGGTCGGATGGTATTGCAAATGGGCCATATCGGATCATTTTTACGTATAGCCCCCATATAAACGGACCCCCCAGATTTGGATTGCGGAGCCTATTAGAGAAGCAAATTTCATGCGATCCGGTTGAAATTTGGTACGTGGTGTTAGTATACGATCTCTAACATTCACGCTAAAATTGGTCATATCGATCCATAATTATTATAGCCCCCATATAAATCGATCCCGATTTGATTTCCGAAGCTTCTTGGAGGAACAAATTTCATCCGATCCGGTTGAAATTTTGTATGTGGTGTTTATATATGGCCTCTCACATCCACGCAAAAATTTGTCCAAATCGGTCCATAATTATATATAGCCCCCATGAAAACCGATCCCCAGATTTGACCTCCGTAGCCTCTTGGAGAAGCAAATTTCATCCGATCCGTTTGAAATTTTCTATGTTGTGTTAGTATATGGCCTCTAACACTCATGCAAAAATTGGTCCAAATCGGTTCATAATTGTATATAGCCTCCATATAAATCGAGCCCCATTTCCACTTCAGGCTCTCTAATTACCACGCAACAGTTTATTTCGGTTCGTAATTATTTATAGATACACCGATCAAGAACTGAATTATATACGTATTTAATCGGTTTTTTTTGTCTAATATATACCCCGTATGGACGATGTTAAGAAGTTTTAAGATACCTTGCCATCGGTTAGTATTACCACAACCCCCGTCTGTCTGTTGTAATCACGCTACAGTCTTCAATAATGAAGCTATCTTGCTGAAATTTTGCACAAACTCTTCTTTTGTCTGCAGTCAGGTCAAGTTCCAAGATGGGCTTTATCGGTCTAGGCTTTGAAACAGTCCCCCATATAAACCGACCTCCCGATTTTGGGTCTTGGGCTTATAGAAACCGTAGTTTTTATCCAATTCGCCTGAAATCGGAAATCTAGAGGGATTTTAGGACCATAAAGAGGTGTGCCAAAAATGGTGAGTATCAGTCCATGTTTTGGTATATCCCCCATATAGACCGACCTCCCGATTTTACTTCTTGGACTTATATAATACGTAGGTTTTATACAATTTGCCTGAAATTGGAAATCTTGAAGTATTTTAGAACCATAAAGAGGTGTGTCAAAAATGGGGAGTATCGGTCCATGTTTTGGTATAGCCCCCCATATAGACCAATCTCCAGATTTCATTTCTTGGGCTTATAGAAACCGTAGTTTTTATCCAAATTGTCTGAATGTGGAAATTTAAAGGTATTGTGGTATAGCCACCATATAGACCGATCTCTCGATTTTACTTCTTGGATTTCTAGAATACGTAGATTTTATCCAATTTGCCTGAAATCTAGAGGTATTATAGAACCATAAAGTGGTGTGTCAAAAATGGTGAGTATCGGTCCATGTTTTGATATAGCCCCCATATAGGCCGATCTCCAGATTTTACTTCTCGGGCTTATAGATAGCGTATTTTTTATCCAATTCGCCTGAAATTAAAATCTAGAGGTATTTTAGGACCATAAATACGTGTATCGAAAATGGTGAGTATCGGTCCATGTTTTGGTATAGCCCCCATATAGACCGATCTCCAGATTTTACTTCTCGGGCATAGAGAGCGTAGTTTTTATCCAATTTGGCTGAAATTGGAAATCTAGAGGTATTGTAGGACCACAAATACGTGTACCGAAAATGGTGCGTATCGGTCAATGTTTTAGTATAGCCCCCATATAGACCGATCTCCCGATTTTACTTTTAAGTTGTTGCCCAATTTTCCTGAAATTGAAAATCTAGAGATTTTTTAGGACTATAAATAGGTGTGCAAAAATAATTTTATTGTTTGGGTTTCTAGAAACCGTAGTTTCTATCCAATTTGCTTGAAATTTGAAATCTAGAAGTATTTTAGGACCATTAAGAGGTGTGCCGAAAACGGTGAGTATCGGTCCATGGTTTAGTATAGCCCCCATAAGACCGATCTCCCTATTTAATTCCTTGGGTTTCTAGAAACCATAGTTTTTATCCAAAATTGTAAATATACTGGCCTGAAATTGTAAATATACTGGTATTTTAGACTCACAAAAATGTCCATTTGGTAAGGCCTCCATATAGACCGATTTCACTTCTTGAGGGTATAGAAGGCGCACTAATCATGAAAGTTGCCTGAAACTGAATGTAAAATTTCCAGATTTTACTTCTGGTTGAAATCTACAGATTTCAAATCCAGGCGTTATTTCATCATTTTCTTGTACACTTACAAGAAATGTTAATGATTTCTCTAAAAGTCAAACCAAAATGGTCCTTATAAATCCAGAATCTGTTATAGTCTTCATAAGTAAAATCTTAAAATTTATTTTCGAGAAGTGTTCTAGTTGAACTGCTCTGTTTGGAAGAATATCTGTCATCAAACCCCCCTGAAATTTTATATTGTATCAACCCCCCATAACGAAGAGTATTCCATGGAAACTATTATATTTGAATTTACTGATGTATATAGGGTAAGTGCAGCAAATGTGGTATAGGCTGGTAATGTGGTATAGTAGCGTTTTTCTCTATCTAACAACATACGAATAACTAAACCAAGCTGAATAGATTGTGGATGTCAGAAAATGAAGCAATCAAAGATCAATTTGATTTTTGCAACTATTTCTTTGTGCCAGTTGAAAGAATTCACATTTATCCGTGCTCGAAGTTTTTTTTTTGGTGGTTCTTAATTATTTCGTTTTGTGTGAAGATATATTTTAAATTTATTAATTTTCGGATGTAAATACATGACGAGAACTAAATAACAAAGACTATTAATAAAGAAGACATGAGATCAGCTTGCTCTTCCTCTTTTTCTTGAAAAAACAGAGATTAATATCATACATGTTCCATGAGACGTTGCAACTTTTTTTCGGTTTCTCTTTTCATTTTGCATTCGTAACAAAACTTAATTCGCTTATTTTAGCAATTTTTTTAACTCTTAAACGAACAAAAACACTTTGTGAAACATTTTATTAATAATTTAGTGCAACCGACACAGAAATTTGGGTGAAATGTTGGAGAAAATAGCTAAATAAAAATTGTCTGCATCAAACCAGTAAGTTCGGAGTGCTTTTCCAACAAGTATGATATTAATCTCTGTTTTCTAGTACTAACACTATCAAAGCCCATTTCATGTCTTCTTTATTAATAGTCTTTGCTAAATAAGCATAAAATGTATGCAATTGCGATACACATATTGCATTTATTTTTTTTTTACAAAAAAATCTACTTGATGGTGTACCACATTACCTGCACATTTTATGAATTCGTGCTTAATGTGTTTTTTAATAAATTCGCAAATATATCCGAAATTTTGGGTTTCTAATTTTTCGCCCATAGTTGCGTGGATGGCTAATACTAGTAAAATGAATGTGGTAAAATCATGTGTGTGAAGATAAATTTTAAAATTTAACTTTAACAGAGCAATTTTAACAGGTTAACAGAGCTATGTTAACGGTTAACAGAGCTCTTTTGTGTTAAAAAATAGCGCATTTGAATTTAATTTTAGATTAAAACTTAAAAAATGGCGTTGTATGTGCATTGCAATTAAAAAAACAAATCAATAATAATAGAAAACACAATGAGTAATAACTAACTTAAAGGAATATTAGGAATATATATCTCAGAACTGTTAAAGAATGGCTGGTTGCAAAAATAAGTGGTAATAAATTGATTTGTTTAAAGTATGAAATTGGAGATAGATAGGTTGATAAAACTGGTACCACATATAGCTCTCGTCGAGTGCTATCAGAAAGTACAAGAGTTATATTCCAAATTCCTTTCAGATGCGAGAAATTTTGAAATTTTAGAAATCTGGAATGGCCCACTGTGCTGGAATGGAAAAAGATAGGTTAATGAAACTGGTACCACATATAGCCCTCGTCGAGAGCTATCGGAATATATACGTGTTGTATTCCGAATCCATTTCAGATTCGAGCAATTTTGAATGTAAAGTTAAATGATAAAAATCTAAAGTGGCCCACTGTGCTGGATTACAAATAGATAGGTAAATGAAACTGGTACCACATATAGGCCTTGTTGCGCGCTATTAGAATCTACAAGAAATATATACCGAATCCATTTCAGATTCGAGAAATTTTGACTCTAAAATTAAATTTTAAAAATCTAAAATGGCCCACTGTACTGGAATGGAAAAAGATAGGTCAATGAAACTGGTACCACATATAGCCCTCGCCGAGAGCTATCAGAATATATAAGCATTATAATTCAAGTCCATTTCAGATTCGAGAAATTTTGATTCAATAGAAAAATTTTGTAAATATGAAATGGCCCACTGTGCTGGAATGGAGAATGATAGGCCACTGAAACTGGTTTCACATATAGCCCTCGTCGAGAGCTATTAGAATGTATAATCATTACATTCCAAATTCATTTCAAATTCAAGAAATTTTGAAATTAAAGTTTAATTTAAATTTGAAAAATATAAACTGGCCCACGTGCTGGACACGAAAAAGATAGGTCAACCAAACTTCTACCACAAATAGCCCTTGTCGAGTGCTATAAGAATCTATAGGCATTATAAAGGGTGATACGGTCAAAATTTGGTCAATATAAACTTGACGTATTTCTATCAATTTTGCATTTAAAAAACCTGAACACCCCTCATTTTGAAGGTGTGTGTGTGTAGAATGTTGCTCCTATTTTGATTTTGGAATTCACTCTTCAGTTGTCAAAATGCCGTCCAAGCAAGAAGAGCAGCGTATCAAAATTCTGCTCGCGCATGGCGAAAATCCGAGCTACTCGCACGCAAAGCTGGCAAAATCGCTAAAAGTTGCCAAATCAACCGTTACAAATGTAATTAAAGTGTTTGGGGAACGTTTGTCGACAGCCAGAAAGTGTGGATTGGGGGGAAATCGAAAACCGGAAGCCGCTGAGACGACAAAGAGAGTTGCCGGTAGTTTCAAGCGAAACCCTAACCTCTCTCTGCGAGATGCCGCAAATAAGCTGGGTGTATCGTCTACAACCGTGCATCGAGCCAAAAAACGAGCCGGACTATCGACTTACAAGAAGGTAGTGACTCCAAATCGCGATGATAAACAAAATACGACGGCCAAAGCGCAATCCCGGAGGCTGTACACGACGATGCTGACGAAGTTTGACTGCGTGGTAATGGACGATGAAACCTACGTCAAAGCCGACTACAAGCAGCTTCCTGGACAGGAGTTTTATACGGCAAAAGGAAGGGGAAAGGTAGCAGATATTTTCAAGCACACAAAACTGTCAAAGTTCGCAAAGAAATATCTGGTTTGGCAAGCCATCTGTACCTGTGGCTTGAAAAGCAGCATTTTCATGGCTTCCGGGACTGTCAACCAAGAAATTTACGTGAAAGAGTGTTTGAATAAACGTCTGCTGCCTTTCCTGAAGAAACACGGATGTTCCGTACTGTTTTGGCCGGATTTGGCATCTTGCCATTACGGTAAAAAGGCCATGGAGTGGTACGCCGCCAACAACGTGCAGGTGGTTCCCAAGGACAAGAACCCTCCCAACACGCCAGAGCTCCGCCCAATTGAGAAATACTGGGCTATTGTCAAGCGGAACCTAAAGAAGACCAAAAAAACTGCTAAGGACGAGCAGCAGTTCAAGGCAAACTGGCTTTCTGCGGCGAAGAAGGTGGACATGGTGGCTGTACAAAATCTGATGGCAGGTGTCAAGCGTGAGGCCCGGCAATTCGGATTTGGAAAAGCGAAAGCCTAACTGAATATTTTTCCTGAATTTTATACTAATTGAACTTGAAAAAGAAATTTAATTTGATTTTTTAAATAAACGATTTCACCGATTTACACGCGTTTTCCCTTGACCAAATTTTGATCGTATCACCCTTTATTACGAATCAATTTCAGATTCGAGAAATTTAGAAATTAAAGTTAAATTTTAAAAGTCTGAAATGGCCCACTGTGCTGTGGAATGGGGGAAAGACAGGTCAATAAAACTGGTACCACATATAACCTTCGTCGAGAGGTATCAGAATATATAATTGCTATATTCTAAATTTATTTCGAATTATTGTCAAAATTAGAAATAAAATAGACATATTCCTTTTGAAATTTACCTCTGTGACTGCGTAGCAAAATGTGTTAAACCTCGCTGTTATTAATATAACATAACATACTTTACTCTGAGAGTCGCTCTCTTGATTCGACTTTCAACAGATATTGTGAAAATAACATAGCAGTGTCTCACTATTAACTCAAGTATTTTTGAAATTAAATTTTAAAATAGAAAAATTAAATTTTTTCAAAATCGTAAAAAGATAGGCGAATGAAATTAACGTCAATAATAGATTCGAGAAATTTTGAATGTAAAGTAAAATTGTAAAAATCTCAAATGACCCACTGTGGTGGACACGAAAAAGATAGGTTAATGAAACTAGTACCATATATAACCCTCGTCGAGATCTATTAGAATATATAAGCGTTATATTCCAAATCCATTTCAGATTCGAGAAATTTTGAAATTAAAGTTAAATTTTAAAAATCTCAAATGGCCCACTGTGCTGGAATGGGGAAAGATAGGTTAATGAAACTGATACCACATATAGCCCTCGTCGAGAGCTATTGGAATATATAAGCATTATATTCCAAATTCATTTCAGATTCGAGAAATTTTGACTCTAAAGTTAAATTTTAAAAATCTCAAATGGCCCACTGTGCTGGAATGGGGAAAGATAGGTTAATGGAACTGGTACCACATATAGCCCTCGTCGAGAGCTATTAGAGTATATAAGCGTTATATTCCAAATCCATTTCAGATTCGAGAAAATTTAAAATTAAAGTTAAATTTTAAAAGTCTCAAAGGGCCCACTGTGCTGGAATGGGGAAAGATAGGTTAATGAAACTGGTACCACATATAGCCCTCGTCGAGAGCTATTAGAGTATATAGGCGTTATATTCCAAATCCATTTCAGATTCGAGAAAATTTGAAATTAAAGTTAAATTTTAAAAATATGAAATGGCCCACTTTTGCTGGAATGGAGAAAGATAGGTCAATGAAACTGGTACCACATATAGCCCTCGTCGAGAGCTATCAGAATATATAATTGCTATATTCTAAATTTATTTCGAAATATTGTCAAAATTAGAAATAAATTACGAAATATTTTCCTTTTGAAATTTAACTCTGTAACTGTGTAGCAAAATGTGTTAAACCTCGCTGTTATTAATATAACATAACATACTTTACTCTGAGAGTCGCTCTCTTGATTCGACTCTCAACAGATGTTGTGAAAATAACATAGCAGTGTCTCACCATTACCTCATGTATTTTTGAAGTTAAATTTTAAAATAGAAAAATTCAATTTTTTCAAAATCGTTAAAAGATAGGCAAATGAAATTAACGTCAATAATAGCTCTTATCAAGATCTATCAGAATATGTAAACATTATATTCCGAATCCATTTCAGATTTGAGAAATTTTGACTCTAAAATTAAATTTTAAAAATCTAAAATGGCCCACTGTGGTGGACACGAAAAAGATAGGTTAATGAAACTAGTACCATATATAACCTTCGTCGAGAGCTATCTGAATATGTAAACATTATATTCCGAATCCATTTCAGATTCGAGAAATTGTGACTCTAAAATTAAATTTTAAAAATCTCAAATGGCCCACTGTGCTGGAATGGGGAAAGATAGGTTAATGGAACTGGTACCACATATAGCCCTCGTCGAGAGCTATCAGAATTTATAAGCATTATATTCCAAATCAATTTCAGATTCGAGAAATTTTGAAATTAAAGTTACATTTTAAAAATCAAAAATGGCCCACTGTGCTGGAATGGGGAAAGATAGGTCAATGAAACTGGTACCACATATAGCCCTCATCGAGAGCTATTAGAGTATATAAGCGTTATATTCCAAATCCATTTCAGATTCGAGAAATTTTGAAATTAAAGTTCAATTTTAAAAATATGAAATGGCCCACTGTGCTGGAATGGGGAAAGATAGGTCAATGAAACTGGTACCACATATAGCCCTCGTCGAGAGCTATCATAATATATTATTGCTTTATTCTAAATTTATTTCGAAATATTGTCAAAATTAGAAATAAATTACGACATATTTTCCTTTTGAAATTTACCTCTGTACCTGTGTAGCAAAATGTGTTAAACCTCGCTGTTATTAATATAACATAACATACTTTACTCTGAGAGTCGCTCTCTTGATTCGACACTCAACAGATGTTGTGAAAATAACATAGCAGCGTCTCACCATTACCCCATGTATTTTTTAAGTTAAATTTTAAAATAGAAAAATTCAATTTTTTCAAAATCGTAAAAAGATAGGCGAATGAAATTAACGTCAATAATAGTTCTTATCTAGATCTATCAGAATATGTAAGCAGTATATTCCGAATCCATTTCAGATTGGAGAAATTTTGAATATAAAGTTAAATTTTAAAAATCTCAAATGACCCACTGTGGTGGACACGAAAAAGATAGGTTCATAAAACTGGTACCATATATAGCCCTCGTCGAGAGCTATCAGAATACATACGCGTTGTATTCCAAATCCATTTCAGATTCGAGAAATTTTGAAATTAAAGTTAAATTTTAAAAATCTCAAATGGCCCACTGTGCTGGAATGGGGAAAGATAGGTTAATGAACCTGATACCACATATAGCCCTCGTCGAGAGCTATTGGAATATGTAAACATTATATTCCAAATCCATTTCAGATTCGAGAAATTTTGACTCTAAAATTAAATTTTAAAAATCTCAAATGGCCCACTGTGCTGGAATGGGGAAAGATAGGTTAATGAAACTGGTAGCACATATAGCCCTCGTCGAGAGCTATTAGAGCATATAAGCGTTATATTCCAAATCCATTTCAGATTCGAGAAAATTTAAAATTAAAGTTAAATTTTAAAAGTTTCAAAGGGCCCACTGTGCTGGAATGGGGAAAGATAGGTTAATGAAACTGGTAGCACATATAGCCCTCGTTGAGAGCTATCAGAATTTATAAGCACTATATTCCAAATCCATTTCAAATTCAAGAAATTTTGAAATTAAAGTTAAATTTTAAAAATCTCAAATGACCCACTGTGGTGGACACGAAAAAGATAGGTTCATAAAACTGGTACCATATATAGCCCTCGTCGAGAGCTATCAGAATACATACGCGTTGTATTCCGAATCCATTTCAGATTCGAGAAATTTTGAAATTAAAGTTAAATTTTAATAATCTCAAATTGCCCACTGTGCTAGACACAAAAAATATAGGCGAATGTTATTAACGCCTATAATAGCTCTTGAATAGGCCTACCAGAATATATAAGCATCATTTTGGAATTAAAGTAAAATTTTAAAAATCTCATGAAGACCATATTAAATATTAAATAAATGTGTACCTGTCGATAGTACACACAAAAAATTATCACCAACATTTTTTCAATTAAACACTTAATTGAATTTGGAAACGGATTCAATTAATATGTTAATTGATTCAATTAATTATTTAATCAAATCCGAATAAAACCCAATTAAAAAAATGATTGATATTTGTTACGTTTCCAATTAAAATATTAATTGATTCAATCAATTTGTTAATCAATTCGGAAATAATTTTCAATTACAAACGTGATTGAAATTTTTTCCGTTTCCAATTACACATGTGATTGATCCAATCACTTTTCTGATTGAAATTGAATAATTTTGAGCAATGGAAAGAGCGAAAAGAGAACAAGAGAATGGGTATTTATTCAACATTGTATGATGGAGAGATCAGTCTGTAGAAGTAACTTGTAACGAACGGTTGGGTTTTTGTTTTTCGCGTAAATTGAAAAACATGATTGGCGACATTCTGTCTGCTGCATTGAAAATGTGTACATAAATATTTTGAACGCAACAACAAATCATAGCAAAGGGTTGAAATAAATAAAGTGTGCAACAACAAATGGCCACGTGGTAAAGGGTTGAAAAAATATATGAGAGAACGCATTTGAAATTACCTGTGTTTGTGTTTTGTGGTATTGTAAAAATGGAAAACAATCTACGTTTATTGAAGGTAAGAAATGTGAATACCGTTTTCCATTGAAGCCTGTTTACATAAAACGCACTAAAATAATATATTTTTTATTCATTTCTTTTAGTAACCAATTTTATTTCGTGAAATTGACCAATCAATCCCATCAACTCCATCATTTTATCAAATATGTAAGAATATGTTTGCAACAAAAAAGTGGGTACCGTATTGATCTTTTAAAATTAGAATTTTTTTCACTCCTAGTTTTCTTAAAACCAAGAGCGGTATGGGTTTGTTGGAAGATTCACCTTGAAGTTGCGAAGTGGCGTTGGCATTAAATTGTATTTTTGTTTTACCTGCCTTTTTCAGTTTGAACCCAAGTAGAGAGCAGTATATCTGATATATAAACTAGTGAGCTGAATTATGTAATGGTAAAAAAGTTCTTTCTTTTGGATTTAAAAAATGAAAAATATCCGAAAATAATAAAAATATGTATTTCCCATTTATATATTTTTTCTATTTTTAGAATTTGAAAAGTATCATCAATATAATACCAAATATTACATTGCTTTCCCATTATTTTTGTCTATGATTGGTTCAAATTTTAATAGACGATTTCAATGTGCGGAAATTTTGGAAAGGAATTGTTACTAAAATTAAATTACCGAGCTCCTTAATACACCTTTTTATGCTAAAAGACTACAACTGCAAAAGAAGATTATAAATCTGCAACCTGGAACTAAGAATTGAACTTGATATTCTATGCAGGTAATGTTTAACAAAATTAACTTTTAATTTAACAAAATTAAATTCGAATTATTCTGTTTACTTTCAGAAAAACTAATTTAGCTTACAGGCTGCTGATTTATTGGAAATCGAGGCGCATCTACATATTAGAAGGACCATGCTAACATGGTTATTATATAAGGAAAATAATGATTTATATAATTTATGTAATTGTATTTGTAAGTTATGTTAGAACAAACCACAAATGACAAGAACCAAATTTATTTGTCTATTGCATAATTCAAAAAATAATAAAATATTAAATATGTTTTATAAGAAACACATATTTTCTTTTATTTCAAATAAAATTAAATACGATTTTGGGGTCGCAATATATAAATTTTTTGATTGAAATTTATAGCCAATTTCAATTAATTATTTAATTGAATGAATCAAATAGTTGATTGATTTTTGTCGCGAAATTAATTAAAATTTTAATTGATTCAATTAAAACTGTGATTGAATTTTATGTTAAAAATCAATCACGTTTTTAATTGATTCAATCACACAATTAATTGATTCCGTGACAAAAGTCAATTAAATTTTTAATTGAAAATCGTGTTGGTTTTCAATCAAAATGGGTGATTGATACTATCATTTTCGTGATTGAAGACACTTCAATTAAAAAAATGATTGAATCCGCGATTTTCGTGATTGAAATCAAAAAAAAAATTTTTTGTGTGTAGTGATATATGCGTTTAATGTAAAACGAGGCTATATTCTATATTCAAAAAATCCATTATTTAGTTTTGAATTCTTAAATATCCTAAATCTCCATTAATTTTTTTATATGATATTTTTTTACATTAAAAAACTTATTGTCAATGATATTGTCTATATATAACATAAAAAATTGAACACGCAATAAACAATACTATGCAATGCCGATTTTTATATATAAGTCATTTTAATTAAAATAGTATAAATATAAAGTAAGTACTTAAAGTATTCCCCATCCCAGCACAGTGGGCCATTTCATATTTACATTCAAAATTTCTCGAATCTGAAATGGATTTGGAATATAATGCTTATATATTCCAATAGCTCTCGACAAGGGCTATATGTGGTATCAGTTTCATTAACCTATCTTTCCCCATTCCAGCACAGTGGGCCATTTGAGATTTTTAAAATTTAACTTTAATTTCAAAATTTCTCGAATCTGAAATGGATTTGGAATACAACGCGTATGTATTCTGATAGCTCTCGACGAGGGCTATATATGGTACCAGTTTTATGAACCTATCTTTTTCGTGTCCACCACAGTGGGTCATTTGAGATTTTTAAAATTTAACTTTATATTCAAAATTTCTCCAATCTGAAATGGATTCGGAATATATTGCTTACATATTCTGATAGATCTAGATAAGAACTATTATTGACGTTAATTTCATTCGCCTATCTTTTTACGATTTTGAAAAAATTGAATTTTTCTATTTTAAAATTTAACTTCAAAAATACATGAGGTAATGGTGAGACACTGCTATGTTATTTTCACAACATCTGTTGAGAGTCGAATCAAGAGAGCGACTCTCAGAGTAAAGTATGTTATGTCATATTAATAACAGCGAGGTTTAACACATTTTGCTACACAGGTACAGAGGTAAATTTCAAAAGGAAAATATGTCGTAATTTATTTCTAATTTTGACAATATTTCGAAATAAATTTAGAATAAAGCAATAATATATTATGATAGCTCTCGACGAGGGCTATATGTGGTACCAGTTTCATTGACCTATCTTTCTCCATTCCAGCACAGTGGGCCATTTCATATTTTTAAAATTGAACTTTAATTTCAAAATTTCTCGAATCTGAAATGGATTTGGAATATAACGCTTATATACTCTAATAGCTCTCGATGAGGACTATATGTGGTACCAGTTTCATTGACCTATCTTTCTCCATTCCAGCACAGAGGGCCATTTCATATTTTTAAAATTTAACTTTAATTTCAAAATTTCTCGAATCTGAAATGGATTTGGAATGTAATGCTTACATATTCAGATAGCTCTCGACAAGGGTTATATATGGTACTAGTTTCATTAATCTATCTTTTTCGTGTCCACCACAGTGGGTCATTTGAGATTTTTAAAATTTAACTTTACATTCACAATTTCTCCAATCTGAAATGGATTCGGAATATAATGCTTATAAATTCTGATAGCTCTCGACGAGGGCTATTTGTACTACCAGTTTCATTAACCTATCTTTCCCCATTCCAACACAGTGGGCCCTTTGAGACTTTGAAAATTTAACTTTAATTTCAAAATTTCTCGAATCTGAAATGGATATGGAATATAACGCTTATATACTCTAATAGCTCTCGACGAGGGCTATATGTGGTACCAGTTTCATTAACCTATCTTTCCCCATTCCAGCACAGTGGGCCATTTGAGATTTTTAAAATTTAACTTTAATTTCAAAATTTCTCGAATCTGAAATGGATTTGGAATATAATGCTTATATATTCCGATAGCTCTCGACGAGGGTTATATGTGGTACTAGTTTCATTAACCTATCTTTCCCCATTCCAGCACGGTGGGCCATTTTTTATTTTTAAAATTTAACTTTAATTTCAAAATTTCTCGAATCTGAAATTGATTTGGAATATAATGCTTATAAATTAAGATAGCTCTCGGAGAGGGCTATATGTACTACCAGTTTAATTGACCTATCTTTCTCCATTCCAGCACAGTGGGCTATTTTAGAATTTTAAAATTTAACTTTAATTTCATATTTTTTCGAATCTGAAATGGATTCGGAATATAATGCTTACATATTCAGATAGTTCTCGACGAGGGTTATATGTGGTACTAGTTTCATTAACCTATCTTTCCCCATTCCAGCACAGTGGGCCATTTGAGATTTTTAAAATTTAACTTTAATTTCAAAATTTCTCGAATCTGAAATGGATTTGCAATATAATGCTTATATATTCTAATAGCTCTCGACGAGGGTTATATATGGTACTAGTTTCATTAACCTATCTTTTTCGTGTCCACCACAGTGGGTCATTTCAGATTTTTAAAATTTAACTTTATATTCAAAATTTCTCCAATCTGAAATGGATTCGGAATATAATGTTTACATATTCTGATAGATCTAGATAAGAACTATTATTGACGTTAATTTCATTCGCCTATCTTTTTACGATTTTGAAAAAATTGAATTTTTCTATTTTAAAATTTAACTTCAAAAATACATGAGGTAATGGTGAGACACTGCTATGTTATTTTCACAACATCTGTTGAGAGTCGAATCAAGAGAGCGACTCTCAGAGTAAAGTATGTTATGTCATATTAATAACAGCGAGGTTTAACACATTTTGCTACACAGGTACAGAGGTAAATTTCAAAAGGAAAATATGTCGTAATTTATTTCTAATTTTGACAATATTTCGAAATAAATTTAGAATATAGCAATTATATATTCTGATATCTCTCGACGAAGGCTATATGTGGTACCAGTTTCATTGACCTATCTTTCCCCCATTCCACAGCACAGTGGGCCATTTTTGATTTTTAAAATTTAACTTTAATTTCAAAATTTCTCGAATCTGAAATGGATTCGGAATATAATGCCTATAGATTCTTATAGCACTCGACAAGGGCTATTTGTGGTAGAAGTTTGGTTGACCTATCTTTTTCGTGTCCAGCACAGTGGGCCAGTTTATATTTTTCAAATTTAAATTTAACTTTAATTTCAAAATTTCTTGAATTTGAAATGAATTTGGAATGTAGTGATTATACATTCTAATAGCTCTCGACGAGGGCTATATGTGAAACCAGTTTCAGTGGCCTATCATTCTCCATTCCAGCACAGTGGGCCATTTCATATTTATAAAATTTTTCTTTTGAATCAAAATTTCTCGAATCTGAAATGGACTTGAATTATAATGCTTATATATTCTGATAGCTCTCGACGAGGGCTATATGTGGTACTAGTTTCATTGACCTATCTTTTTCCATTCCAGTACAGTGGGCCATTTTAGATTTTTAAAATTTAATTTTAGAGTCAAAATTTCTCGAATCTGAAATGGATTCGGAATATAACTCTTGTAGATTCTAATAGCGCCCAAAAAGGCCTATATGTGGTACCAGTTTCATTTACCTATCTATTTGTAATCCAGCACAGTGGGCCACTTTAGATTTTTATCATTTAACTTTACATTCAAAATTGCTCGAATCTGAAATGGATTCGGAATACAGCACGTATATATTCTGATAGCTCTCGACGAGGGCTATATGTGGTACCAGTTTCATTAACCTATCTTTTTCCATTCCAGCACAGTGGGCCATTCCAGATTTCTAAAATTTCAAAATTTCTCGCATCTGAAATGAATTTGGAATATAACTCTTGTACTTTCTGATAGCACTCGACGAGAGCTATATGTGGTACCAGTTTTATCAACCTATCTATCTCCAATTTCATACTTTAAACAAATCAATTTATTACCACTTATTTTTGCAACCAGCCATTCTTTAACAGTTCTGAGATATATACTCCTAATATTCCTTTAAGTTAGTTATTACTCATTGTGTTTTCTATTATTATTGAGTTGTTTTTTTAATTTTAATGCACATACAACGCCATTTTTTAAGTTTTAATCTAAAATTAAATTCAAATTTAAAATTTTTTTACATAAAAGAGCTCTGTTAACCGTTAACATAGCTCTGTTAACCTGTTAAAATTGCTCTGTTAAAGTTAAATTTTAAAATTTATCTTCACACACATGGTAAAATCTTAGCCTCGTCGAAGAAAAACAAAAAATTGGCTTTCGAAAAACAAATGGGTATACCACATTTGCTGCACTTACCCTACTTGTTTAATTTTAAAACAAAACAAAAAAAAAATAATAGAAAATAAAACACAAAAAAGAAAACCGAGGAATCTAAATATAACAGATACCAAAAATAATTTACCATTTTTGCAAAATTATGAAGACTTCGAGTTTGTGTGAATTAAATTTTCTGGGAATACCTTCCCCAACGGTTAACTTACGTCATAGTTTGTTTTTTGAATAATTGGATTAAAAATATTCATATTCATTTGACAAATTAACAATTTACATTAATTGACAACCTTAATAACTAATGCAAGAATGCAAATTTCCAGTAGATGTTTAGATGGCAATGGTAGTATGTAAATGTAGCAATTAAAAGTAATTGCAAAAGATAAAGCGACTAAAAGTAGCGCAAAGCTGGCTCTATGATAAAGATTGTAAAAAGAATTACATATCGAATTAACATTTAATTGTTAACATTTTGGAAAAACTTTTGCAAAAACTGACTTTAAACTTTTTAATAAGCCGATAGCCTTTGTAGCTAGTGTTTTAATGTTTATTATAGTTTTTAGAATTCTAATAAATAAATAACTTTTTAATTTTTGAACAATCAGTTTTTAATTTTTTCAAATATTAGTGAAGTAGGCTTTTCCAAATTTTAAAATTATTCGCCTTTAACGGCCATTTTCATGTAGCTCAGTTAGGCTTTAGCTGCCAGTTAACAGAAAGAAAAATGGAAACATCTTTTCTCCGGTTAACTATAACTGAAAATTTTTCAGCAGTTAAGTTTCTAACTGACATATGGAATATATACGCAAGATGACAGATATGTAGATATCACGGTTTAAAAGTTCGTTAGCTAACGTAGCACACGCAAAAAAATAATTCTTTCCTCCCAAACGAAATTTTAGACAAAGTTCGTTTCTCATTTGCTTTTCGCTGTAAGGAAGTGTATTTGGAAGAAAAGTATATACTTTTTGTGATAAACGTTTATTCTTTTCCAGGATGTAAAAACAATTTCAGAAAGACAAACTCAAAAAAAAACATTGTTTTCTTGCTAATTGTATTTTCCCTCACATCCACGGGGTTTTTTAGTTCTTAACACCTTTTCCTGTAATACCAACAATGTAGAAGAAATCATACGATTTTATAAATTTTTAAAATTTTTTTACCTTTCGCCTGGACGGAGAATCGAACCGCGGACCCTGCACTTTGTAAGCCAACACACTAACCACTGAGCTATGTACCTGTTATGGTCATCAATAGATAAATATCCATATAAGTTATATTTATATAGCATAGCTTGCGGCGCCCACGAGCCGAATAAACAAAGTTTATTTAACAGAAACAAACAGTTAGTTTGGCACCGTGGAGCAGTGGTTGCTACGTCTGACTTGCATGCCAAGGGTCGTGGGTTCGATCCCTGCTTCGACCAAAGTTTTTTTTTTTGTTTACATATATTCTAGATATGTTCGGAAGATTCCGAAAAAATGTTGAACATTACATTCTACTATATTAAATTTTGAACTGTAAAATGTGTCTTATTAAAGACTTAAAGTCACAAAAGAACAGTGTTTGATATAAACGAAATGGACTGTGTTGTTGTTTCAAAAATAATTTTCTTTATTGAAAAAATAAAAATTTTGTAACAAACGAATTTTTTTGGTGATAAAAGTTTAAAATTTTCGAAGCAATTCAAAAAACTCTAACAAAAGAAAAACGTTTTCGGTACACGTTTTCCAAACTTTTTTTTCTTTGCGTGCATTAACGGAGCTTCATGAAAATGGGGGTAAGTAAGGTAAATATTTTGACTTTATGAAATATTCAGAATGTGGAAAAGATGGACGAAGTTTTCAATGTCAAAAATAGGTACAAACACAAAAACGCCAAGAAATATTTGACAAGTTTTTATGAAAATAAAAAAACTAGTGATAAAGACTCTGCTGTGGAAAATCAAATTTTTTTTAAAAAGAAAATTCCAACCAGCTGCAAAAAGATCAAGATTTCGAAACACAAAACCAAGAGACCGAGGTTCGTCCTCCAAGTTCTCGAGAAATGAAAATCGGACCTCGATCACCATGAAAATTTACTTCTAAATAATTAGACCTAGGAGCCGTAGGTTATTGGTGCCTGCTACCTTATGAAGCCACTTAATTATTACATACATATTTTCTTTTTTGGTTACACTATTCAAAGGTAATCTAAACCACACCAATAAAGGCGAATTCGATCAATATTTATAGTTTTTGTTTATCCCATTTGTACTTTATGGACCAAGTGCCATTGTAAACAAGGCCATGGTATTTTAACAAACAAAAAACACCAAAAAGCATACAATATAAATATTCTAAAATAAACTAAAATCAGCATTAAAAGCAAAGCAACAAAAAGAAATAGTAAAAAAATATTACCAACGTTTATTAATGGCCCAGAAAAATTCAATATGTGAATGGGGTGAGAGGTAGGAGAAACCAAAAATAATAACAGAAAAACATGAAGGAAAGCTCATTATCGACGAAATGGTAATGAGTTTCGTAGGTTTTAGTGTTGGTACAAAATTCCTAGATGCCTAAAACAATTGATATGGAATGTGTAGGATGAGTTTTTTCGTTTCAAGAGTACATGCTGGTAAATTATAGTACTAACTAATGGTGAAAAAAATAAAAGATATGGGTTTTCGCATACCACATAAATAATTAGAAACAAGTGAAAATAAGTGAAGTGTAAAAAAATAACTAGAAAACTAAAATAAGAATTAAAAAGAAAAACAAAAATAACTCATTTGTGGCTATAATAAAATCCATTCGCTGGGTAACCAGCGTTAAATACTTTATGGAGGAAGGTTTGTAATGGGATATAACTTTAAGAAAAAACACAAACATTTTGCAAAAAAATTTTTTTCAAAATTATATTTCTATAGAGAATTTTGTCAAAATTTTATTTCTATAGAAAACTTTGTCAAAATTTTATTTCTATAGAAAATTTTGTTAAAATTTTATTTCTATAGAAAATTTTGTCAAAATTTTATTTCTATAGAAAATGTTGTCAAAATTTTATTTCTATAGAAAATTTTGTCAAAATTTTATTTCTTTAGAAAATTTTGTCAAAATTTCATTTCTATAGTAAATGTTGTCAAAATTTTATTTTTATTGAAAATTTTGTCAAAGTTTTATTTCTATAGAAAATTTTGTCAAAATTTCATTTCTATAGAAAATTTTGTCAAAATTTTATTTCTATGGAAATTTTTGTCAAAATGTTATTTCTATAAAAAACTTTGTCAAAATTTAATTTTGTCAAAATTTTATTTCTATAGTAAATGTTGTCAAAATTTAATTTTTATTGAAAATTTTGTCAAAGTTTTATTTCTATAGAAAATTTTGTCAAAATTTCATTTCTATAGAAAATTTTGTCAAAATTTTATTTCTATAGAAAATTTTGTGAACATTTTATTTCTATAAAAATTTTTTTCAAAATTTTATTTCTATAGAAAATTTTGTCAAAATTTTATTTCTATAGAAAATTTTGTTCAAATTTTATTTCTATAAAAAATTTTGTTAAAAATTTTATTTTTATCAAAAATGTTGTCAAAATGTTATTTCATTAGAAAATTTTGTCCAAATTTTATTTCTATAGAAGACTTTTGTCAAAATTTTATTTCCACAGAAAGCTTTGTCAAAATTGTATATCTATAGAAAATTTTTTCAAAATTTTATTTCTATAGAAAATTTTGTCAAAATTTTATTTCTACAGAAAATTTTGTCAAAATTTTATTTCTATAGAAATCTTTGTCAAAATTATATTTCTATAGAAAATTTTGCCAAAACTGTTACTTCTATAGAAAATTCTTCTAAAATTTTTACTTCTATAGAAAATTTTGTCAAAACTTTTACTTCTACAGAAAATTTTGTTCAAATTCCTACTTCTATAGAAAATTTTGTCAAAACTTGTACTTCTGTAGAAAATTTTGTAAAAACTTTTACTTCTATAGAATTTTTTTTTGTTAAAATTTTATTTTTATCAAAAATGTTGTCAAAATGTTATTTCTATAGAAAAATTTGTCTAAATTTTATTTCTATAGAAAATTTTGTCTATATTTTATTTCTATAGAAAATTTTGTCTAAATTTTATTTCTATAGAAATACAATTTTGACGCAACATTACGGTGATTCGGAACACAGAAAAAAATGTCACGAAAATTTTTCCAATTAAAATCTTAATTGATTTTTAAAAAATATTCAATTAAAAATTTAATTGATTCAACAAATTTTTTAATTGAAATAAAAATCAATCACACAAATTAATAGTATCAATTAAATATTTAATTGGATCAATTAATTTTTTAATTGACTGTCAATTAATTTTTCATTGATACTATCATTTCTGTGATTGAAGACATTTCAATTAAAAAATTAATTGGATCAATTAATTTCGTGATTGAATCAGAAAAATTTTTTTTGTGTGAAGATTTTTGGTATAAAGTTTTATACTAGTCGAAAGCTACCGTTTCAGTGTAACATTCTTGCAATTTTTAACTTCACATTTTTCCTTCAAATTACAAAATTTTCTTTATTTAAATTACATATGCAAGATCTATATCTAAATGTGAATAAGAGATCGGTTCATAAATATGATTTTTATGGGCAAATTTTGGCAAATTTAGAAATGATGAACGTGGAAAACCTCCAAAAAAGTTTGAAGACGCCGAATTGGATGGATATGACACATTGAGTCATATTATTATGACCAATGGATCTAAACCATTGGCCAAAAATCATCCTCAGACCCTGATATGTCCCTCCATGCTTGGCAGCCTTAGCACAACACTGTAGCCTATTTCCTCTCTTGTCGTTTTTCTTTCGTATTATGCCCCTCACTATTCAGTTATCATAAGCTTCCATAACTTTGGTGCCAAATACGAAAGTAGTGATTCTGAGTCGATCGACTTTTTTGTAGATCAAATAAAGTTATATATAAATATAGTATAAAAATTTACTAAAATTAAATTTTCTACAAAATTGTGCAGAATTTACAAAAAGTTGTAAATTTTACCAAAAATTTGTAAATTTTACCAAAAATTGCGTCCATCATTAACGTCGTATGACGCTAAAGATATTTTTGCAGTTTTAAACTCCAAATTACCTGCAAAGTACAAAATATTTTTGAATTTGCCGAAAACTATATATACTTATTTTTATCATGTCGGCATTTGTAATATATTTTAGTCAAGAATTTATAAAATTATCTTACATTTTCTAGGGCTCACTTTTTGTGGAGTGTAGCTATGTATCTACAATTTACTGCAATCTTTACATTAACCGAATTTTCATCATTAAATTTGTCGAAAAATATGTATGTACTTATTTTTTATCATATCGGCGTTTGAATATAATCAAGAAAAAGATTTCATGAAGTAAAATAGAATTAAATTGGCTTTAGTGCCATATAGAGTTCACATTTGTTTTAATGGAAATTGTATGCTTTCCATGGTGGTGGTTATTTAAAAGGCGTCCAGGCCGAACTTTTTGCCGTATATTCTTCTATTCCTTCTAGTTATTGCAAAAATAAATACTAACCCATATCATCCAGGTTCCAAGTAGTTGATCATCGTATAATAGCTAGAGAAAGCTTTGTGAATCAACCCATACATGGATGGACGATCCAATTTTTTTCTTATATTTTCTTTATTTTTTTTATAACTTTGACTTAACGATTCAATTCCTCCCATTTTTATATTCAACATCGCTAGTAGAAGACTTCTTGTTTTTCAGCAAATCCACTTAAAGTCTCTTCACCAACACCATTCAATCTAATCAAATAGCATATGAAATGGGGGCTTTAACACTTCAGACCAAACAAAAGCAAAATAAAACAAAACAAACAAACAAAAAAAAAAAATATTAAATTAATTCCAAACAAGAATGTAGTCAAATGATGCGCATGTGATGCATCAAAGCAGAGCACAGAGAAAAATATGAATGAATTTACCAGAACGCCCCCCTTCATTCCATAATAGGTTACTGGTCGTTTTTGGTGGGATTTTTTTATGTAGGATTTTATCATCGTCGGCAATATGATGGCATCAAAATGTTGTTGCTACTTACTACCGCGTCACCCTACATTGGCAATTGGATGACGCTTCTGTGGTTTTAATTGATTTATGACTGCTGGTTGGTACTACAATTTAAATAAAATACAAAAATAAAATCTGAAGTGATTTCTTATACAAGCTAACTGGAATTTGAGCATGCATTTATATTTGGACAAACAAATACTGAACTTTGAATAGAACAGACAGACTAAAAACAATCACTCAATTCAATTTATGTTTTTATTGCTTTTGTTATTGTTGGTCTTTTTTTCCCCAATATAAAAAACAACACCAGAAATACAGTGGCAATTGTGAGTCGCCATACAAAACTCACTAAGTGATGGAATAACAATAGAAAGTCTGTCTTTGAACAAGCTTGTGAAATATGATCAGAATGGAGAACTGTGTAATATTTTAATTGAAATGCTTTGCACACATTTCAATGCAAACGTCGTTACCTTTCAATTGCTGTTATTTAGTTTTTTTTAAATAAAATTTTTTCATGTGTAAATTGAAAGAGACGTGATTGGCTATTGGGAAGACACTTTTTTGGTGAGTGAAAATATTGCATTTCATTTTGTTGGTTTTGCGCCACATATATAGGGGAAGACTTTCTCTAATAAAAGCAAAAGAAATTCGATTATATTTTTGGGCATTTAGTTTCTTGATCAAAGTTTTTTTTTTTGTTATATTTTTTTTCAAAAATTCTGTATGCTGAAATTTTTGAAAATCTAGGTATTAATCGACTTCTGACCTTGTCAAAAATTTTAACGAAATACTCAAAAATCCGACAAGTCCAAAACGACATTTTCCATTTTTATTAAAAAATATGACTTTTCCAAAAAGTAAAAAACTCGAAAAGACAACACAGTGGTCACATTTTTCTCGAGGAGCAGCCCATATATGGAGACTTCCAAACACAATTTGCAATATTCGTTTTTAACCCTTCTGTGCGTGATGAGGTCCCGCTGGACCTTTTTGATTTTTATTCATACATAACTTTATCTTTTATATGAATTTCAGCTTGATGGTTAATGACTTCTTGTACTGAAGTGTTTTAAGTTGAAAACTTTAAATTTTTATGTGATTGAATCATTAATCGGTTTTTATAGGTATTTGAAAAAGTTTAGTGCGATTCTGCGTGATGAGGTCCAATGGGACCTATTACTAATTACATTAGTGGTTTTAGCACAGTTTAAAAAGCAGTGTAAAGATATTGCGATTTTCGTATTTGGAACAATTAATAACACTAACATCCTTTCAGAAAATACCGTTATTTGGAAGAATTTGTCATTTTTGAAGTTTCCATTGGTTTCGTTGCTTGGTAGTACATAATTTTATGTCTTCCGTTGATATATCCAATATAGTGAGAGTAAAAGTGCAAAAAAAGTTATTTGAACTTCATGGAAATCGTGGTCGAAATAAGTTTTTATATTTCTATACATTTTCCAGACCTATCGGCTCCTGGAATTTGGCAAGATGTGCCTCAATTTGGACCAAGTTTGAAACAACCACTGTGCACATAATACTGCGAGCAAAACGAACGCCACTAAAAAAATCGTATTGTTTTTCCTTCAAAAATCCAGTTTGTTAAGAACATTCAACTACAAAAACAATATATTGTTGCTTGGTACGTATAAGGATACTTATAGGTACCACGCCTGCGTCAAACATCAGGGCCACTAGTATACTAATCAAAAATTTTAACATTATCTGTATCCTATTAAAAATTAAATGAAACTCTATATTTACAACCAAATGTTTATATATGCAATTTGTGCATTATAGAAGAGTCCACCTACAGTAAATGATCGAAAAATATCGTAGGGATAACCTCTCTACCATCCTTTTTTTATTGTAGGTCACACGGGACCTCATCACGCTGGTATCGCTTCCAGTGTTATTTCATACACAAGGGTTAACATCGGGTAGAGGACCGCTTCATAAGTCAGGGAGCCCCTTTGATAGAGGGACAGCAATATTGAGTGCTATTCCCAAGGTTTTTGAGAGGATGGTGACGGATGTTTTGTCACATGGCATTTCTTCGATATTGGATCCTTGCCAGCATGGTTTTCCTAAGGGCCGTTCAACTACTACGAACTTAGTGGAGTTTACTTCTCATATTATTAGTCAGTTTGTTGTTGGGAATCAGACTCATGTTATTTATAACGATTTTAGTAAGGCTTTTGACCGGGTGAATCATAAGCTGTTGTTATATAAGCTGGATAGGATTAGATTGACCGGTACTGTTTTCAATTGGATTTCGTCGTATCTTGGGTGCCGTACGCATATTGTATCTTTTGGGGATTCCTATTGAGGTGTTTTGAGGTCCTATCGGGTGTGCTTCAGGGTCGTCATTTGGGGCCTATCCTATTTTTGTTGTTTATAAACGATTTAGCAGTTTAGTTAATTCTAGAATTTTGATGTGTGCTGATAATGTTAAGTTATTCTCCTCGTTCGATGATTCGGTTCGAGCGCATTTATTACAGGATGATTTGGATAGCTTTGGTGACTGGTGTAGGGTGATCTAATGGATTTGAACTTGAAGAAATGCAAGTTTATGCGATTCTTCAGGTATAGTTATTGTAAGAGGTCAATTCTTTTGTTGATCTTGGTAGTGTGTACGCTGTCTCTACGTTATGGGGACGAGGCCCCCACGGTCGGAAGAGGCGGGAAAGTAGGCGATGGGATCGTTCGAGGGCTAAAAGATCTATCGTTCACATATAAATCGGTTTGTCCATCTTTTTCTAGACCAAACACGGTTGCCACAGTTGGTAGAATTCTACCAAAAATGTTAGATGTTTGGTAAATTTTCTATAGAAATAAAATTTTGACAAAATTTTCTATAGAAATAAAATGTTGACAACATTTTCTATAGAAATAAAACTTTGACAAAATTTTCTATAGAAATTTTGACAAAAATTATGCGATTCTTCAGGTATAGTTATTGTGAGAGGTCAATTTTTTTGTTGATCTTGGTGGTGTGTACGCTGTCTCTACGTTATGGGGACGAGGCCCCCACGGTCGGAAGAGGCGGGAAAGTAGGCGATGGGATCGTTCGAGGGCTAAAAGATCTATCGTTCACATATAAATCGGTTTGTCCATCTTTTTCTAGACCAAACACGGTTGCCACAGTTGGTAGAATTCTACCAAAAATGTTAGATGTTTGGTAAATTTTCTATAGAAATAAAATTTTGACAAAATTTTCTATAGAAATAAGATGTTGACAAAATTTTCTATAGAAATAAAACTTTGACAAAATTTTCTATAGAAATTTTGACAAAAATTATGCGATCCTTCAGGTATAGTTATTGTAAGAGGTCAATTCTTTTGTTGATCTTGGTGGTGTGTACGCTGTCTCTACGTTATGGGGACGAGGCCCCCACGGTCGGAAGAGGCGGGAAAGTAGGCGATGGGATCGTTCGAGGGCTAAAAGATCTATCGTTCACATATAAATCGGTTTGTCCATCTTTTTCTATACCAAACACGGTTGCCACAGTTGGTAGAATTCTACCAAAAAAATTTGAAAAAATTTTCTATAGAAATAAAATTTTGACAAAATTTTCTATAGAAATAAAATTTTGACAAAATTTTCTATAGAAATAAAATTTTGAGAAAATTTTCTATAGAAATAAAATTTTGACAACATTTTCTATACAAATAAAATTTTGACGAAATTTTCCATAGAAATAAAATTTTGACAAAATTTTCTATAGAAATAAAATTTTGCAAAAATTTTCTATAGAAATAAAATTTTGCCAAAAATTTTCTAAAGAAATAAAATTTTGTTACAATTTTCTAAAGAAATAAAATGTTGACAAGATTTTCTATAGAAATAAAGTGTTGACAAAAATTTTCTATAGAAATAAAATTTTGACAAAATTTTCGATAGAAATAAAATGTAGAAAAATTTTCTATAGAAATAAAACTTGGTTACAATTTTCTAAAGAAATAAAACTTGGTTACAATTTTCTATAGAAATAAAATTTTGACAAAATTTTCTATAGAAATAAAATTTTGACAAAATTTTCTATAGAAATAAAATTTTGACAAAATTTTCTATAGAAATAAAATTTTGACAAAATTTTCCATAGAAATAAAATTTTAACAAAATTTTCTATAGAAATAAAATTTTGGAAAAATTTTCTATAGAAACAAAATTTTGCCAAAAATTTTCTATAGAAATAAAATTTGGTTACAATTTACTAAAGAAATAAAATGTTGACAACATTTTCTATAGAAATAAAATTTTGACAAAACTTTCTAGAGAAATAAAATTTTGACAAAATTTTCTATAGAAATAAAATTTTGACAAAATTTTCTATTGAAATAAAATTTTGACAAAATTTTCTACAGAAATAAAATTTTGACAAAATTTTCTATAGAAATAAAGTTTTGACAAAAATTTTCTATAGAAATAAAATTTTGTTACAATTTTCTAAAGATATAAAACTTTGACTATATTTTCCATAGAAATAAAATTTTGACAAAATTTTCTATAGAAATAAAACTTTGACAAAATTTTAAATGCAAATAAAATTTTGACAAAATTTGCTATAGAAATAAAATTTTTACAAAATTTTCTATAGAAATAAAATTTTGAGAAAATTTTCTATAGAAATAAAATTTTGACAACATTTTCTATACAAATAAAATTTTGACGAAATTTTCCATAGAAATAAAATTTTGACAAAATTTTCTATAGAAATAAAATTTTGCAAAAATTTTCTATAGAAATAAAATTTTGCCAAAAATTTTCTAAAGAAATAAAATTTTGTTACAATTTTCTAAAGAAATAAAATGTTGACAAGATTTTCTATAGAAATAAAGTGTTGACAAAAATTTTCTATAGAAATAAAATTTTGACAAAATTTTCGATAGAAATAAAATGTAGAAAAATTTTCTATAGAAATAAAACTTGGTTACAATTTTCTAAAGAAATAAAACTTGGTTACAATTTTCTATAGAAATAAAATTTTGACAAAATTTTCTATAGAAATAAAATTTTGACAAAATTTTCTATAGAAATAAAATTTTGACAAAATTTTCTATAGAAATAAAATTTTGACAAAATTTTCCATAGAAATAAAATTTTAACAAAATTTTCTATAGAAATAAAATTTTGGAAAAATTTTCTATAGAAACAAAATTTTGCCAAAAATTTTCTATAGAAATAAAATTTGGTTACAATTTACTAAAGAAATAAAATGTTGACAACATTTTCTATAGAAATAAAATTTTGACAAAACTTTCTAGAGAAATAAAATTTTGACAAAATTTTCTATAGAAATAAAATTTTGACAAAATTTTCTATTGAAATAAAATTTTGACAAAATTTTCTACAGAAATAAAATTTTGACAAAATTTTCTATAGAAATAAAGTTTTGACAAAAATTTTCTATAGAAATAAAATTTTGTTACAATTTTCTAAAGATATAAAACTTTGACTATATTTTCCATAGAAATAAAATTTTGACAAAATTTTCTATAGAAATAAAACTTTGACAAAATTTTAAATGCAAATAAAATTTTGACAAAATTTGCTATAGAAATAAAATTTTTACAAAATTTTCTATAGAAATAAAATTTTGACAAAATTTTCTATAGAAATAAAATTTTGTTACAATTTTCTAAAGAAATAAAATGTTGATAAGATTTTCTATAGGAATAAAGTTTTGACAAAAATTTTATATAGAAATAAAATTTTGACAAAATTTTCTATAGAAATAAAATTTTGACAAAATTTTCTATAGTAATAAAATTTTGAGAAAATTTTCGAGAGAAATAAAATTTTGAGAAAATTTTGCTAAAGAAATAAAATTTTGACAAAATTTTCTATAGAAATAAAATTTTGACAAAATTTTCTATAGAAATAAAATTTTGTTATAATTTTCTAAAGAAATAAAATTTTGACAAAATTTTCTATAGAAATAAAACTTTGAAAAAAATTTCTATAAAAATAAAATTTTGCCAAAAATTTTCTATGGAAATAAAATTTTGTTACAATTTTCTAAAGAAATAAAATGTTGACAAGATTTTCTATAGAAATAAAGTTTTGATAAAAATTTTCTATAGAAATAAAATTTTGTTACAATTTTCTAAAGAAATAAAATTTTGATAAAATTTTCTATAGAAATAAGATTTTGACAAAATTTTCTATAGAAATAAGATTTTGACAAAATTTTCTATAGAAATAATATTTTGACAAGATTTTCTATAGATATAAAATTTTGACAAAACTTTCCATAGAAATAAAATTTTGACAAAATTTTCTATAGAAATAAAATTTTGTTACAATTTTCTAAAGAAATAAAATGTTGACAAGATTTTCTATAGAAGTAAAGTTTTGACAAAAATTTTCTATAGAAATAAAATTTTGTTATAATTTTCTAAAGAAATAAAATTTTGCAAAATTTTCTATAGAAATAAAACTTTGAAAAAAATTTCTATAGAAATAAAATTTTGACAAAATTTTCTATAGACATAAAATTTTGACAAGATTTTCTATAGAAATAAAATTTTGACAAAATTTTCTATAGTAATAAAATTTTGACAAAATTTTATTATTATAGAAATAAAATTTTTATAAAATTTACTATAGAAAAAAATTTTGACAAAATTTTCTATAGAAATACTCGATAATCTTGGATCACCTACCAACCTCGTGTTAGTAGTATTGCTTTGTTGTGGTTGATTTAGTAAATAATCTTTTCATATTTTGTCTTCTTTTAATTATATTGCGAACCTAAAATGTTTTGTCATATTTCATATTATTAATTTATTTATTTTTATACTATTTTATACATATTTATATTTATTATATACACGCATATGTTCTCACATTGTCATAACTTGAATTGTACTTTATTCATAGTTAGTGGTCCGTTGTAATTTATATAAATTGGCCGCTATGTGGCTTAAAATTACATGATGAAAATAAAAATAAAATAAATAAAAAATACAATTTTGACAAAATTTTCCATAGAAATAAAATTTTGACAAAATTTTCCATAGAAATAAAATTATGACAAAATTTTCTAGAGAAAATTTTGACAGAATTTTATATAGAAAGAAAATTTTGACAAAATTTTCTATTGAAATAAAATTTTGGATAATTTGAGTTTATTCCATCTTTTTGTATCAAATAGCAAAAAAAAAAAAAAAAATAAAAATGAATAAATATTTTCTATTTGAAACAAATTTTAGTAAATTTTAAAGAAACATGCAAAACTAACACACTTCCACTGTGCCTCCGAAGGCCATAGCGTTTTGAAGTTATTGTTGCTTTATTCAGTATTTGTAAACCAAAATATGGGGGATACTCCGCAAGAAAGACTAAATGAACTTTAAGGTATAACGTAGTCGACTGGGATGTTTTATGTCTAGTAAATAATGACCCTATGGAAATAAAATGAATGTACCGATGTTTCTGCTTTCTCCCCCAGTATCAAGAATTTAAATCACTTCTAACAAAAACACTTTGCATTTTTATAATATTTTACTGTCTGGCACCCTTTCTATTGTTGTCATTTCTATGAGGTATATAAGCATAAATATTGTCCTGTGACCTGCCTTTACGTAAAATAGGGTGATACCACGGGCTCAGGTGCTTTTTTGACGGTCTGTGTCGGCTAGGTTATTTCACTAATGTTTAGCTATGAGTTTTCAATTGCCAATGTCACATGGAAGTAATTGTTGGTAACACCCCTAACCATTTCTTCATGCATGTGCAGCAGAGCTTATTGAAACTCCCAACACGATTCCTTTTTTTTTCTGTTTCGAAACAAGAATGTTTTCTCATCACAAACACTCTGCACTTCACTCAAATGTAGAAGCAAACAAATATTGACACTTGCTTTCTGTCTCTTTGAATACAGAGGGTGATTGCATAAAAGGATTTAAAGGGTTGATGTGGTTACTATGGGTATTTTTTTTAATATGTAGATAGGTGCAATAACCTTGGTGTTATGATTTGATTAAATTCATTTATTAACACTTGGTGTGGCTTGGAAAAACTGTCTGTAAACATATATGGGCTTGGTTGTACGTAAAATGAGTTAATTAAAGAAATAAATACCTTGAATACACATTAATATTTTTAAGGTTAGTTAGTTTGGTTAGGGTTTTAAAAAAGATACTGAATATTCTGGTAGACATACATCTTGCCCAGCATTCGTTTTGTTATACCATTATTCAGGCTTTTCGACATATTTCCTAAAATATCATTAGCCAAGCCTGGATCTAGGCTTGGTTTTATTTGCAAAGTTTCTTCGTCCTCTACACAGGTCTTAAATTTGGCTTCGTTAGTAATTTCTATTCGCTAACTTCTCATCTTTATGCGTTCTATAAGATTTCTCTTGGCCCCCTATGTCGTTCTCTTTTTCTATTTCAGTATATCCAGCGCCCAGTTTTAATTTGGTTTAAGTTGCATCCTGCTTTGTTTTTCAGGCTCGATTACACTATTCAGTCCATTGTGATACCACATTGACTAAAAATACCTATTATGTTTGGGTACTTCTAGTTCCTGACAGCAAGGTCTCTATCGACCTTTGGTTCTATAACTTTTTCCCCCTTGCCTTAACAGCCGCGATATACTTTTTTACATATAGGTCTACATGCCCATCTTTTTCCACTTGGCCACAGTCTTCCACTTTTTTCTATACCATATACATTGGGATTCCCAAACAAATTTTGCTATACCCACTAAAATATCAATTTTTCACATATAAATCTGGATCCCGATTTTTTCCATTTGGTCACAGTAGTTACATTTCTCTTGAGGAGCATATATTGGTATACCCATACACATTACTCATTGCATAGAGGACTTAAAAATCTATCTTTTACCTATACCCCCATGTTCTGATATTCGGAATTGCAAATCGCGAAATTTTCGTTTCGCGATATCTTCTTAGCCCTCAAACATATAAGCTTTAATGTTTTCAATATAATTCACTTTAATGATAAGTTCAAATTGGAATTGGTTTCAAGTCCGAGAGTATGTATGTTATATTTTTTCGTTATATTAAAAAAAATTCTTGCGATTTGTGATTCCGAATATCAGAACAAGAGGGATAAATGTGAATGGCCATCCTTTTCCATTTCGGCACAGTGGCCACTTTTCATTTGAGGAGCAGTGCGTCCCAACATCCAAGTACAGTTGTTTTTTCAAATTGTCCCAATTTGTCCTAAAGCTTCTAAATATTATCTGTAAGCATTTTGTTTGCGGCATACATTGATTTGAAAAAAAAAAAAAGATTTTTATGCAAATTTAAGAGATATCCTGAACTTATTATTTTGCGATAGCCCCTAGATTACATTTTTGTTTGTTGTTTGTATCAGCCGAACAATTTCAAAGAACGAGATGGAGACCCTCTCAAAATCGGCCTAGTACCTGGAAGTGGTCTTGTACTCCAGACTAAATTGGCTGGAAAATACGACTGTTCGTCTAAAAAAGGTGGTACTGTACGCGTGCCAAAAGCTGGTCGGGGAACGCTGGGGGATGAAGTCATCCCTCTTTCACTGGCTTTTTAAAGCAGTTATGAGACCAGTATGGATGCCACGTCTGGTGGACCATTACGAACCATCAGAATCATATACATAAATTCACAGGATGAACAGAACGGATCTTATTTATATATGACTGGAGCAATGAAAACGACGCCCACTATGGCTCTGGAGATTCTAATGGGGAATTGCCCGCTTGATCTGCATATCACAAAGACAGCTGAAGTGATACTTATGAGGCTGAAGAGCCTGGACTCGCTTGGAAACGCGGCAGGCACACGGAACTTGTTGCTTCAGTTAGGCAACACCTAAGAACAGGCTATATGGCGATTCGGCATGAATATGAGGGCAGGCTGAAATTGATTATATGCGACTGGAAGGAAAGGCGCACACTTCTGATCTGAACATTTATAAAGATGGATCGAAAATGGATGAAGGTACGGGCAGTGGTATTAACTGCGAAGAGTTAGGAATCAGGGTGTAATATAAAATGGATAGCGCATGCAGCATCTTTCAGGCGGAGGTACTTGCTATTACCAAAGCTGCGAAGCTCCTGTTGATGAGGTCGATATTAGAAGGGATATCTGCTTATTCATCAACAGACAGGCAGCAATAAGGGCCTTGGATAATGAGAACATAACGTCGAAAATAGTCAGATGCATGCAGCATCTCTCAGGCATAGGTACTTGCTATTACCAAAGCTGCGGAGCTCCTATTGATGAGGCAGACAGCAATAAGGGCCAAGGATAATGAGAACATAACGTCGAAAATAGTCAACCGCTGTCGTAGAGAGCTTAGAGCTCTCACGGAACAGCATAATGTTACTCTGTGCTGCACACAAAAAAATTTCACAAACATTTTTCCAATTAAAATTTTAATTGAGTTTTAAAAAATATTCAATAAAAATTTAATTGATTCAACAAATTTTTTAATTGAAACAAAAATCAATCACAAAAATAATAGTATCAATTAATTTTTTAATTGGATCAATTAACTTTTTAATTGACCTTCAATTAATTTTTTAATTGATACTATCATTTCTGTGATTGAAGACATTTCAATTAAAAGTTAATTGAATCAACTAATTTCGTGATGGAATCAGAAAAAAATTTTTTGTGTGTGGGTACCACCTGGACACTTTAGAATAAGGGACAATGAGGAGGCGGATGTACTGGCTAAGGAAGGTGTTCGCCACAGGGATGACATGGCTAAGGACGTTCTTCCTCCGCTATGTTTTTATACTTATGGAGCCAATGTCAAGTACAATGATTTATGGAAATAACGATGGGAGTCGTATGCGGGTTGCGAGCAAATCAAACAAATATGGAACGACAAGAGTAGTAGAAACTCTGGATTTCTAATGACGACGCATAGAGATGATTTGAGACCGTTAATAGGCATCATACCAGTACACAACACACTGAAGAAACAATATACTGGGTTCATTTTCCTCTCAGGATATTACGGATGTGCGGGAATATAATCTGTAGGATATACATACTTGCTTTTATCAAAGTTTCTGGATGGAAAACCTAGAATCCCTGTCGAAAACGAAAATGATATGGATTGAAATTGCTTTGAGGAATCAGAATGGACCATCCTGGTCTAAGTGGAAACCAAATTCTCTTTATACGAATTCATTCCACATTTCATTTGTTGCATTTTTTTTACTTTATAAATGAATGAAACCCATCATTTGCAATATTTGTATTTTTTTTTAATTCCATACATTTACATTTTACTTTTACTTATCAAAGGCTTCTTATTGTTATGTAAGTATTGAACACCTTAAGGCTTAATACTTTTTTTTTCGCTGTACTCCCCCACTACTGTGAAATGGAACAGCATACTCAGTATTAATGTTATTGTATATTTACATTAGCGCAATTTTCATTGTTCATCTTTAAAGAAAAATAAAAAAAAGAGTTCAATTGACTACGGGAGTAATGAGGCGAGAGTACTTCTTTATTGCCTTTTGTACCGCCGACCGTCCCTCAAACGTTTTTTGTTTGATTTTATTTATTGGGCTCCCAGTAGCATTGGTGGATAACATATTTACATCAGAAAATATATTGGGGTTGTTCGTAGAAAAGTTACAGATTTCAGAATTCTAAAAATGTTTGTATTTAATTTTTAAAATTTTTTTTTATGTTGATAAATAGATTGTTCGCCTTTTGTAAGTCCAAGAAATGAAATTTCTAGGAGGAAAATATTAGCATTCTAGAATCCCCATAATTTTCTTATTTACCTTTCAAAATAAAAATACTTTCTGAAGTGACTTAGCCCGGAGGATTCAAATGATATAGCCCGGAACGGAATGTGGTAGGTATAGCACCCCGAGTAAAAATTGAGAGATCTAATATGATACAATTAGATATGAGTAGATCCGAAAAATGGTAAGATCTAATCATATCTAATTACTATGGAAGTAGATTTGCTCAAATCTCAATATTGGCCTAGATCTTATGTCTTGGATATAATTACATCTATCTCTATATATAGTTGGATCTGATGTTCGATATCGTCATATGTGGAATTATATATAATTGTATCTAATTCTATCTCATGATATCTGGGTAAATCCGCATAGATCTAAAGTGGCCAATTTTGACATCTAATCATATCTAATTAGATCCTCCAATTTTTACACGGGACATATTTATACCATCCTTAACCTTGAAATTAAATTGAATGTATTATTAAAACTTGATGCGCGAAATGTGAGTCTCAGTATGTGAGTCTCAGTATTTTATTTGAAAAAGATCCGATTAAAAAACATAATCCCAAAATATACTCAAATATTTTAAAAATATTAAAAATTTTAATATGAATCTATAAAAATACGTATAAAATGTTCCATTTTACTTAATTTTGGAAATATTCTCCTTCAATCCCATCGCATATGCAGTAAATTAATGAGTTGATTTCTATATACATTCATATCCCACCATGCCTTTGTTTATGCGTTTGATTCGCGATAAGCATGTGATGGCATGTGTAGATGGATTGCAGCATTGAAGTAAATTTTTCCAATGTAAACAAAACAATGATTCATTTAATGGATTGGTTTATTGGAGAGCTACTGCAATTGCTTATGTAAGGGAAAATAAATCCGTATATGAAAATTCGTTTCAGCGCCACCTATATGTGAAAAAATGAGTTATATACGAATAAATTTTTTTTTTTGCGATATAATCCTCCGTAGAAATTGGCATAAATTGGCCAAACGGGAAGAGATAGAAAAGAATTTTAACCAAAGATAAACTGAAACGACAGCTTTCGATTGGAATGAAAACCTTTTGCCAGAAATCTTCCGAATCGGAGTAATGTTGCATATACGAAACAGAGAGAAAAGTGACCACTGTGGCCAAATGGAAAAAGATGGGGTTCCAGATTTATATGTGAAAGATAGATCTTTTAGTGCTCTATCCGATGGTAAAAACGGATACAGCTAAATGTGTTTGGGAGTCTCAATATATGGCTTGGAAAAAAGTGGACGCACTGCTCCTGGAGAGAAAAGTGACCACTGTGGCCAAATGGAAAAAGATGGGGTTCCAGATTTATATGTGAAAGATAGATCTTTTAGTGCTCTATCCGATGGTAAAAACGGATACAGCTAAATGTGTTTGGGAGTCTCAATATATGGCTTGGAAAAAAGTGGACGCACTTCACCTCAAGAGAAAAGTGACCACTGTGGCCAAATGGAAAAAGATGGGGTTCCAGATTTATATGTGAAAGATAGATCTTTTAGTGCTCTATCCGATGGTAAAAACGGATAAAGCTAAATGTGTTTGGGAGTCTCAATATATGGCTTGGAAAAAAGTGGACGCACTGCTCCTGGAGAGAAAAGTGACCACTGTGGCCAAATGGAAAAAGATGGGGTTCCAGATTTATATGTGAAAGATAGATATTTTAGTGCTCTATCCGATGGTAAAAACGGATACAGCGAAATGTGTTTGGGAGTCTCAATATATGGCTTGGAAAAAAGTGGACGCACTTCACCTCAAGAGAAAAGTGACCACTGTGGCCAAATGGAAAAAGATGGGGTTCCAGATTTATATGTGAAAGATAGACCTTTTAGTGCTCTATCCGATGGTAAAAACGGATATTGCGAAATGTGTTTGGGAGTCTCAATATATGGCTTGGAAAAAAGTGGACGCACTTCACCTCAAGAGAAAAGTGACCACTGTGGCCAAATGGAAAAAGATGGGGTTCCAGATTTATATGTCAAAGATAGATCTTTTAGTGCTCTATCCGATGGTAAAAACGGATACAGCTAAATGTGTTTGGGAGTCTCAATATATGGCTTGGAAAAAAGTGGACGCACTTCACCTCAAGAGAAAAGTGACCACTGTGGCCAAATGGAAAAAGATGGGGTTCCAGATTTATATGTGAAAGATAGATCTTTTAGTGCTCTATCCGATGGTAAAAACGGATACAGCTAAATGTGTTTGGGAGTCTCAATATATGGCTTGGAAAAAAGTGGACGCACTGCTCCTGGAGAGAAAAGTGACCACTGTGGCCAAATGGAAAAAGATGGGGTTCCAGATTTATATGTGAAAGATAGATCTTTTAGTGCTCTATCCGATGGTAAAAACGGATACAGCTAAATGTGTTTGGGAGTCACAATATATGGCTTTGAATAACGGTTTATATGGGGGCTAATATATAATTATGATATGATACTGATATGGACTAATTTGTTCATGATGGTTGGGGACCACACACTAATTTCTCGTACTAAATTTTAACCGTATCTGAAATTTGGTGTTTCACAAGGCTGCGGAAATCAAATCTGGGCATCGGTTTATACAATGGCTATACCTAAATGTGGTCAGATATGGCCCATTTGCAATACCATCCGGCCTACATGAATAACAACTACTTACGCCAAGTTTCAAGTCGATAACTTGTTTTGTTCAGAAGTTAGTGTGATTTCACCATACGGAGATAGGTAGATCGACCGCACATTTCACGACGACCTAGAATATATAGACTTTATAGGGTCTGAAACCAATATTTCGATGTGTTAAAACCGGAATAACGAAGTAATGGCGAAAGGTATAAATACACAAATTATTTGAATTACTTGATTTCTTCGGAACTTGTTAATTAATATTCTATTTGAATTAAAAATTTTACTGATTTTGGTCGAAATATTCTAGACCTCGCTTTACGTGGCAGATACGTTAAGTTTTAAGTTTTTAATTGAGGAAATTATTTGTTTTTTGTTCCAATTTTAATTTATTTATAATTAATTGTCGGTTAGATGAATTAATATTCTTATAATCTTACAAAAATTTAAATTTTTCATAAATTTGCGATTTTAATTATAGTTTGATTTTTCTTTAGATTTGCGTCAAAATTTTATTAAAAAATATGTAGTACGCTGAAAAAAATATTTGCGATTTTAATTATAGTTTGACTTTCCTTTAGATTTACGTCAAAGTTTTATTAAAAAATGTGTAGTACACTTAAAAAAAATATTTACGTGATATTAAAGGTTACGCAACCTAAATTTTAGGATACGAAATTTACAAAATATTAAGGATAAATTTCTTTAAAATAATGAAATTTTAATTAAAAGTTTATAATATTAGCTTCAAAAATTTTTTCATTAAATTTAGGACACAAATTTTGTAAATTTGCGTCCCTCCGTTAAAGTCGCATGTCTTTGAACTAATGCAAATTTTCCTTAATGTAAAGAAACGAATTTTTTATTTGAAGATATTGTCCTTAAATTAACTGAAATATTGAAACTTTAGGTTTAAGGTAAAAACGCTTCAAATATAGGCTAAGACTTATTTTAAGTACGTGAGAACTTAAAATAACGTGAGTACTTTTATTAATAAACCGCGAAAAGAAAATGAAAATTTGATAAATGAGATTTCTTTATTTTAAAGAAACTGCATCTTTGGCTCGGAATCAATACCAAAATACTTAAGGGAAGGTCAAAATCTTTGGATCCAAGTAATCTTTTTTTGAGTGTATGTATGTTTATTTCCGAGAAAAATTTTGTTTATTGAATTAAAGTGTTAAAAAACATTCACTCATTTTGTTTACAATATTTTTGAATTTTATTAAAAAGTTAATTTTTTAAATGATTGCGTTTTCAATTTAAAATATTTTAGTGATATTTTTGTGAATGGAACCCCATCTTTTCTATTTTTCTCTATGAGCAGTGCGTCCACTTTTTTCCAAGCCAAACACATTTAGCTGTATCCGTTTTTACCATCGTATAGAGCACTAAAAGATCTATCTTTCACATATAAATCTGGAACCCCATCTTTTTCCATTTGGCCACAGTGGTCACTTTTCTCTCCAGGAGCAGTGCGTCCACTTTTTTCCAAGCCATATATTGAGACTCCCAAACACATTTAGCTGTATCCGTTTTTACCATCGGATAGAGCACTAAAAGATCTATCTTTCACATATAAATCTGGAACCCCATCTTTTTCCATTTGGCCACAGTGGTCACTTTTCTCTTGAGGTGAAGTGCGTCCACTTTTTTCCAAGCCATATATTGAGACTCCCAAACACATTTAGCTGTATCCGTTTTTACCATCGGATAGAGCACTAAAATATCTATCTTTCACATATAAATCTGGAACCCCATCTTTTTCCATTTGGCCACAGTGGTCACTTTTCTCTCCAGGAGCAGTGCGTCCACTTTTTTCCAAGCCATATATTGAGACTCCCAAACACATTTAGCTGTATCCGTTTTTACCATCGGATAGAGCACTAAAAGATCTATCTTTCACATATAAATCTGGAACCCCATCTTTTTCCATTTGGCCACAGTGGTCACTTTTCTCTCTGTTTCGTATATGCAACATTACTCCGATTCGGAAGATTTCTGGCAAAAGGTTTTCATTCCAATCGAAAGCTGTCGTAAAAAAAAAATTTTATTCGTATATAACTCATTTTTTCACATATAGGTGGCGCTGAAACGAATTTTCATATACGGATTTATTTTCCCTTACATCAATTGCTTGCTTATGAAGTTATTTGCAATTTTATTTGTATGTATTGTATTTAAGGCAAATTCTACATAAAATTTGCAGGAAATAATTTAAATAAATTGAAATATTTTTGTGATAATAAATTCTTATTTAAAATAGCCTACAAGAGCAAAGGAAAAAATAACAATCGAGTCAATGATCCAGCCTAATACAATTTGGTTAAGCAATTTATTTTCATAATTTTACCAAACCGATTTTTACCAGATCAAGATCCCACAACATTTTTCTGAATATAGTATGCAAAGACTCCAATAATCGAAAAATTATTGTTATTACCACACGGGAAATTGCTGAAAATTAAGCCACTAGTGGATTTATCACAGGACTGTTATCGATGCTCCACTTTATCGAAATTTTATATATATTATGATCTATATCCTGTTGATATTAAAACTGGTCCTGGGGTTGATAAATTTCTCATACGGTATTTAATTTAAGTGGATCTCCAGACCTTAAAAAAAAATTCACATCATAATTTCAATACAGATGTTTTCTCTAGAAAAAATTAATAAATTTTCCTTTTGTAAGAAAACACTATCTTCATTTTATCAATTTTTTGGCCGAATTTACAAAATTGATGGCGATTGTTTGGCCGAGCTCTACAGGTTAGTACCATATTATTCGAATTTTGCGTTAATTGAATCGATTTGTTTCATTGTTTTTTACTAATGGACACTTGCTCATCTAGAATAATTTTTTTTTTGTTTGATCATATTTCATATTCAGAAATTAAATATCTAGGAGGAGAAAATCACAAATTTCGACATCTGCTTTTTAGCGAGGTAAAAATGCCTAATACACCAGGGACATATGTAAAGTGTACAAACACAAAAAATTTTTTTTCTGATTCAATCACGAAATTAATTGATCCAAAAAAAAAAAAAATTTAATTGAAATGTCTTTAATCATAGAAAAATTAATTGACAGTCAATTAAAAAATTAATTGATACTATTAATTTGTGTGATTGATTTTTATTTCAATTAAAAAATTTGTTGATTCAATTAAATTTTTAATTGAATATTTTTTAAAACTCAATTAAGATTTTAGTTGGAAAAAATTTCCTGAAATTTTTTTCTGTGTACTTTATGGAAATGATTCGCGTGATGTTCGGAAATGGCTATTTTGACCTTGAAGATACATCTCGAAGGAGGCAACATGCAGAAGTGTATTTCTTTCAACAATTTTAACCCTTTAATGTTCAAGTCCATTTTTACTAACTAAAACGGGAAGCTTTTAGTGAATCTCGCTTTAACAAAACAAATTTTTCATAGTGTTAAAATTTTAAAACTCTCTAAAAATAAAATGTACTAGATTTTACCGATTACCTTGTTCTAATCTACTACCGCAGTTATGAGTTATGAGCAGTTTGTTTAAAAAAGAAAAACTCATCAGAGAAGGGTTAATCTCAAGTTCTCAATTTACGGAAAATACTACCAAACGTGATGGACTATATGGCGATTGAGCATGTTTATCACGATAGGCCGGAATATATTATACCAACAATGGAACAGTGGGAGGAAAGAAGACTACATTTCAGAACTCTGAATTTGGACTGGTATCTGCAGCGAACTTGGAATACGGAAGTCTTACACATTAGATAGCGATTGCAGTATATTACAGGTAGGAACTTCTGCAATCATAAAAGCTGCTGAGTCGCTGTTGATGAGGCCGCTTTTCAGAAGCGTTAACAGCTTCTCCATCGAAAGTTAAGCAACTATAAAGGTTTTTGGCAATGCAGACATGAGATCTAAGGTCGTCAGCCATTGTCGTAAAAAGCTTAGGCTTCTCACTGAACAGTATGTGAAATAATGAAGAAGCAGATGTGCTGGCTAAAGAGGAGGGCCCTCGTGAAACGAATAATGTCCTTTCCTCTGCTGTCTTCGTATCTTTACACGATTCATGTCAAATATGATGGACTATGGCGAGGACGTTGGGTCTATTCCGAAGTTTGTGAGCAAACCAAATTGATATCGATTGAAAATTACAGTAGGAATTGCAAAATTCTGATGACGCAGAACAGTCAGGAATTGCGGCATGTAATAGGCATTATAACTGAAAACAACACACTTGGGAAACATGCTAACATCACACACTTGGGAAACATAGCATTTATAGATGATGACATTTGTAGATGGTGTTTCGACCTGGAAGTTACGAAAGACTCGTACCACTTCTTGTCCCAGTGTCCAGCATTATTCTTTAGAAGAAACAACATACTGGACTGCTTTTTTCAGACTCTCACCGATCTGTGGAAGTGTAGATTACGGAAAATACTCTGTTTGAATGTTTTGGGCAACTTTAAGAAGGACTAATGTAAGTTTTTACGCGGCTTCAAATGAGACTACCTTAGGAAGAAGTTAAGAAAATTGCCAGAATTTTTGTCATCATCCACAAACTAACCTAGCTAATAGAAAAACAATTCATAAATAACCTTAAGTTAGTTACAGTGACAGCCCATTATTTTCTTACTTGAGTTATTCACTCCATTTTTGTTCTACAGGTGATGGACTTTTTTTCTTATCAATGAGTTGTGTCCTAATCTATATTTAGCTCAATGACAAGGACCTGCTTTTTTATGGCCAAGTACGAACGGTGCTTCACGTTATTGTGAGAACATTAGAAATGCCTCCAGCATCAGTGAGAGTTAATAATCCAACGCTGAAAAACGTTCTGGTGTTCAATCGAAACTTTGATTGAACCTAAGATCCTTTGTATGCATTGCGTGACACAGAATTAGGTTAGAAAGAGGATCCAAGTCTCCCTACCTGATTTCATATGACTTACAGCGTTCTACCTGATTTCATATGACCTACAGCGTTCTACATATCGTGTGTTCAAACGGACCCTTTGTTTTCATTGTATACTTATTTATTCCAGGAACTCGATGTCAACTATTTCCCCAATTTTTCCCACAAAACTCATAGTCATCGCAATTATATTGCTATGGATTTGAAAAGCGGACCAACGTTTCCCTTTTATTTTGACCATAGAATGTACATATCTCCAGGTTCCATTTGAATGATAATTAATATTCAGTTTAGTTGATTTAACCTTTAGCGGCAAATGGGTATATTTTTCGTTTGCTGGGACTATAATATGTTGGATGGGAAATGGAATCAAATGGAAAAGGAGAGCCTTTGTAGCTGGTGCTTTATTATTTTTTATAGCAATAAATAACAAATAACAAAAATGAATACAATAAATATTAGGAATTAATTTGAAAGTCCATTAATTTCACAAAGGAATGGATGCAAATACTCAGATTTACCAATTGTATTAATTACTTCCCATATACACCTATAGTAGATCACTGCTTGAATTTACATAAATAGATTAGTACTATTTTTTACTTATGTTACAAAGTTACACCTCTTAACATTTCCTATTCCCGCTTTGACTGTCACAGGAAATAGGTCTTCGCCTTGACCTACTTCAAACTATATAAATAGTCTTCGATTCCTATTCTTCTTCTTATCTATTAACGAATATAACAACAACATCAAACATACATCACAAATCTGCGTCATACATTCCTTTATTTTGATGACGATGATCCTTGAAAAGAGAGAACTGAGTAAAAATTACAGTGTGTTAATGCGGCGGCCACATACATGCGTCGGCCACATACATGTGAAGTAGCAGCAACTATGAAATATGACTCAAATTGTGAAGTGTGTAGAACGAAGAGAAACGAACCAAGTAAAAGGAGCAACAAAAAACACGTTACTGTAACGAAAAGGCATTTTGACAATTGTATGAGGAAAAAAAAAACAAAACTATAACGCAGCAAAACAGGAGAGATCCACAAAAGCAAATAACCGACAGAAAAAAAGCGCACACACTCACTCAAACATACGTGAATAAAAATCCATGGACAAACTTGTTCGTTGCAGCAAACAAACCGCGCCCTTGATAACAAAAATACGATACTTGGAACAGGGAATATCATTTTTTTAAAACATATGTATGTAATCTCACATAAAATTTATGAATATATATATACTTACACTTTTCGTTTCAGACATTTTATTTTTCTTTTTTAACTAGAAAATCTGCTTCTCCAGTAGTTTTTATTATCTCAAATTTTTTTATTCCTTCTTTCTTTTAAGAAATTGGTCGTCGTTAGATGGCTCCGGCAATAACGGGATATAATGCACTTCCAAGTATGTAAATAGGCTTCTTGACGTGTAGCTATTGTTCTTACAATTCGATTTAGATTCCAATGATGGTCACACAGACAACACAAAAGTCGAAAAGAAAACAAAACACATATACACACAACTACTGCAAGCAGTGCCCAAGAAACTGAACTCCAATATATTTAAAACAAAATAAATGCAATTAGCTGCTGCGCTCAACGATGACACACAAAATTTTTCTTTCTTCACTTTTCGTATAGCGTCGTTAAGTTATCACTCTTTTTCTTTGTTTCTTCCATAAATATTTCCAATTTCTGTCGTTTTATTTTTTCTCACCCTTCAACATTAAAAAAACAAACTTATTAAACAATGCCTCTAACTGGAAAAACAGTCTGTTTTGCATTTATTCACACCTTCACCACCACCGCGCGTAATAATTGCTACTCCTACAATTTATGGTTATTAAAAAACTGTGACCGGTATCCGATTTGTTGCTTGTCTCTCTCCCGTTTAAGTTCGAAAAAACAAATCTTCCGACAAAGGCATAGTGTTGGGAAAGTAAAGAGTATTTGATTACAAGTACTCGTTACTGACTATTTTTTTGAGTACTCGTTACAATTAAACGAGTACTCAATACCAAACCCAATAAACACAACCGCTTGAAAAATGCTAAAATTCAAATGTTTTTTAAACAATTAATTAATTTCAGGATTTAAATTAATTTTTGTAATCAAAAGACCGTTAGAATATAAATAAAATATCCCACGGGAATTTGGATGATGATGCGTAAATATCTGAAAGTTCCAACATGTGTCTCTATTCATCGAAAGAAAACATAAAACGACATCGTAAACAATAAGAATTTTCTTAATATAAAGAGAACCTTTTTAAAAACTAATTTATGAGACTTTTATTTATTCTAATTTCTTTCATTTTTCAAACAATAAAGGTTAACATGCCTCAAGAGACGGCATTCACTCACCGAGACATTTGAATCGAGTTCTTTAGGAATTAATTAGGAAGGAAAATGCCTGGCTTTTCATTTCCCAAAGGCGAATCGTATAGGAAAACCACAAAAAATAGATATCAGCACATGCACGCATCTTTTTAAGAATTCCATCATCGGCAAGACAATGGTAGGAAGAAACATTCAAAAGCCATGAAATGGCAAAAGACTATCATCCACAATCGTACTACTTGGGTTGTGGTAATACTTACCGATGGCAAGGTATCATAAAACTTCCTAACATCATCTTCTAAATTGCAAGTTATTCCATACATGGTATATATTAGACAAAAAAACAAGTAAGAAAAGTCTAGCGGGGCCGACTATATTATACCCTGCACCACTTTGTAGATCCACATTTTCGATACCATACACTGAAAAAACAGTGAACCCACCAGGAAGAAAACTTTCGGTTAATTTTAGAAAATTTTGAATATATGTAGACCATTTTAACTAAACAGTATTACAAACGTTGGCATCACGCCGATGTCATAAAAATTAGTAAATATTTTTCGAAAAATTCAAGAAAATTTATTACGACATAACTAAGTTTTTTCACTTGTTAAAGAAAATTTTGTAGTTTGAAGGAAAAACTTGGAGTTCAAAATTGCAAGAATGTCTTTAGTGGCAGTTCATGTTCATGATGGACGCATTTAAAATTTACAAATTTAAAGAAATTCTGAACTATTTTGTGGAAGACACGAATTTAGTTAATCTTTATGCTTCATTGGAGTATATTTTTTCCTCGGTTTTAGATAATTTAACTTACGTACACAAAAAAATTATTAGATTAAAGGGAACTTTCTCCAAACATAATAATTCCATGAACTAAAATAAAGTTAAATTGGCTTTAGTGAAATAGAGAGTTCACTTTTTTTGAGTGTATCAAATCCGTAAAATGTGTTGGGTGCTATATATAAAGATTTTTGTCCCAAATACATACATCTCAATCTGGCTCGATCTGGACACAATTTATTAGGCTCCTACAAAATCTGAAACGATTTCAACGAAACTATAAAAAATCTGGCTGAAATTCTGGCTTCTGGGGCCATATTAGCAGATATCGGGCGAAAGATATATGGGAGCTATATCTAAAACCGAACCGATTTCTTCCAAAATCAATAGGGTTTTATTCTGGTAAAAACACATACCTATGCCAAATTTGACACCGATTGAACTAAAATTGCGACAGAAACTTCCATCTGCTCGTTCTCTTTGAAAGAAATCTCAGAATAACCAACCAGAGGCCCTGATGAAGGCAAGTATGTTCCTTCCCGTAGATCAGTGAGAGTCTGAAAGAAAAAGGAGCCCAGTATCTTGTTTCTTCTAAAGGATAAAGCTGGGCACTGACACAGGAAGTGGTACGAGTCCTCCGTAACTTCCGGGTCCAGGCACCATCTACAGATATCATCGTCTTTAAGTCCTATTCTTACCATGTGTTTCCCAAGTGTGTTGTGTCCTGTTATGATACCAATCAATGGCCGTAATTCATCTCTGTTCATCGACAACAAAATTTCACAGTTCCTACGTTTCTTTTCATCCCATATCAACTTGTTTTGCTCGCAACCATCCGAAGAGACCCAGCGTCTTCGCCATTGCTCATCATATTTAACCTCTATCCTGTAATGATAAGAAGATAGTGGAGGAAAAACGTCCGCTAGGACGTTGTTCGTTCCACGAGCACCCTCCTTAGCCAGCACATCCGCTTTCTCATTTCCTATTATCCCATAGTGCCCAGGTACCCAGCACAAGTAAAAAAAATAATTATGTCTAATAATGCTTCTTAAATCGAAAAATATTAAATTTTCTAAAATTAACCTAAATTTTCTTTTCAGATGGGTTCACTGTTTTTTAGTGTATATACCAGCTTTTCAACATTTTTATTTTATTTATTGCAAAAATTCCGTAATACAAAGCCTATAAGGCCAATTAAATTATATTACTTATAACAAAACCTGAGTAAATCATTACTACATTTATAAAGTCAATTACTCAAAATATTCTATATACGCTTATAATATTATTCTTGTAGTATTAAAATGGCTCCCCAGCCATAAACAAAAATAAGAAAAAATAATCATCAATATAAGCCCATAACATGGTAAAGAAAACATGTTTACCATTTATTAAGTATTTTTGAATTTAATTGCCGTTACAATTGTGTGCCAAAAAAACACTCACTTGTGAATGTTAACACGCAATTAGACAATGTGTTTAGAGACAGCTGTTCCAATACCTGGCCACTTATATGATTATTTTGTTATGTAGTGTTTACCAAACAAGAACCCTATCTGTAAGAGCAACATTCTTATTTTGGAAATTAAAAACGTAAATATGCGTTTCACACAAATACTAAGGATAAGGCTAAAATGTCCAGAATTATCAGCAGCCAAACAACAATATGTTCCTAAACATCAGCCTGCTGTTGAGAAAGACATAAGAAAACTTGAAGAATTTCTTATGGACAAACCGAATATCGTAGTATTGACTGGGGCTGGTATATCAACTGAATCTGGTAAGCGATATGAGTATATGTCTAATTAATACGAATACATAAGAGTGCTCTCTAATGAATTTTGAGAATAAAACTGGAGGAAGTGGCCTTAATTGTGTTTTCTTATCGTTGGGCGAAGGAAACAAAATATTTGTGAAGTCGAATGTCAATGTTAAGGTCTGTGAATAGAGTTGCCATAGGTGATGGTGGTAAATTGAAATCAATGTTGCCATCTGTAGTGAAAATGTATGTTGTTTTCCGTTATTTTTAAATAAATGATAGCTTTCAAGATTATATTATACACCTTCTATTAAAATTTTAACAAATATGTATTTCTTCTATTTCCAGGTATTCCCGATTACCGTTCCGAAGGTGTTGGTCTATACGCACGGAGCAATCATAAGCCAATTCAACATATGGAATTTCTACGTTCTCCTAGCGTACGTCAAAGATACTGGGCTCGTAATTTTGTGGGTTGGCCAAAGTTTTCCTCTACTGAACCAAATGGTACCCATCATGCTCTGTCTCGCTTCGAACGAGAGGGACGAATTCAATGTGTAGTAACACAAAATGTCGATCGTCTACACACAAAGGCGGGTACCAAAAATGTTATCGAACTCCATGGTTCTGGTTATGTTGTGAAGTGTCTTTCATGTGATTACAGCATTGATCGTCACGAATTTCAGAACATCTTGAATGTAATGAATCCAGAATTTAAAGATGCCCCCGATATGATACGGCCTGATGGCGATGTGGAAATACCTCAGGAATATATTGACAACTTTCGTATACCTCCTTGCCCTCAATGCGAAGATAATCGCATGAAACCTGAAATTGTATTTTTCGGCGATAATGTACCAAAAGCTCGGGTCAATCGTATAGCAGAAATGATTTATGCCGGAGATGGCCTTTTAGTTTTGGGTTCAAGTCTTCTGGTGTTCTCTGGATATCGTATGGTTTTGCAAACGAAAGATCTTAATTTACCCGTGGCCATTGTTAACATTGGCGAGACAAGAGCCGATCATTTGGCTGATTTAAAGTTGTCAGCCAAATGTGGTGATGTTATACCAAAATTATTTGATTTCAAAAAGAAATGACCATGATGATGTATGAAGTATGTTTACTTTACTTAGTTAATTTGTATGAAGTTGTTATTAAAATATAATAAAAATGTTTACAATATATGGAAATATGCAAATTAATTAATCAAGTCAATTTCGCTCGACTCCAACTTTAGTATTTTTATCAGCCTCAACTACGATTCCGGCTCCAGGTATTGTAACTAAATCCAACATTTGTAATTCTATGGAGGGTACCAAAACTTGACCGATATAAATGAACTTATTTGATATATGTACACCGAAAAAAATCCGTAGTTAAATTAACGCTAAATTTATCTTATTTTTTTTTGCAAAAAAATCATTAGTTTGTAGTTAAATTTTATTATTTTTTTTTGTTTTTTAATTTTCAATAGCCCAATGAAATGTTCCTTTTTTAAGTATGTCTCAAAAAATATTTTATGAACTAAACGTGGGTATAAAGTTCAATGACCGTATGCATACTTTCAATATGAACTAAAGCAAAAGACAATTTTCATACGATTCCCAAAAATAATAAGAACTACTGTATGGTTAAAATGGTCATGATTTGGTGCCAATGATTTTTATACCTACCACCATAGAATGGTGACGGGGGTATAATAAGTTTGTCATTCCGTTTGTAACACATCGAAATATCGATTTCCGACTATATTAAGTATATATATTCTTGATCAGAGAGAAATTCTAAGACGATATAACGATGTCCGTCTATCCGTCTGTCTGTCTGTTGTAATCACGCTACAGTCTTCAATAGTGAAGCAATTGTCCTGAAATTTTGCACAAACTCGTCTTTTGTCTGCAGGCAGTTCAAGTTCGAAGATGGGCTATATTGGTCCAGGTTTTGATATAGTCCCCATATAAACCGCCCTCCCGATTTGGGGTCTTGGGCTTATAGAAATCGTAGTTTTTATCCAATTTGCCTGAAATTTTAAATCTAGAGGTATTTTATGACCATAAAGAGGTGTGCCAAAAATGGTGAGTATCGGTTCATGTTTTGGTATAGCCCCCATATAGACCGATTTCCCGATTTTACTTCTTGGGCTTATAGAAACCGCAGTTTTTATTCAATTTACCTGAAATTGGAAATCTAGAGGTATTGTAGGACCACAAATACGTGTGCCAAAAATTGTGAGTATCGGTCCATATTTTGGTAGAGCCCTCATATAGACCGATCTCACGATTTTACTTCTTGGGCTTATAGAAACCGCAGTTTCTATCCAATTTACCTGATATTGGATATCGAGAGGTACTTTAAAATCGTAAAGAGGTGTGCCAAAAATGGGGAGCATCGGTCCATGTTTTGGTATGGATCCCGATTTGGGGTCTTGGGCTTATAGAAACCGTAGTTTTTATCCAATTTGCCTGAAATTGAAAATCTAGAGGTACTTGAGGACCATCAAAAGGTGTGCCGAAAATGGGCCGTATCGTTCCATGTTTTGGTATAGCCCCCATATAGACCGATCTGACGATTTTACATCTTGGGTTTATAGAATCCGTAGTTTATATACAATTTGCCTGAAATTGGAAATTTATAGGTATTTTAGGACCATAAAGAGGTTTGCAACAAATGGTGAGTATCGGTCCATGTTTTGATATAGCCCCCATATAGACCGATTTTACTTCTTGGGCTTCTAGAATCCGGAATCCAATTTGCCTGAAATTGGAAATCTAGAGGTATTTTCGGGCCATAAAGAGGTGTGCCGAAAACGGTGTATATCGGTCCATATTTTAGTATAGCCCCCATAAGAACGATCTCCCGATTTAACTCCTTGGGTTTCTAGAAACCGTAGTTTTTATCCGATTTGCTTGAAATTGTAAATATTCTGGTATTTTAGGCTCACGTGTATCGGATTAAGTTTTTATCGGTCCTTTTGGTAATGCCTCCATATAGACCGACTTCACTTCTTGAGGGTATAGAAGGCGCACTGATCATGAAAAATGCTTGAAACTCTATTTAAAATTTCCAGATTTTACTTCTCGGGTGAAAATCTACAGATTTAAGATTTCAAATCAAGACGTTATTTTATAATTTTCTTGCACACTTACAAGAGATGTTAATGATTCCTCTAAAACTCAAACAAAAATGGTTCTTATAAATCCAGAATCTGATATAGTCCTCATAGGTGAAATTTTTAAATTTATCTTCGGGAAGTGTCCTCAAGCCCTCCTGAAATTTCAAAGGAAACCCTAATATTTGGTTCATGGTGGTGGGTATTTAAGATTCGGCCCGGCCGAACTTACTGCTGTATATACTTATCTTCTTTACTTTTAGTTAATTTTTTCTTCTATGAGATGATGTAATTTCGTGAACTGCAGTTAAAAGTATAACAGGACATTAAATTTTCCTGATTTTAACAACGCTTTGTGGAAATCTCAAAATGTGGAGAACAATTTTCGTACGAGTTAGTTCATTCTTCCTATAAAACTGTTTACTTTTTTTCGGTGTTGAATTTAAAATTTTTGGAGGATGATCATGAATTAATCTTCGTTTCGCTCTAGGACGCTTAGCTTATGGGATATGAGCAAAATAAATTTTTCATATAGAAATTTCGATTTCTCCCGTATTTCCATGGATTTTGTTGATTTTTGGGGAGTAATCACGAATCAACCTGGCTGATAAGTCCCCAGTCTAACAAAGAAAAACACATTTTTTTTGTCACAATTAGTTTTTATTATTCAACATAGTTCCTTTCAAGAGCGATACAACGATTATAACGACCTTCCAATTTTTTGATACCATTTTGGTAGTACTCCTTCGGTTTTGTCTCAAAATAGGCCTCAGTTTCGGCGATCACCTCTTCATTGCAGCCAAATTTTTTCCCTACGAGCATCCTTTTGAGGTCTGAGAACAAGAAAAAGTCGCGGGGGCCAGATCTGGAGAATACGGGGGGTGGGGAAGCAATTCGAAGCCCAATTCATGAATTTTTGCCATCGTTCTCAATGACTTGTGGCACGGTGCGTTGTCTTGGTGGAACACCACTTTTTTCTTTTTCATATGGGGCCGTTTTGCCGCGATTTCCACCTTCAAACGCTCCAATAACGACATATAATAATCACTGTTGATGGTTTTTCCCTTCTCAAGATAATCGATAAAAATTATTCCATGCGCATCCCAAAAAACAGAGGCCATTACTTTGCCAGCTTACTTTTGAGTCTTTCCACGCTTCTGAGACGGTTCACCGATCACTGTCCACTCAGCCGACTGTCGATTGGACTCAGGAGTGTAGTGATGGAGCCATGTTTCATCTATTGTCACATATCGACGGAAAAACTCGGGTGCATTACGAGTTAACAGCTGCAAACACCGCTCAGAATCATCAACACGTTGTTGTTTTTGGTCAAATGTGAGCTCACGTGGCACCCATTTTGCACAGAGCTTCCGCATATCCAAATATTGATGAATGATATGACCAACACGTTCCTTTGATATCTTTAAGGCCTCTGCTATCTCGATCAACTTCATTTTACGGTCATTCAAATTCATTTTGTGGATATTTTTGATGTGTTCGTCGGTAACCACCTCTTTCGGGCGTCCACTGCGTTCACCGTCCTCCGTGCTCATTTCACCACGCTTGAATTTTGCATACCAATCATTTATTGTTGATTTCCCTGGGGCAGAGTCCGGAAACTCATTATCAAGCCAAATTTTTGTTTCCACCGTATTTTTCCCCTTCAGAAAGCAGTATTTTATCAAAACACGAAATTCCTTTTTTTTGCATTTTTTCACAATAACAAAAGTTGCTACACAAAAGACACTCTATCTCACAAACTAATTGACTTACAGACGTCAAATTTTGACACGAATCATTTGAAGGTTGACACTAGCGACGTCATCTATGTGTCAGACCGGGGACTTATCAACCAACCTGTTACATTTTTGTTTAGTATTTGGATGGAATTTTATGTATCTAAATCTAGACCGGCATTAAAATGGATCGATTCAGCTCATTTTCTAGTCCAACTTTATAGAATATATGGAAGTTACATCCTAACAATATCGCTATAATTTCACCCCTTACTTATAAACGTTATATCGTTTGAAATAGAAACAAAAAATTTTAGGCATGATATGTGCATCACGAAATAAAAAAACAGTTCGCACGCACACTCACGTACGAACTACTAAAGGGTGGTGGTTTTCAAGGGCCGATGTTGATTTTGAATAAAACACAAACTATTTAGAAAATTATTGTAATTTTATTTTAAAGGGTGATACGGTCAAAATTTGGTCAAGGGAAAACGCGTGTAAATCGGTGAAATCGTTTATTTAAAAAATCAAATTAAATTTATTTTTCAAGTTCAATTAGTATAAAATTCAGGAAAAATATTCAGTTAGGCTTTCGCTTTTTCACGCTTGACACCTGCCATCAGATTTTGTACAGCCACCTTGTCCACCTTCTTCGCCGCAGAAAGCCAGTTTGCCTTGAACTGCTGCTCGTCCTTGGTCTTCTTTAGGTTCCGCTTGACAATAGCCCAGTATTTCTCAATTGGGCGGAGCTCTGGCGTGTTGGGAGGGTTCTTGTCCTTGGGAACTACCTGTACGTTGTTGGCGGCGTACCACTTCATGGCCTTTTTACCGTAATGGCAAGATGCCAAATCCGGCCAAAACAGTACGGAACAACCGTGTTTCTTCAGGAAAGGCAGCAGACGTTTATTCAAACACTCTTTCACGTAAATTTCTTGGTTGACAGTCCCGGAAGCTATGAAAATGCTGCTTTTCAAGCCACAGGTACAGATGGCTTGCCAAACCAGACATTTCTTTGCGAACTTTGACAGTTTTATGTGCTTGAAAATATCTGCTACATTTCCCCTTCCTTTTGCCGTATAAAACTCCTGTCCCGGAAACTGCTTGTAGTCGGCTTTGACGTAGGTTTCGTCGTCCATTGCCACGCAGTCAAACTTCGTCAGCATCGTCGTGTACAGCCTCTGGGATCGCGCTTTGTCCGTCGTATTTTGTTTATCATCGCGATTTGGAGTCACTACCTTCTTGTAAGTCGATAGTCCGGCTCGTTTTTTGGCTCGATGCACGGTTGTAGACGATACACCAAGCTTATTTGCGGCATATCGGAGAGAGAGGTTAGGGTTTCGCTTGAAACTACCGGATACTCTCTTTGTCGTTTCAGCGGCTTCCGGTTTTCGATTTCCCCCCGATCCAGACTTCCTGGCTGTGGACAAACGTTCCCCAAACACTTTGTAACGGTTGATTTGGCAACTTTTAGCGATGTTGCCAGCTTTGCGTGCGAGTAGCTCGGATTTTCGCGATGCGCGAGCAAAATTTTGATACACACACACCTTCAAAATGAAGGGTGATCATTTTAAATGCAAAATTGAAAGAAATACGTCAAGTTTATATTGACCAAATTTTGACGGTATCACCCTTTATTATGATATATTGGTATTACTCAATTATGTATGGAACAAAATATCGGCCAAATGGGCGCCGCGACCTCGGTGGCACACCTTCATCCGTTGGTCCAAATTTTCGATGACGCTGAGGCATAATGGAGGTTCTATGCCGTTAATGTACCGAATTATCTCATCATTTAGCTCTTGAATTGTTGCTGGCTTATCGACGTACACCTTTTCTTTCAAATAACCCCAAAGAAAAAAGTCCAACGGTTTCAAATCACATGATCTTGGCGACCAATTGACATCGCCATTACGTGAAATAACACGGCCATTGAATTTGTTGCGCAAAAGAGCCATTGTTTCATTAGCTGTGTGGCAAGTGGCACCGTCCTGTTGAAACCACACATCGTCCACATATCTTCCAATTTGGGCCATAAAAAGTTCGTTATCATCTCACGATAGCGAACACCATTCACAGTAACTGCCTGACCGGCCTCATTTTGGAAAAATTACGGCCCGATGATGCCGCCAGCTCATACACCGCACCAAACAGTCACTCTTTGTGGGTGCATTGGTTTTTCGACAATCACTCTTGGATTCTAATTTATTGACGAATCCACTAAGGTGAAAATGTGCTTCATCACTAAATATGATTTTCTTCGAAAATTTTCATAATAAGCCTGGATAACTTTAACACGTTGTTGATTTGTGTATCTCTCCATGGTTCAAATTGAGTAAGTCTAAATAGAGGAATGTCAAATAAAATTCGTAAAAAACTTGGCGTTTAGGCGTGGTTCACATTCAACATCAGCCCTTACAATTTAACCACCCTTTATTAAAGACTCACACTCACGCATGATTCTAGATAACGACTCACTACAAATTCACGACATTTTCCAACCGGGAATGAGCGAAGGTAACAAAAATTCAAAAATATATATGTAGCTCGACAGCTAAATTAAATTAAGTTTTTCATATAACATTAACGTACGTGTAAGAATTAAATCATGATTTTTTTCGTGAGCGTAATTTTGCAGATATTTTATTCACGAAACGATTTTATTTCTCACTCATGCTAACGCACGACATATTTGTTTTAGTCCCATCCACGAGAGTTGTTTTGAATTTTTTGTTCACAACTCGCGTGATTCATGCGTGAATCATGCGTGTCACGCGCACACCTCTAATGTGAAACCTATTTTCGATACGGGGAGATGCTTTATTCGGCGACTACATTTTTGTTGTTCGTTTGAAGAATTCAGTGAAATCTAATTTATGAAGATATTTGTTTTAATTCAAAAAATATGAAGTGTTTTTAAAATATTGGTTTGACCGGGGTCGAGCAAAATTTTTATGACTCTGAGACGAGTAAGAACTTCAGCATCTGACTTCACAGCACGGTTACCGCAATTGGTAGAATATTACCAAAACAATTTAGAATTTTTACTGTTTGGTAGAATTTTATTTCTATAGAAATAAAATTTTGACAAAATATTCTATAGAAAGAAAATTTTAACAAAATGTTCTATAGAAATAAAATTTTGACAAATTTTTCTATAGAAATAAAATTTTAAAAAAATTTTCTAAAAATTCAATTTCATTAAAAATTTTAATTTTCGTGTTATTTCATCAAAGTCCATTGTGAGTAAGTTCTTCCCTTTTTGTACAAGTAGTAAATTTCCCTTATTGGTGCAAAGTAAAACCGTTAAAGCATTTAAAATTGGACACATTTATAATTCAAGGGATATTTATATACCCATAATATTGTCGCTAATACGAAAGATCATACTTTCATTCGAAGAAAAAACATGTTTTTCATTCCGACCACAAAAATTTGATCAAAAGCTTCAAAATAAGATTTTTTTTAAATTTGGTAGATTTGTGGTAATATTTTCTTCAAATTTTGGTAGATTATTTTTGGCACTAGCGACAACCGTGCTCCACAGTTCTGTGCACTAGCTTATATAGTATACTACCCTGTGTCACTGTTGTGTGTCATATATGCTGTACAAGGGGACGTATACGTTTTACCCTTGTGTTCAAATAAAATGAATATTAAGTATACGCTCCAGTCGACGTTATGTGCAAAAATATGAATAAGATGAATATGATACAAAATAACAGAAAAATCGAGCAAATGATCTTTAATTAATAATTACTAACAAATTCACATTATTTGTGAATTTATCATAAAAAGGGTATAAAATTAAAGTGAACAAACTGGTAAAATTGGGCAAAATTCCCAAAATTAGTATACCGATCGTCTTAGAATTCAATTCTGAGTCGATTTAGCGATGTCCGTTTGTCTGTCCGTCTGTCTGTCTGTTGGTGTATTTTTGTGTGCAAAGTACAGCTCGCAGTTTTAGTCCGATTGTCCTAAAATTTGGTATAAGGTCATGTTTCGGCTCAAAGACGATCCCTATTGATTTTGGAAAAAAATCGGTTCAGATTTAGATATAGCTGCCATATATATTTTTCACCGATCTGGTCATAATTGGGGTGTATATCAACCGATCTTCCTCAAATTCCGTACATCCGAATATTTTATGAGTCTCGAAAAACTTGCAAAATATCAGCCAAATCGGTTCAGATTTAGATATAGCTCCCATATATAGCTTTCGCCCGATTTACACTCATTTGCCCACAGAGGCCAATTTTTTGCTCCGATTTAGTTGAAATTTTGCATAGGGAGTAGAATTAGCATTGTAACTATGCGTGCCAAATTTGGTTAAAATCGGTTCAGATTTGGATATATCTCCCATATATATGTTTTTCTAATTTCGACAAAAATGGTAAAAATTCCAACATTTTCCTTGTCAAATCGCCACTGCTTAGTCGAAAAGTTGTAAAAATGACTCTAATTTTCCTAAACTTCTAATACATATATATCGAGCGATAAATCATAAATAAAAAATCCTTAAAATTGCTCCAGATTTAAATATATTTTTTTTACTAAAATTGTGGAGTATACTTTGGCTTTTTAGCTTTGGCAAGTATACACACAGTGTATTTGGGTGTATTTTTATGAAAAAAATAAAAAAAAAATATTTTTACGTTCTGAACAAATTGCACACATACACTTAACAAACACTGAAACCACTAAGAAAGAAAATTTTAGTAAAATTTAAGAAAATTAGGTTAATTAACTAAAATGTATTACAAACGCAGACGTCATGCGGATTTCACAAAAATAAATAAATTATTTTCGACAAATTCAATAATATCTATAAGAAAAAAATTATTATTTTTCACTTATTAAAGAAAATGTCGTAGTTTGAAGGAAAAAAATTGAAATTCAAAATTGCAAAAAATGTCTTTAGTGCCACACGAAGTTCCAGATGGGCACAGTATTAGTAAAATTTACAAATTTTAAGAAATTCTGAACTATTTTGTGGGAGACATTAATTTGGTTAATTTTTATACTTGATTTGTCTATAATATTTTCCTCCGTTTTAGTTTATTTAACTAAAGTACGCAAAAAATTATTAAAGTCCTGGGAAGTTTCTTAAAACCTAATAATTCCATGAACTAAAATAGAATTAAATTGGCTTTAGTGTCATAAAGGGTTAACTTTTTTAGTGTAATTATTTTCAGCGTAGGACAGTACAACTAATCCGAACCGTTTCGACTTTGTCCAGGTTACTGAATTGTCCGGACTGCAGTACAAATAAATTTAAAGTGGTTGGGGATTAATACACGGTTGCCACTCGTGCCAAAAATATTCTAGCAATAATTTAAGAAAATTTTACCAAAAATCTACTAAATTTCAAAAATCTTATTTTTAAGCTTTTGATCAAATTTTATTTCTATAGAAAATTTTTACAAAATTTTACTCCTATTGAAAACTTTTGCAAATTTCTACTTCTATACAAAATTTTGTCAAAAGTTCATTTCTATATAAAATTTTGTGAAAATTTTATTTCTGTAGGCAATTTTGTTGAAATATTATTTCTATAGAAAATTTTGACAAAATTTTAATGCTATAGGAAATTTTGTTGAAATATTATTTCTATAAAAATGTTGTCAATATTTTATTTTTATAAAAAAATTCATAATCCACCTAGACATGAAGATTTCTACCAATCTACCAAACAGTGAAAAATCTACCATTTTTGGTAAAATTCTACCAACTGCGGCAACCTTGGTTTTACATTCTCTTCAGAAAAAATGTGGGCATATTCATTTTTATCACGAGTCTATTTGTCAGTTTCGGAACTGCTTAAGCCGCAGAAAGTTCAGAGGTGTAATGAATGTATCATTACATAATTAAATTCCAGGTACTGAAGTATCTGTTGGAGAACCCATATTTTTGTCAAAATTTTATTTCCATAGAAAATTTTTGCAAAATTGTATTCCTATAGAAAACTTTTACAAATTATACTTCTATACAAAATTTTTTAAATTTTTTTTCTATAGAAAATTTTGTCAACATTTAATTTCTATAGAAAATTTTGCCAAAATTTATTTCTATAAAAGATTTTGCCAAAATTTAATTCTATAGCAAATTTTACCAAAATTGTATTTCTATAATTTTCCCAAAATTTTGTTTCTATAGAAAATTTTGTCTATATTATATTTCTATAGGAAATCTTGTTAAAATTTCTATATACACACAGTCTCACACAAGTTTACAAATTAATTTCAAATTAATTTACTAAAACTATGTATGTAAACTTGTATGAGACTCTGTATGTTAAAATTTTATTTCTATAGAAGATATCGTCAAAAATTTTTTTTGTATGACAAATTTTATCGACATTTTATTTTTATAAAAATTTGAAAATCTACGTGGCAAAATTTCATTCCTATAGAAAATTTTTGCAAATTTTATTTCTATAGGGAATTTTTTAATTTTTTTTTCTATAGAAATTTTTTTCAAAATTTTATTTCTATATAAAATTGTATCAGCATTTTATTTCTATACAAAATTTTGCCAAAATTTATTTCTATAGAAAATTTTGCCAAAATTTATTGCCTGTTTCGGTATCAGGCTAACATGTAATATAACAAAATTTATTTCTATAGAAAATTTTGCCAAAATTTATTTCTATAGAAAATTTTACCAAAATTGATTTCTATAGGAAATTTTGTCAAAACTTCTATATATGTGTTACAATTTTATTTCTATAGAAAATTTTGTCAAAATTAAAAAAAAATTGTTAAATTTTTTTATAAATATGTATATTCTATTTTTAAGCTTTTGGTGATATTTTCAAATTTTTTTCTATAGAAAATTTTGTTAAAATTTTATTTCTATAGAAACGTTCGTCAAAAATGTTGTCAACATTTTATTTTAATAAAAAATTGAAAATCTACGTTTGCAAATTTTACTTTTATACAATTTTTTTTTCATTTTTTTTCTATAGAAAATTTTGTAAATTTTTTTTTTCTATATAAAATTGCATCAACATTTTATTTCTATAGAAAATTTTGTTAAAATTTTATTTCTATAGAAAATTGTCTCAAAATTTTATTTCTATAGAAAATTTTCTCAAAATTTTATTTCTATAGAAAATTTTGTCAAAATTTTATTTCGATAGAAAATTTGTCAAAATTTATTTCTATAGAAAATTTTGTCAAAATTTTATTTCTATAGAAAATTTTGTCAAAATTTTATTTCTGTAGAAAATGTTGTCGACATTTTATTTCTATAGAAAATTTTGTCATAACTTTATTTCTATAGAAAATTTTGTCAAAATTTTAGTTTTAATTTTTTAGTTTATTTTTGTAGGCAATTTTGTTGAAATATTATTTCTATAGAAAATTTTGACAAAATTTTATTTCTATAGAAAATTTAGTTGAAATATTATTTCTATAAAAATGTTGTCAAAATTTTATTTTTAAAAAAAATTCGTAATCCACCTAGACATGAAGATTTCTACCAATCAACCAAACAGTGAAAAATCTACCATTTTTGGTAAAATTCTACCAACTGCGGCAACCTTGGTTTTACATTCTCTTCAGAAAAAATGTGGGCATATTCATTTTCATCACGAGTCTATTTGTCAGTTTCGGAACTGCTTAAGCCACAGAAAGTTCAGAGGTGTAATGAATGTATCATTACATAATTAAATTCCAGGTGCTGAAGTATCTGTTGGAGAACCCATATTTTTGTCAAAATTTTATTTCCATAGAAAATTTTTGCAAAATTGTATTCCTATAGAAAACTTTTACAAATTATATTTCTATACAAAATTTTTTCAATTTTTTTTCTATAGAAAATTTTGTCAACATTTCATTTCTATAGAAAATTTTGCCAAAATTTAATTCTATAGCAAATTTTACCAAAATTGTATTTCTATAATTTTCCCAAAATTTTGTTTCTATAAAAAATTTTGTCTATATTATATTTCTATAGGAAATCTTGTTAAAATTTCTATATACACACAGTCTCACACAAGTTTACAAATTAATTTCAAATTAATTTACTAAAACTATGTATGTAAACTTGTATGAGACTCTGTATGTTAAAATTTTATTTCTATAGAAGATATCGTCAAAATTTTTTTTGTATGACAAATTTTATCGACATTGTATTTTTATAAAAATTTGAAAATCTACGTGGCAAAATTTCATTCCTATAGAAAATTTTTGCAAATTTTATTTCTATAGAAAATTTTTCAATTTTTTTTCTATAGAAAATTTTTTCTAAATTTTATTTCTATATAAAATTGTATCGGCATTTTATTTCTATACAAAATTTTGCCAAATTTTATTTCTATAGAAAATTTTGCCAAAATTTATTTCTATAGAAAATTTTGCCAAAATTTATTTCTATAGAAAATTTTACCAAAATTGATTTCTATAGGAAATTTTGTCAAAACTTCTATATATGTGTTACAATTTTATTTCTATAGAAAATTTTGTCAAAATTAAAAAAAAAATTGTTAATTTTTTTTTTATAAATATGTATATTCTATTTTTAAGCTTTTGATAATATTTTCAAATTTTTTTCTATAGAAAATTTTGTTAAAATTTTATTTCTATAGAAACGTTCGTCAAAAATGTTGTCAACATTTTATTTTAATAAAAAATTGAAAATCTACGTTTGCAAATTTTACTTCTATACAAATTTTTTTCAATTTTTTTCTATAGAAAATTTTGTAAATTTTTTTTTTCTATATAAAATTGTATCAACATTTTATTTCTATAGAAAATTTTGTTAAAATTTTATTTCTATAGAAAATTTTGTCAAAATTTTATTTCTATAGAAAATTTTGTCAAAATTTTATTTCTATAGAAAATTTTCTCAAAATTTTATTTCTATAGAAAATTTTGTCAAAATTTTATTTCGATAGAAAATTTGTCAAAATTTATTTCTATAGAAAATTTTGTCAAAATTTTATTTCTATAGAAAATTTTGTCAAAATTTTATTTCTGTAGAAAATTTTGTCGACATTTTATTTCTATAGAAAATTTTGTCATAACTTTATTTCTATAGAAAATTTTGTCAAAATTTTAGTTTTAAAATTATATATTTTATTTTGAAGCTTTTGATGAAAATTTTGTCCAAATTTTATTTCTATAGAAAATTGTTGCAAAAGAGTATTCCTATAGAAAACTTTTGCAAATTTTACTACTATACAATTTTTTTCATTTTTTTCTATAGAAAACTTTGTCAAAATTTTATTTCTATATAAAATTGTGTCAACAAGAAAATGTTACCAAAATTTATTTCTATAGAAAATGGTAACAAAATTTATTTCTATGAATTTTTTTTCTTCAACATTTTATTTTATATTTAGTTTACTTCTATACAATTTTTTCAATTTTTCTATTCTATATATTTTGTCAAAATTTTATTTCTATAGAAAATTCATTTTGATACCACATAACCTAAAAATATCTATGACGATAGGGACTTGTAGATTTTTTTACAGAATATTTTCTTTAAGAGCAAATAAATACAAAATTTTTACAAGCGTTGCAACGATTGTCCCAAATCTGTTTTTATTCCCTTTGAAAGAAAAAAATTGTGAGTCGAAAAAATATCCCTTGTCTAAAAATTATTTCAGTGTATCTACTGTGCCATTGTATAAAAGAGAAAGTTGTATTCACGTACATATACTTACATATATGAGTGTGTAAATGTATATAAACAGTGTACATAGCGATATTGGGTATGAGAAAAATGTATAGCCCCACACAAAAACAACTACAAAATCCTTTTGTGAAAGCAACAGTTGGCCTTAACAGGTCACATAGAAAACAGCTGAAAAGGGAAATGACTTTCTCATTTTTGTTTTTCAAAATAAAAAAGTTAATGGAGGAGAAAATGAGAGAGGGAGAGCATTGAAAAAGCAATCAAAATTTGAAGGTTAAAGAACAATTGAAGAAGATTTATGAGTAGAATGTGAACATTTCAATTGTTCAAATAACCCCGAGAAATATAAATGCGGTTTAGAATTTGTATGTTAGAGAATTATCACTTAAAATCATTATTCAAATAACCCCAAGAAATATATAAACAGGGTTTAGAGTTACTAAAGAAACATCATTTAAAGCCGCTGAGTAGAGATTTCTCGTTAGTAGCTCTAAGAGGGAAATGTATTCCAAAGAATAATTCCCCACTAAATCCTTTCAAATGGTTTTGAAACAGATTTGAATAAATCTATTTAAAATGTCAAAGTAATCTCATTTACCCAATTTCTATGAATATAACTCTATTTATTTTCGATTTCTCCAAAAGGGGCTTGAAATAGGTTAATTGCTTTGCTCTTTTTCTCTTTTAATTAAAACCAGTCTAAGAAAAAAAAAAATAACTCGACAATTGAAAAAATTTCATATTCTCATAATTACTTCTTTGCCTACTCCTTCCCCCTAAGAGCATTTTTCCTGTAACCCCTATTGGGTATTTCTATTACTTTCCCTTGTCATTTTATATGAGGGAGGGCTGCTTGTTGGAATTGCTAAGTTCAAAACCCATTAGTAGTAGTAGAAGGAGAAGAATCAAAGAACAAAAATTGTTTATCAACAATAAAAACTCACTTTAGCCCATCAGAAACATTCACTCACATACATTTATTGTGTATAAGATCCATATACACACATCCTTATACCATCTATAAATGACAGGAGTGACATTCAGTCATCAATTTATGCTCTTGGGAATGTTTTATTTGAAAACCTAACCTAGTTACTGATAACCGCATAAATTTCTTACTGGCAAATAATGGACATGCCCTCAATGTGATAAAAGAAAGAATGTTGCCAGATTTTTTGCTGTATGTAGGGGATGTTGTATAAAGGTTCTAATGCCTTTAACAAAGGTCAGGTGGGAAGACAAGAGACCCCATGAGACGGTTTTTGGCCTGGCTACATCCAAAGAAAAAATACTTTTCTCAAGAACGAAATTTTAGACAAACGAAAATCCCATAACTTATGAAGTATCTTTTAAACCAAACAATCCCAAATTTATGATATGCGATTCAACGTATATCTCTAATTCTTTTTATTTGACTTAAAAAAAAAATCTTTAGCGTTAAAAGAAAAATTTACTTGACTAAAATTTCGTTCCTCAGAAAAAAAAATTTTCAGTGTAATGCTATTTCGAAGTGATATAAGTGGGGGTTAAAGGACTTTCTCGTTTCTTCCGGACAGAGTCTACCGTGGGCTAATACGACTCCAAAGTGCTCGACCTTCAGTCGGACAGTGTGGTCGGCATAAGTGGTCGGGTTTGGGCCGGAGTTTAACACTTTCTTCTATGGAAGCAGTCCATACGGGGTTTCGAATGCACAGTGATATGAATGGAAGACTTTCTCCTATAGATACCCCAAAAGTGAACGGCCCTTGGCCGGGCTAACGCGATTTCAAAGTGATATAAGTGGAGGTTCAAGACCTTCTCCTATGGACTGAGTCTACAGTGGGTTCGAAATGACGATTTCGAAACGACACAAGTGGTCTGTCTTCAGGTTTTGAGACTTTTTGCAGAAAAAAATTTGCAAAAATTTTCTACGAGTATAGAAATAAAATTTTGCAAAAATTTTCTATAGTAATACAATTTTGCAACAATTTTCTATGGAAATAACATTTGGCAAACATTTTCTATAGAAATAAATTTTTGCAAAATTTTTCTATAGAAATAAAATTTTGCAAAAATTTTCTATAGAAATAAAATGTTGAGAAAATTTGCTATAGAAATAAAATTTTGAGAACATTTTCTATAGAAATAAAATTTTGGAAAAATTTTCTATAGAAATAAAAATTTGCAAAAATATTCTATTAAAATAAAAATTTGCAATCATTTTCTATAGAAATAAAATTTTGCAAAAAAATCTATATAAATAAAATTTTGATAAAATTATCTACAGAAATAAAATTTTGACAAAATTTTCTATAGAAATAAAATTTTGACAAAATTATCTATAGAAATAAAATTTTGAGAAAATTTTCTATAGAAATAAAATATTGGGAAATTTTTCTATAGAGATAAGATTTTAAGAACATTTTCTATAGAAATAAAATTTTGACAAAATTATCTATAGAAATAAAATTTTGAGAAAATTTTCTATAGAAATAAAATATATTGGGAAATTTTTCTATAGTGATAAGATTTTGAGAACATTTTCTATGGGAATAAAATTTTGAGAACATTTTCTATAGAAATAAAATTTTGCAAAAATATTCTATTAAAATAACATTTTGCAAAAATTTTCTATAGAAATAAAATTTTGCAAAAAAATCTATATAAATAAAATTTTGACAAAATTATCTACAGAAATAAAATTTTGACAAAATTTTCTATAGAAATAAAATTTTGAGAAAATTTTCTATAGAAATAACATTTTGGGAAATTTTTCTATAGAAATAAAACTTTGAGACATTTTTTTATAGAAATAACATTTTGGGAAATTTTTCTATAGAAATAAAATTTTGAGAAAACTTTCTATGGAAATAAAAGTTTCCGAAATTTTTCTATATTAAATACAACCATCAACATAAAAATGATTTCGTGGTCGAAAAAGTAACCGTTATATAAATATGGCAGTTTGGTCGCTCATTCTATTTCCTCTGTTGGTTGTTGGTCCCCTACTCTATTGCGTATGCGATTCGAATGTATGTAAGTATGTGCTAATATCACAACTCATCACACAATCAAACATTTAGGCATTCATTTGGTTTTTGTTGTTGTCTCAGCATCACTTTCTCTGTTTACGAGTATTTATATGAGTGTGTAGGGAGAATTTTCTCTGAATATTTCCATCACTTTACTTTTCAATTTTTAGTCTATTGACGAATTCCGAACGGTACGGATTACTTACGACAATAAATAACGCAGGATAAAAGAAATTAAAAAGTAACTGAATTTTTATAAAAATAAAACTCTACAAAGTGAATAATATTGACAAATTTTGTACCCAGAAAATATATATTTAATATTGCGAAAATAGTAAGATTTTAAATCTATGGAATTTTATTTTTTTTTATTAAAAAAATAATTCATATTTTGTGTATTCGTGTTTTTTATTACAAAAAATGTAATAGCACTTGTTGGGTTCCCACAAAAAACAAAGGAGTAAGAGTTGGACAATGTGATTTGAATGTTTGTGTGTATGTGAGTCACACAACACATTCCTATTAGTTTATTCTCGTTCTCTTGGTATTTCATTGTACTCTCAGAAATATCTCGCTCACAGTCTTCTACCTTTCAACATACAGTATATTTCAATGTGTGTATATGCGTATATCCTGTTATAACAGACATTCGTACATATAAGCACACATAAGCCTTAAATGCCATTCAATTAAACATTGAAGTGATTATAATGGGATTATGAGAATGGAGGAACCAAAGTTTCCAGTAATGCCACCAGCAACAATAGTGGAATTTTAATAAAGACATTTCAACGGCAATCAATGTCCTTCCCAATATTCTATAGTACATGTCCATATATTGTTGATGTCCCAGCGTCTCTGGAGTTTACAATGAGAGTCAAAATAAATTGAAGCCATCTATCGCAAATGGCAAGAAACTTTTAACAAATTATATTGCATATGTACGTAAATAGATAAAGTGAACTATTTTTATATACAGGGTAGCTGAAGTGAAGTGTTACTATTTGCACAATTGTATATCTAGCAAACTACACCCAAAATAAGGTGAATTGGAACATGAAAGAAAATTTTTAAAATGTTTTATTAACATATTTTACTAAGAGCAACATGATACAAATAAGTAAATACTTTTTGTGAAACTGAAAAAATATTAATAATAATACATTTAATTTAATTGTTTAAAAAATTTACTATTTGCACAATTGTATATCTAGCAAACTGCACCCAAAATAAGGTGAATTGGAACATGAAAGAAAATTTTTAAAATGTTTTATTAACATATTTTACTAAGAGCAACATGATACAAATAAGTAAATACTTTTTGTGAAACTGAAAAAAAATATTAATAATAATACATTTAATTTAGTTGTTTAAAAAATTTACTATTTGCACAATTGTATATCTAGCAAACTACACCCAAAATAAGGTGAATTGGAACATGAAAGAAAATTTTTAAAATGTTTTATTAACATATTTTACTAAGAGCAACATGATACAAATAAGTAAATACTTTTTGTGAAACTGAAAAAAAAATATTAATAATAATACATTTAATTTAGTTGTTTAAAAAATTTTGAAGAAAACAAAAAAAACAAAAATAAATCGTTAACATGTCTTTAGTGCTTTCCTACACGCTCACAAAAAATCGCTTCTGTAACATATACTCCCAAACATATTTTGCTTCAAGCATATACATTTTTGGCTATTGCCCAAACATTTATATGTTTGATCTCTTCCAATATATAATATGTTTGAAAGCATATTGGTCTAAACAATATATGTTTGGGTAGTCAATTTCCAAACATTTTGTATTTTTGCATCCAAATTCAATTTAGGTTTTCGACCTGAATGCTCAAAATTTTGTTTCTGCCCAATTGTATATTCCCCCACATCATTCTCACTTCCACGAGATTTTTTAGTTCTTAGCACCTTTTTCTGTAATACAAACATTGTAGAAGAAATTATTCAATTGTATGATTTTTATACCCTCCATCATAAGATGGGGGGTAACACATCGAAATATTGCTCTAAGACCCCATAAAGTATATATATTCTGGGTCGTGGTGAAATTCTGAGTCGATCTAAGCATGTCCGTCCGTCCGTCCGTCTGTTGAAATCACGCTAACTTCCGAACGAAACAAGCTATCGACTTGAAACTTGGCACAAGTAGTTGTTATCAATGTAGGTCGGATGGTATTGAAAATGGGCCATATCGGTCCACGTATAGCCCCCATATAAAGGGACCCTCAGATTTGGCTTGTGGAGCCTCTAACGGAAGCATATTTCATCCGATCCGGCTGAAATTTGGTATATGGTGTTTGTATATGGTCTCTAACAACCATGCAAAATTTGGTCCACATCGGTCCATAATTATATATAGCCCCCATATAAACCGATCCCCAGATTTGGCTTGAGGAGCCTAAAAGAGAAGCAAATTTCATCCGATCCGCCTGAAATTTGGTTCATGGTGTTGGTATATGGTCTCTAACAATCATGCAAAATTTGGTCCACATCGGTCCATAATTATATATAGCCCCCATATAAACCGACCCCCAGATTTGGCTTGCGGAGCCTCAAAGAGAAGCAAATTTCATCCGATCCATCTGAAATTTGGTACATGATGTTGGTATATGGTCTCTAACAACCATGAAAAAATTGGTCCACATCGGTCCATAATTATATATAGACCCCATATAAACAGATCCCCAGATTTGGCTTGCAAAGTCTCCAAGAGAAGCAAATTTCATCCAATCCGGTTGTAATTTGGAACATGGTGTTAGTATATGATCTTTAACAACCGTGCCAGAATTGGTCCATATCGGTCCATAATTATATATAGCCCCCATATAAAACGTTCTCCAGATTTGACCTCCGGAGCCTCTTGGAGGAGCAAAATTCATCCGATCCGGTTCAAAGTAGGAACGTGGTGTTAGTATATGGTCGCTAACAAACATTTCGGTTCATAATCATGGTTGCCACTAGAGCCAAAAATAATCTACCAAATTTTATTTCTATAGAAAATTTTGTTAAAATTTTTTTTCTATAGAACATTTTGTCAAAATTTTATTTCTAGAGAAAATTTTTTTAAAATTTATTCGGTTCATAATAAAGTTTTCATCATAGTCAAAATTTTATTTCTATAGAAAATTTTGTCAAAATTTTATTTCTATAGAAAATTTTGTCAAAGTGTTATTTCTATAGAAAATTTTGTTCAAATTTTATTCGGTTCATAATCATGGTTGCCACTCGAGCCAAAAATAATCTACCAAGATTTTAATTCTATAGAAAATTTTGTCAAAAGTTTATTTCTATAGAAAATTTTGTTAAAATTTTATTTCTGTAGAAATTTTTGTAAAAATTTGTATTTCTATAGAAAATTTTGTGAAAATTTTATTTCTATAGAAAATTTTGTTAAAATTTTATTTCTGTAGAAAATTTTGTCAAAATTTTATGTCTACTTTGTCAAACTGAATTATATACGTATTGGATCGATCTTTTTGATTTAATATATACCACGTATGGACTTACATACAATTTAGAAGATGGTGTTAGGAGGTTTTGAGATACCTTGCCATCGGCAAGCGTTACCGCAACTTAAGTAATTCGATTGTGGATGGCAGTGTTTAGAAGAAGTTTCTACGCAATCCATGATGGAGGGTACATAAGCTTCGGCCTGGCCGAACTTACGGCCGTATATACTTGTTTTATTTTAATTTTACCTTTTGCCGGACGGGGATTCGAACAGCGGACCACACAATTTGTAAGGATCAAAGAAGTAGCTGATCAATTGCCCAAGGAAAAATAAAATGTTAATTTTGTAATAACAAGCAACAACCACCAACTTAATTCAATATCGCTCCCTGTTAAATAGCGCTCCAAGCTACTAAACACATATATGTTTATAGGCTATTTCTAAATTAATATATGTTTGCATCCAAGTATATTATATTTAAAAACATTTTATGTCCCAAACATAATATGTTCTAACATATTAACATATATGTCCCAAACATGTAATGCTAGTTTATGAACATTATATGCTTGCACTCAAAAATATTGTGTTTAAAAATTTGTGTTCCAAACATATAATGTTTATAGCCAAACATATGAAAAACAGTATTTTTCATCCGTGTAGAATATTGGTTCTCTCTTGTTAATTTGCCCAATTCTAAAAGGTAATTGGGAAATTATTTGAATTCAGTATTTAATCAGAAATTATGACAACGAATGCCATAATCCGTATATGGCCTTGAGGCTTGGATTCGTAAAGAGAATAAATAAATAAAATAAAATAAAACAACGAAAATTTTCTCATATTTGTTAAAATTTAACCAAACCAATTATCGAAATTTTCGTTAACTTTTTCTGAGTGTACATAATATGGTTTTTACACCGAATTATATTTCTTAAAGGCTACACAGAAAAAACGTAAACAGTTTTGTAAGAAAAATGAAATACTTCGTGCGAAAATTGAACTAAATTGTACTTCATTTTTCGAGGTTTCAACAATGTCCGAGCAAAATTTTGAGGTCTTGTGTGTGCATAGGAAGTTCTTTTATTTCAATATTTTTTTATAACTCGGTTTTTTCATATTTTTAATAGGTAATTTGAACTTTGTTTGTTTGCTTAAAAACTCGAGTACAAAAAATGGTACAAATTATTCAAATTTTATCGAAAAAGCTGCTGAATTCTTTCCGGAAAATTTTCGAATTTTTGGAAATATATGAGGTCACACGTTTCAGACGAGCGTTAGAAAAAAAAATCATAAAAAAATATTTATTTTGGTAAAATATCATAAAATTTAATTCACACCCAAAATTCTTAATTCTCACCACACCTTAAGATGTTAACCACACAGTAATTCATTCTTACTATTTTTGGAAATTGTAAGAAAATTTTCCTCAACTTTAGTTCACTATGAACGGTAATTGATCTTTATACCCACCTTTAGTTCATTAACTTTTTTAGACATACTTGGGATAAGAGCCCAATGGACTTTGGGCTGTGGAAAATTTAAAAAAAAGTAATACTATTTAACTACTATCAAATATTTTTTTGCAATAAAAATATATTAAATTGAGCCTTAGTTTAATTATATTTGTTTTAAAGCTGCCCATCTGCCATTAATTTTAGTACGGCATTATGCAGTTCTGTGATACATACCGTTGCTGTTGCATCGGAACAGTACATAGAAAAAAAGTCTGTTGTAAAACTGATGCTAAAATTAACTTATATTTATTGCAAATATTTTATTTTGTTTTAGTTTATTTTTAAAATTTTGTAAAAAATATTCCGATTTTTTCTTTATTCCAAGTATGTCTCAAAAATTTTATGTATGTTATTTATGCAGTAAAAAATGAAATATAAATAAGTTCAATTCGAACTAAAACAAAAGAAGTTTTTCGTACACTTCTCAAAAATAGTAAGAATGAATTACAGCATGTTTAAAATGAGACTGATTTTGCGCCTAAGATTTTTTCTTTATTTTTTGTTCGTTTTTTCTTTTCGAGAAATATGCATTTCGTAAATGTTAATTAAAATCCAAAAAAAGTCGGAAAATTTTTGTTAATTTAATGAATCTCAAAATTTGGAATACATTTTAGTTCAATTTTCGCAGATAATTCATTTTTCCTATAATAACATATATTTTACTTTTTTTCTGTGTATATCAGTAGATGCAACATAATATTAAGGGTCTGTTTCGGTTTTTCTATTTTTCTTTTGAGACATACTTGGGATAAGAAAAAGTACATTGGGCTGTGGAAAATTTCGAAAAAAAATAATAAAATTTAACTCCAATCAAATAATTTTTGGAAATAAAAATATGTTAAAATTAGTGTTAGTTTAACAACATTTGTGTTGCAGTTGCCGATCCGCCATTATTTTTATTAAAAGATAATTTTTACAAAATAATCGATATTCATCACAGATTTTTGTGGCTAATATTGTTAAAGTGAAAAAATTAACTTATGTTTCGTAATTATAATAAGGCTCGAAAAGCCATATTGTAAGTAATCTACTTTCGATAAAAAATTAAAAATTTCCTACTTGTTGTTGTTGTTTTTTTTTTGGTTTTTTTTTTTTTTTTTTTTTTTTTGTCACTTTGGTAAGATCGCACTCATCAGGAATAATTTTAACTCCAATAATTCCATTTTTTGCATTCGTTTTCGTTTGGTATTTGTCTGTCAATTCTCCCCATGTTTATGTGGAGTTCATAGCTGGATTTACAATCGCATACACAAACATATACTCTATTTTGACGTTCTCCGTGTGTTCGTATTTGTACATGGTAGTCATATACAAAATATTTGAATGGTAGTAAATGGGGTATTGGTAGTGAAATTACATATGATTTCTCATCGCCACAATGGCGACAGGTGGTTGCTGGCTCGCTCTCCAGTTATTCCAAATATTTTCAAAGCCAAGTAGGGGTATGGATGTAATATATTCTGTTCCTAATTCTTGCAGGTATGAATTAAAAGATTTTAATTTGAAGGGTTCCGAGCTAAAGATGCGGCGTAGTAAAAACTAGACATTTTAGAAAATTAGTCCTAATTTAAACCAATGTAGTTTACATGTAAAATTGGCATAGAAATCTCGTATACCAAAATTTCCTTAAGTGTATAGCTAACCAGTAAATTATATTTGTACACACTGAAAAGACAGTTAACCTACCAGGAAATAAATTATAGCAAATTTTGTTTAATTTAGAAAGTTTTAACTAAACTGTATTACAAGCATCGATATCATAAAAATAAGTAAATATTTTTCGACATATTCAAGAAAATTTATTAAACATAAATATTTTTTTCACTTGGTAAAGAAAATTTTGTTTAGCAAATCTCTATACTTCATTTGTGTATAATATTTACCCTTGTTTTAACCCTTAAATGCACACTGTATCTTTTAAGATACAACCAGAAAAAAATCTTACGTCTTAAAACACAGATGTTCTTTTTTTACCATGGCCACATTTCGTTTACATCCATATCTTGAAAATTTGGCAACAAAACTTCATTGTGAAATTATAATTAAAAGAAAGTTGTTTGCTTCAAAAACTTTTTTTATTAAATTTAGGATTTTCATTCAACCGTCGAACTGAACGGACGTGTTTTCTAATAGCGGAGTATTTCATCGTAATAAGTACTTATTACGAATTTCACGTGTGGTGGAAATAATAAACCACCATGCAGCGAAATTCAAAGTCATCCACTGGGTTGCTAACTTCAGGGCCCAGTGGACGGGTAACGACTGAAGTTATAAATTTGGGCAGCGACCAAGAGTCAGGCCCAATTAGTCGACCTGTAGACGGGTCGACTGGCGGTGACACTTTGGCAAGTCGAACCTTTTCTAAGGTGACGACATCAAAAGGAGGCAATCCCTCTCGAAAGAGATTCAAGGAACGAAGAAATGCTTTGTTTATCCTAAAGAAATTAGGATCAGTCGACCCAAGCACGTTGTCGGCTAAGCAAAGCGATTCCTTAAAATGGGCTCAAGGAATTCTTGAAGCTGGAAAAAGGGAACGATCACCGGATGAGCTGCCATCCTCTAAACGGGATCAAAGATCGTTTGCCTCAGTTGCAAAAGACAGCCTTGTGATGGCTATTATTAATAAAGGAGCATTGGACGGTATGATTCCAAGGCAAAAATGGGGGGAAATTGAGAACGCGATGTCTGGTGTCTACTCAGAGGTGCGAAAAAAGTTTCCCGGACCAAGTCCTCGAGCTCCGGAGGATTGGGACACTTACAAGATGAATCTGAGAGCATATAAACGAGAACTGAGAAGGTCTCAACAAAACTCTTGGGATGATTACTGTAGCAGTATTGAGAATACGTCAGAGGCTTCCAGACTACGGAAGGTACTAGCATCCACTAACACCGCTCCAGGTTTCATTAAAACATCGGAGGGAAATTGGACAACGTCCAGTGAGGAGACGTTGGAGGTACTTTTGGACACACACTTCCCTGAAAATCAGACGGTTGAACCATGTTCTGGCGGTGTAACAGAGGCTCGGAGATCACTTCCTATCGAGGAAAATGTGTCGGAATCTAGAATAAAATGGGCTTTAAATAGCTTTGGACCATTCAAATCCCCCGGACCTGATGGAATTACTCCGGCGGAATTACAGGCAGTGGCTGAAAGAATTATCCCCTGGTTGACGGTGATATATAAACGATGTGTAAACTTCCATATATTCCAGAAAAGTGGAGGGAAACAAAAGTCGTCTTCATACCTAAAGCAGGAAAAGCCTCTCACTCGAGTGCGAAGGATTTCCGACCAATCAGCTTATCCTCATTCCTACTTAAGACCCTGGAGAGGATGATAGACATGTATCTTAGAACTAGCGTGGATTCAAGTTTGCTCTCGAAACGACAGCATGCATACTCGAAGGGCAGGTCTACTGAGACCGCATTGCATGAACTGGTCAGCTTTATTGAAAGCTCACTATCTGTCAAAGAATACACAATCGTGGCGTTTCTAGACATCGAAGGGGCGTTCAATAATGACCATCCGAGCTCGATATTAAATGGACTGACAACTCTGAATGTTGATCCCGGTATACTTAGGCTGTTAGACGAACTTCTAATAAAGAGACGTATTTCAGCCACACTAGGGAAAGCAAACATACAAAGGTATGTGAACAGAGGCACTCCCCAAGGAGGAGTTCTATCACCTCTTCTTTGGAATGGTGCTATAAACAACCTTCTGGTTTCCCTAGAAAAAGATAGGATAAAAGTGGTGGCATACGCAGATGATGTGGCGCTAGCAGTCAGGGGAAAATTCCCATCCACAATCAGAGATATTATACAGAGAGCTCTCCGGATGACTGAGAAATGGGCGAAAGATAATGGTCTTGGTGTAAATCCAGCAAAGACAGAACTAGTCATGTACTGCAAAGATAGCAAAGCTCCCACGGTTAGGCCCATTTCCTTAGGGGATACTGAAATTCCCTTTGGTGAGTGTGCAAAATACCTTGGCGTTATTTTGGACAGGAAGCTGAATTTTAGGCTTAATATTGAAGAGAGGGCGAGAAAAGCCACGGTAGCTTTGTACTCGTGCAAAAAGGCAATAGGGAAAAAGTGGGGACTAAGACCAAAAATTGTGCATTGGCTATACACGGCAGTGGTTAGACCTATAATGCTATATGGTGTTGTAGTCTGGTGGCCGGCACTTCAGAAACCGACTTGTTTAGATAAAGTTCAGCGTATGGCGAGCTTATGTATCTCAGGAGCATTTAGTAAGACAGGAACAGACTCCCTTAATGTCATGCTACATCTATTGCCTTTAGACATTTTGGCCAAACAGTCAGCTGCAACAACGGCTGTGCGGTTGCACGAGCTATCGCTGTGGTCGGAAAAAATGTACGGTCATAGTTTGGTCCTCAAAGTAATGCCAGATGTGCCTAACGTAGTGGATTACACCCTGGTAAAACCACTTTTCGACAAAAAGTTTGAAACTCTAATTCCCAACAGTGAGGCGTGGTGTACACAGACCCCGGGGAATAAAAGATATATAGATTTCTATACTGATGGCTCCAAATTGAATGGACAAGTGGGGTTCGGAGTATATTCTAAAGATCTGGAAATTCGAATAGCGAAAAGATTACCTAATCACTGTAGTGTTTTTCAGGCTGAAATATTGGCAATAAGAGAGGTGGTGAATTGGCTGAGAAGTAATGTTCCAACAAATATTGGCATTAATATATACTCAGACAGTCAACCTGCAATAAAATCCTTGGACTCTGTGTTCCTTAACTCAAAAACGGCCATAGACTGCCGCAAATCTCTCAACGAGATGGCTGAGCAGTACAATATTCACCTAATATGGGTGCCTGGTCATAGGAACATACCGGGGAACTGTGAAGCAGATGTGTTAGCAAGGCTAGGAACTACCTTACATATTCCAGGGGAACTAGAATCTGTTGGTATGCCTCTGGCCACCTGCAAGCTCTTACTGCGTGAGAAGGCTGTTATGATGGCCAATATTCGATGGGAAAATTGCAAGGGTTGTAACGACACCAAGCAAATATGGCCCCATTTAAACTTAAACCGCACACTAGATATGCTAGTGTTCTCAAGGCGTCAGATAGCACTCCTAATATCTGCTATAACGGGTCGCTGCCTGATAGGCGAATTTGCAAAAACTATAGGTGCGAAGTATAATGACTATTGTATAAGCTGTCATGATGTGGAGGAAAAGGAATCAATTAAACACCTCTTGTGTGAGTGTCCTGCTTTTTGTGTAAGACGTAAGCGAATTTTAGGAGCATATAGCTATAGATTACTGGCTGACCTGGAAAATGTTAACTTGAGTAGTTTGTTAATGTTTTTGGAGCAATCTGGTTGGTTCCACAAAAGTAAATAATAGAGAAGGTTCAGTGGTTAAGACTAGAAGTGCCCATATGTAATAGGTACTTTTAGTTAAACGTGGTATCACAATGGACTGAATAGTCTAAGTGAGCCTGAAATTTAATCGGGCTGCCACTTTAACCTAACCTAACCTAACCTAGGACACAAATTATGAAAATTTGTTAAAATCGCATGACTTTGAATTAAGGCACATTTTCCTTAAAGAAAAGAAACTAACTGAATTTGAATTTTTAAATTTAAGATAAAAACGCTTCAAATATAGGCTAAGACTTATTTTGAGGATTTTGTATAAAGTTAAAGTTGTTTTGGAATTAAGAAATCATTTTTTACTTTGAAAAATGGTTTCTTAATTATGTTATAATTGGAATTTTTTGTACGTGAATAGCTTTATTAATATGTATATCGAAAGAAAATGAAAATTCCATAAATGAGGCCTGTGTCAGAATTTAAATTTTATTGATCCTTGATTTAAAGCTGGGTAGCTTTAAATCCCTAAAAAATGTCTTTATTTTAAAGAAGTGGCATCTTTGGCTCGGAATCAATACCAAAATCCTTAACCCTTAAATGTGCACTGTATCTTTGAAGATACAACCAGAAAAAAATCTTACGTCTTAAAATTTTGACCGAATTCTATGAAATCAAGTTTGTTGTATTTAATACATTATAGTGCTATTTCTAAAACTATGTTTTTCTGTATTTTTGTAATTTGTATTTCTGAGTAATTTGTAGTCAAAATTAAAAATCAAATTTTGACCAAAAATTCAAAAAAAAAACTACAAATGGGAAGTTAAATAATATTTACCAGAGATGAAAGTAATGTTGGTAAAAAACTGTGTACACTGAAAAAAATATTTACGTGATATTAAAGATTACGCAACCTAAATTTTAGGATGCGAAATTAACAAAATATTAAGGACAAATTTCTTTAAAACAATGGAATTTTAATTAAAATAAAGTTTAGAATATTTACTTCAAAACTTTTTTCATTAAATTTAGGACACAAATTTTGTATATTTGCGTCCCTCCGTTAAAGTCGCATGTCTTTGAACTAAGGCTAAATTTCTTTAAAGTAAAGAAACACATTTTTGATTAGAAGAAATTATCCTTAAATGAACTGAAATATTGAATCTTTAGATTTAAGATTAAAACGCTTCAAATATAGGCTAAGACTTATTTTGAGGATTTAGCGTCTTTGGTTTAAAGATTTTTTGGAATTAAGAAAACATTTTTTACTTTGAAGTATCCGTTATAATTTGGATTTTTTAACTGACATTTGTTTGTACGTGAGTACCTTTATTAATAAACCGAGAAAAGAGAATGAAAATTTGATAAATGAGATCTGTATCCTAATTCAAATTTTATTGGTCCTAGATTTAAAGCCAGATAGGTCGCTAAAAAATTTCTTTATTTTAAAGAAGCCGCATCTTTGGCTCGGAATCAATACCAAAATCCTTAAAGGAAGGTCAAAATCTTTATATCCAAGTAAACTTTTTTTTTGAGTGTAGATTTATTGGGATGCATTGGTAATTCTTGATAGGCGTGTGGATTATCTTTGTTCCAAATAAGGCAAATTTGCTGTTGACATATCCATTCAACCAAAAATGCGCCTCATCACTTAAGGAAATTTTGCGGTAAAAAAGCGTATCTTCGTGCTCTATAAACATTTTTAATTGAACACTCTTTTTGAAAATAAATTTCCACGAGTTGGGAGCATTGTTCTGGAGTTAAGCTATTCATAATGATTTGCAAAACAATACTGAGTACACGCAAAGAAAAAAAAAAACGTTTGGAAAACGTGTACCGAAAACGTTTTTCTTTTGTTAGAGTTTTTTGAATTGCTTCGAAAATTTTAAACTTTTATCACCAAAAAAATCGGTTCTTACAAAATTTTTATTTTTTCAATAAAAAAAGTTATTTTTGAAAAAACAACACAGTCCATATCGTTTATATCAAATACAGTTCTTTTCTGACTTTAATAAGACACATTTTACAGTTCAAAAATTAATATACTACAATGTAATGTTGAAAATTTTTTCGGAATCTTCCGAAAAAAAAAACAAACAAAAAACTTTGGTCGAAGCAGGGATCGAACCCACGACCCTTGGCATGCAAGTCGGACGTAGCAACCACTGCTCCACGGTGCCAAACTAAGTGTTTGTTTCAGTTAAATAAACTTTATTTATTCGGTTCGTGGGCGCCGCAAGCTATGCTATATAAATATAACTTATATGGATATTTATCTATTGATGACCATAACAGGTACATAGCTCAGTGGTTAGTGTGTTGGCTTACAAAGCGCATGGCCCGCGGTTCGATTCTCCGTCCAGGCGAAAGGTAAAAAAAAATTTATAAAATCGTATAATTTCTTCTACATTGTTGGTATTACAGGAAAAGGTGTTAAGAACTAAAAAACCTCGTGGATGTGAGAAAGATGTGAGGGAAAATGCAATTAGCAAGAAAACAATGTTTTCATACCCTCCATCATAGGATGGGGGTATATTAACTTTGTCATTCCGTTTGTAACACATCGAAATATTGCTCTAAGACCCCATAAAGTATATATATTCTGGGTCGTGGTGAAATTCTGAGTCGATCTAAGCATGTCCGTCCGTCCATCCGTCCGTCTGTTGAAATCACGCTAACTTCCGAACGAAACAAGCTATCGACTTGAAACTTGGCACAAGTAGTCGTTATCAATGTAGGTCGGATGGTATTGAAAATGGGCCATATCGGTCCACTTTTACGTATAGCCCCCATATAAAGGGACCCTCAGATTTGGCTTGTGGAGCCTCTAACAGAAGCATATTTCATCCGATCCGGCTGAAATTTGGTATATGGTGTTGGTATATGCTCTCTAACAACCATGCATAAAATGGTCCATATCGGTCCATAATTATATATAGCCCCCATATAAACCGATCTCCAGATTTGGCTTGCGGAGCCTAAAAGAGAAGCAAATTTCATCCGATCCGGCTGAAATTTGGTACATGATGTTGGTATATGGTCTCTAACAACCATGCAAAAATTTGTCCATATCGGTCCTTAATTATATAAAGCCCCCATATAAACCGATCCCCAGATTTGGCTTGTGGAGCCTCTAAGAGAAGCATATTTCATCCGATCCGGCTGAAATTTGGTACATGGTGTTGGTATATGGTCTCTAACAATCATGCAAAAATTGGTCCACATCGGTCCATAATTATATATAGCCCCCATATAAACCGATCCCCAGATTTGGCTTGCGAAGCCTCAAAGAGGAGCAAATTGGATCCGATCCGGCTGAAATTTGGTACATGATATTGGTATATGGTCTCTAACAACCGTGCAAAAATTGGTCCACATCGGTCCTTAATTATATATGGCGCCCATATAAACCGATCCCCAGATTTGGCTTGCGAAGTCTCCAAGGGAAGCAAATTTCATCCGATCCGCCTGAAGTTTGGTACATGATATTGGTATATGGTCTCTAACAACCATGGAAAAATTGGTCCACATCGGTTCATAATTATATATAGCCCCCATATAAACCGATCCCCAGATTTGGCTTGCGAAGTCTCCAAGGGAAGCAAATTTCATCCAATCCGGTTATAATTTGGAACATGGTGTTAGTATATGATCTTTAACAACCGTGCCAGAATTGGTCCATATCGGTCCATAATTATATATAGCCCCCATATAAAACATTCTCCAGATTTGACCTCCGGAGCCTCTTGGAGGAGCACAATTCATCCAATCCGGTTCAAATTAGGCACGTGGTGTTAGTATATGGTCGCTAACAACCATACCAAAATTGGTCCAATCACACAAAAATTGGTCCATATCGGTTCATTTCTATAGAAAATTTTGTTAAAATTTTATTTCTGATTTCTGTAGAAAATTTTGTCAAAATTTTATGTCTACTTTGTCAAACTGAATTATATACGTATTGGATCGATCTTTTTGATTTAATATATACCACGTATGGACTTACATACAATTTAGAAGATGGTGTTAGGAAGTTTTAAGATACCTTGCCATCGGCTAGCGTTACCGCAACTTAAGTAATTCGATTGTGGATGGCAGTGTTTAGATGAAGTTTCTACGCAATCCATGATGGAGTGTACATAAGCTTCGGCCTGGCCGAACTTACGGCCGTATATACTTGTTTTTTTTTTGAGTTTGTCTTTATGAAATTGTTTTTACATCCTGGAAAAGAATAAACGTTTATCACAGAAAGTATAAACTTTTTTCCAAATACACTTCCTTACAGCGAAAAGCAAATGAGAAACGAACTTTGTTTGTCTAAAATTTCGTTTGGGAAGAAAGAATTATTTATTTGCGTGTAGAGACGTCACTTTAAACTGTCAAAACAGCTGTCAGACAACAGTCCTGGGAAGACAAACATTTCGACCGCAGACTATGGTCATTTCAACAAGACTCATCGCATCATCGCCCGCAGGACGCGTCATCCAAGTATGGTTTGAAAAGGAAGTTCCTCGTTTAATTTTACATCAAAATGGCCACCAAAATTTCCCTTGCACTGAAAATTTCTGGGCCATTTTGAAGATTAAGGGCTTCGCCGGGAATGGACCAAAATGACGGCCATTTGAAGGACGCATAGATTAGGAGATATGAGCAAAAGTAGTTTTTCGTGTATGTATTTCGAATTTTTCAGGAATCCGATTGAATTTTGAATTTTCTAGGGTTGATCACGAATTAAGGACATTTTCGCTCTAGGACGCAAAAGAAATTTATCATATAAAAATTTCGAAATTTTCTGGATTTGGGTGGAATTTTGGATTTTTTAGGGTGATGACGAATTAAGCTACTTTTCGCTCTAGGACGCATAGTTAAGGGAGTCAAAGAAGTTTTTCATATAAAAAATTATAATTTTTCGGGATTTGGGTAGAATTTTGGATTTTCTAGGGGTGGGTTAAAGGCTTCGGCGGGAATGGACCAAAATTACGGCCATTTGAAGGACGCATAGATTAGGAGATATGAGCAAAAGTAGTTTTTCGTATAATTATTTCGAATTTTTCAGGAATCCGATTGAATTTTGAATTTTCTAGGGTTGATCACGAATTAAGGCCTTTTCGCTCTAGGACGCAAAAGACATTTATCATATAAAAAATTCGAAATTTTCATGATTTGGGCGGAATTTTGGTTTTTTTAGGGTGATTACGAATTAAGGGTGCCAAAGAAGTTTTTCATGTAAAAAATTCGATTTTTTCGGAATTTGGGTAGAATTTTGGATTTTCTAGGGGTGAACCCGAAATAAGCTCATTTTCGCTCCAGAAAGGCATAATTAGGAGCTTGAGTAAAAGATATGCCAATAAAATACAATATTTTCTGTATGTACAAAACAAATTTTTTTTTTGCTATTAAAACTTGTTCTAGTTTTTACCACATTTTCATTTTTCGATCAAAATTAATTTACGCCATGTAGTAAAAATTATCTTTTCACTTTACCGACTGCATCAATTACCATATACAGAGGGAATAGCAACAATAGGCTGGACCAAGGGACTGTGAATAACAGGGAATGTGAGTGTGTGTGTCTGTCTCTTAAAACAATTAACGTCAGTAATGTATCGCTGGTCCAACGCATACAGGCATTCCATTCTGCCCAACCGCATCACCCAATTCGGTACTATTTATTGCAAATTATTTAAGAATTATTGCCATGATACTAAAAGCAATTAATAATAGTTGGCGTTTAAAATGGAAAGGCTCGGAAAAATTGCCTAATAAATTAGCCAATTAATAATTTCAAGAAAGAAGAACACTGATGCTGAAATTTATGATTCACTTAATAATTCTGAGAAGTTTTTGGAAATTGTCCAAGACAATGCATTTTATACAAAAAATAAAATACGTTTTCCCAGAAAAAAACATTGCTTGAGGTGCAAGTATACTCAAAAACAAGTAATAAAAGAGCTATGGTCAGACCAAGCTGACTATGAAATTTCTTTGAAACAAATATTTTGTGGGAAAAGTTGTCACTGTAAGGCAAGAAAACTTTTGTGAAGAAAAATGTAGAAATGTTTGGAACAAGTTAAAGTTTTTGCTCTAAAAGAAACAATAAAGTAATTTAGGGGCTGTTCCAAATGGAATCCTAGATTGAGAGTAAGAGCTCTTGTAATTGATTAAGCGAGTTGTACCGTAAACCTGTGAATTCCTCTGGAACTGTAGATCATATAGAGTTCAATATTTTATCTCATAAATATGATAGAATATCGATATAGAATATTGCACCACGGGAGCCACCGTGGTGCAATGGTTAGTATGCCCGCCTTGCATACACATGGTCGTGGGTTCGATTCCTGCTACGACCGAACACCAAAAATTTTTTCGGCGGTGGATTATCCCACCTCAGTAATGCTGGTGACATTTCTGAGGGTTTCAAAGCTTCTCTAAGTGGTGTCACTGGAATGTGGAACGCTGTTCGGACTCGCCTATAAAAAGGAGGTCCCTTGCCATTGAGCTTAACATGGAATCGGGCAGCACTCAGTGATAAGAGAGAAGTTCACCACTGTGGTATCACAATGGACTGAATAGTCTAAGTGAGCCTGATACATCGGGCTGCCACATAACCTAACCTAACCTATTGAAAATGAAAAAAGACAGGTTAAAACCCTACACGGACGAAAAATACTGTTTTTCATATGTTTAAGTATAAACATTATATTTTTGGAACTCAAATTTTTAAACACAATATTTTTGAGTGCAAACATATAATGTTCATAAACTAGCATAATATGTTTGGGACATATATGTTAATATGTTAGAACATATTATGTTTGGGACATAAAATGTTTGTAAATATAATATGCTTGGATGCAAACATATATTAATTTAGAAATAACCCATAAACATATATGTGTTTACAAAGAGAGACAAAGTGTATGCTGGAAGTAAAATAATGAAAGTAACCAATTGGCGCATTACAAATATATATATACACAAAGAAAATTTCATTAAATATAGGAAAAATACTATGTGTGAATATAAACAAGTATAAATTTACATATTATGAGTAAACATATATATGTTGTGATATAAGACTTCGCCAAAAATTGTATATGCTTAAGTAAAATATTAAAATGAGCATTCGGAGAGATAATTCATTCGGAACCAAGATAAAATATATTTGAAACAAAGAGCATGAGTTTTGTTTATCATTTTCGCATTACGGACACATTTTTTTTGTTTCATCAAAACAAATCGGAACGTAGGACGAGTAAGTCAAAATATTCAAACAAAGGTAATTAAAGGGATCTTCATAAAAACTAACGAAAGGGCACTATACACTGAACAAAAAGCATGTCCGGTTCCAAAGATTGTGTCTCCACTTTTTTTATACAATTTTAGTATTGATTCCGAACCAAAGAAGCGGAGAATACAAGTAAGGATGCTTTTAAGACACAATTCTCTTTTAAATGGGGTTTTGTGTACTTGACTCTACGAAGCACATTTTAATTTTTCGCTTTTTCAGCTTTTTTTTAAAATGAACATATCCTTTTCTTTAAAATGAACATATCCTATTTTTTAATGATTTTTGCCTTGTAGTCAATATGCAAAAATGCAACAAATTTAAAGACAGTTTCATTAATTTTAAAGAATTTTTCTGAATTATTAAAGTCAAGAATTTGTTCTTTCATGTTATGATACCCATTTTTAAGTCAAATCACTTAATTATAACGACAACACGACTTCATTGAAAGTATCGACCTTTGAACATGGAAAAAAACTTTATATTAGAGAAATGAGTCTTCTAAGCGAAGCAAAAGTTGTATTCTTATTTTAAGGACATGAACTCTTTGGCCTCACGACAATATTTTTTCAGTGCACTCTTTTTAGAGTTGTGAAAGTAAAATGAAAACAGGTGAAACAGTGAAAAATTAAACAGTAAGATCTATAAAAACAAAGATTAGTTCCTCTTTATTAATGAGTAGTCCAAGAGGAGTTGACGGATTTTTTCGAAAATAAAAGCGGGCATTGAGTTCGAGTTTTGCCGCTAAAATTATTTCTCATTTTAGCGGCAAAACCAGAATAACATTACAACTTTTTCCGGTAAATTGTATTATAACATGGTGGGGAAAGATCAAAAGCAACAATTGAATAAGTTTATTTTCTTTAAGTCTTTTATAAAACACACTTTACAATTTCGTAGTAAAAATTTAATATAGTACTATGTACTGCTGCCTTTTCGGGAACTTCCGAACGTATCTGGAATATATGTTAAAAATATATTTAAAAAAATAAATAAAAAAATGGTGTTGGTCGAAGCAGGAATCGAACCCAGGACCCCTGTCACGCAAGGCGGACGACCAACCACTGCTCCACGCTGCCAACAAATCGGATAAAAACTGCGGTTTCTAGAAGCCCAAGGAGTTAAATCTGGAGATCGGTCTATGTGGAGGCTATACAAAACATGGGTCGACAAACACCATATTCGGCTGACCTATTTGTGGTCAGCCGGATTCCAGAAGTCCTAGAAATAAAGTCGAGAGTTAGGTCTATATGGGGGCTATACAAAAAAACATGGACCAATAATCACCACCTCTTAATGTTCCTCAAATACCTCTAGAATTCGACTTTCAGACGAATTGGGTGAAAACTACGAATCTAGAAGCCCAAGAAGTAAAATCGGGAGATCAGTCTATATAGGGGCTATACCAAAACATGGACCGATGCGGACCATTTTCGACACACTTCTCTATGGTTCTAAGATACGTCTATATTTCTAATTTCCGGCAAATTGGACAAAAACTACGGATTTTAGAAGTCCAAGAGATAAAGTCGGGAGCGCGGTCTATATGGGGGCTTTACCAAAATATGGACCAATATGCACCATTTGCGACACACCTATTTGTGATCTTAAAATACATATAGATTTTCAATTTCAAGCAAATCGGCTAGAAAGTATAGTCTCTAGACACCCAAGAAGTAAAATCGAGAGATCGGTCTATATGGGGGTTATACGAAAAAATGGACCGATACACCTCAATTTCGGCACACATATTTGGGGTCCCAAAATACCTCTAGATTTCCAATTTCAGGTAAATCGGGTAATAAGTACAGTTTATAGAAGCCCAAGAATAAAAATCGGGAGATCGGTCTATATGGCGACTATACCAAAACATGGACCCATACGGACCATTTTCGATACAACTCTTTATGGTCCTAAAATACCTATAGATTTCCAATTTCAGACAAATCGGATAGAAAATACAGTTTCTAGACGCCCAAAAGGCAAAATCGGGAGATCGGTCTACATGGGGGCTATACCAAACCATGGAACGATACGGACCATTTTCGACACACCTCTTTATAATCCCAAAATACCTCTAGATTTCCAATTTCAGGCAAACCGGGAGAGCGGTCTATATGGTGGCTATACCAAACCATGGACCAATTCGGACCATTTTCGACACACCTTTTTATGGTCCTCAAGTACCTCTAGATTTTCAATTTCAGGCAAATTGGATAAAAACTATGTTTTTATAAGCCCCAAGACCCCAAATCGGGAAATCGGTTTATACACACAAAAATTTTTTTTTTATGATTTCAATCACGAAAATCGCGGATTCAATCATTTTTTTAATTGAAATGTCTTCAATCACGAAAATGATAGCATCAATCACCCATTTTGATTGAAAACCAACACGATTTTCAATTAAAAATTTAATTGACTTTTGTCACGGAATCAATTAATTGTGTGATTGAATAAATTAAAAACGTGATTGATTTTTAACATAAAATTCAATCACAGTTTTAATTGAATCAATTAAAATTTTAATTAATTTCGCGACAAAAATCAATCAACTATTTGATTCATTCAATTAAATAATTAATTGAAATTGGCTATAAACTTCAATCAAAAAAATTATATATTGCGACCCCAAAATCGTATTTAATTTTATTTGAAATAAAAGAAAATATGTGTTTCTTATAAAACATATTTAATATTGTATTATTTTTTGAATTATGCAATAGACAAATAAATTTGGTTCATGTCATTTGTGGTTTGTTCTAACATAACTTACAAATACAATTACATAAATTATATAAATCATTATCTTCCTTATAATAATAACCATGTTAGCATGGTCCTTCTAATATGTAGATGCGCCTAGATTTCCAATAAATCAGCAGCCTGTAAGCTAAATTAGTTTTTCTGAAAGTAAACAGAATAATTCGAATTTAATTTTGTTCAATTAAAAGTTAATTTTGTTAAACATTACCTGCATAGAATATCAAGTTCAATTCTTAGTTCCAGGTTGCATATTTATAATCTTCTTTGCAGTTGTAGTCTTTTAGCATAAAAAGATGTATTAAGGAGCTCGGTAATTTAATTTTAGTAGCAATTCCTTTCCAAAATTTCCGCACATTGAAATCGTCTATTAAAATTTGAACCAATCGTAGACAAAAATAATGGGAAAGCAATGTAATATTTGGAATTATATTGATGAAAAAATACAATTTAATGCCAACGCCACTTCGCAACTTCAAGGTGAATCTTCCAACAAACCCATACCGCTCTTGGTTTTAAGAAAACTAGTAGTGAAAAAAAATATAATTTAAAAGATCAATACGGTACCCACTTTTTTGTTGCAAACATATTCTTACATATTTGATAAAATGATGGAGTTGATTGGTCAATTTCACGAAATAAAATTGGTTACTAAAAGAAATGAATAAAAAATATATTATTTTAGTCCGTTTAATGTAAACAGGCTTCAATGGAAAACGGTATTCACATTTCACAATTTCTTACCTTCAATAAACGTAGATTGTTTTCCATTTTTACAATACCACAAAACACAAACACAGGTAATTTCAAATGCGTTCTCTCATATATTTTTTCAAACCTTTAGCACGTGGCCATTTGTTGTTGCACACTTTATTTATTTCAACCCTTTGCTATGATTTGTTGTTGCGTTCAAAATATTTATGTACACATTTTCAATGCAGCAGACAGAATGTCGCCAATCATGTTTTTCAATTTACGCGAAAAACAAAAACCCAACCGTTCGTTACAAGTTACTTCTACAGACTGATCTCTCCATCGTACATTGTTGAATAAATACCCATTCTCTTGTTCTCTTTTCGCTCTTTCCATTGCTCAAAATTATTCAATTTCAATCACAAAGGTGATTGGATCAATCACATGTGTAATTGGAAACGGAAAAAATTTCAATCACGTTTGTAATTGAAAATTATTTCCGAATTGATTAACAAATTGATTGAATCAATTAATATTTTAATTGGAAACGTTACAAATATCAATCATTTTTTTAATTGGGTTTTATTCGGATTTGATTAAATAATTAATTGAATCAATTAACATATTAATTGAATCCGTTTCCAAATTCAATTAAGTGTTTAATTAAAAAAATGTTGGTGATAATTTTTTGTGTGTATGGGGACTATATCAAAACTTGGAGCGATATAGCCCATCTTCGAACTTGACTTGCCTGCAATCAAAAACCGAATCTGTGCCAAATTTCAGGACGATAGCGCCATTATTGAAGACTGTAGCGTGATTACAACAGACAGACAGACAGACATGCTTATATCGTCTTAGAATTTCTCCTTGGTCAAGAATAAACTTTATATAGTCGAAAATCGATATTTCGATGTGTTACACACGGAATGACAAACTTATTATACCCCCATCAACATTCTATGGTGGTGGGTATAATTGAGTTTTGCAATCAACATCCACTATTTTCCTGATTGAAGACATTTCAATTAAAAAATTAATTTGGTCAATTAATTTCGTGATTAAATCACAAATGTTTTTCAAACACAGGTTTTTATCGAAGAGCATCCATTACCGCGACATGCTCATTTCTCGAGCAGGTTTTATACCATTGCGGCGGAGATTTCGATCACATCTGGCTTTTAGTTTTCGGATCATTTCTGGTGTTGTTACCATTTTTTACGCGATGCACAATTGCCAGTTTATCGGTAATGAGTAATGGTACGAGAAACAAACTAGATTTATTCACATTTATGTTAAATGCTGGAGGGCTCTAACTATGGCCACTTTTAGTTATCACACATGAATTCCATCACGAATATTTATTTATTGCTGAATGCAATAGATCAAAATGCATTTGAAGGCAAAAAATTTGTTTACACAACAAATAAGTTTTTAAGTCCTTAATAGCCCTCTTTAACAAAAAAAACTAAAATTTTGACAAATATTTCCATAAAAAAAAAAAAAAAAAAAAAAAACAACAAAAACAATGATTAAAGAACAAAACCAATAATAACAAAACAAAACGAATGAAAGAAGAGGCACGCTCAAAATAAATAAATAAACTGCACTCAAATCGATGATTTGACGGTGGCGAAGGAAAAGAGAGATGTTTGTACGAATTTATTTCGGCATAAGCCGGCTATCATGTAAAACCTTTTTTCGGAAGGTTCAAGTGTGGTTCATTGTTGGGTTTAATGAACTGCCTGAATTTATTCTGATAATTGGTTGATAGTTTTGCTGCAAGTAGAGGATGCTGATGAGGAATGTGGTAATTCCGAAACGTGCGTCCATCCAACCATCTTGCAGTCTATAGATTTGACAAACATTCTTTTCCTCTGTTGGTTAAGCTACACTTGTAGTTTAGTCAATGCATGGTTTTAAGCTGAAATCAAAAAAACAACAAAATAAAAAATTTATTAAAATTTCTATAAAAATAAAATTTTGACAAAATTTTCATTTCATTTCAGAAACTACATACTCTCTTACTTATTCTTCGAAATTGTTTACCATAATGGAGTATAAGCTTATAACCGAGGATCGCTACGACGATGTCATACGGCATTTAAAAGAAAACTTCTTTGCCGATGAACCCTTAAATAAAGCGGCTGGTTTATGTCAACGAGGCTTAGGCAATCGTGATTTGGAACATCATAGCTTGGAGACTTTGGAGGACAATTTAAGTTTAATGGCTGTAACTGATAACAATGAGGTAATATTATTGAGTTTAATTTCCATTATTATCTCCCTCGCAAAATTTTATTTATGCAATAGAAACTTTCACAAGAGCTGCGTATCGGACTGGCTTATAGCAGTGAAATTTTTGCTTTCATATGCCCTTAAGAGATACATAGTCACTTTAGCTAAACGATGTTACCTGTTTTTTTCAGTTTCTCCTATAAGAAACATAAACAAAACAGTCTTATCGGCAAGCAAAAAAGGGGTGCATTATGGGCATGCGAACGATACTTCCATTGGAGGTATTTATGAAGGCTTAGAACAGCGAAAATTATTGACCTTAAGAAATACATAGTCACTTTTGCTAGCGAAATTTTCGTTAAGTTTTTTCTAATTTTTAGCAATTTTTCCGACATTTTTGGATTTTTAATTGCTATTTGCGAAATTCATCTTTCTCGAAAAGAAAAAATGAACTAAAAATAAAGAAAAAAAACTTAAGCGGCAGATCATTTCCATTCCCACCACGCTGTAGTTCATTCTTACTATTTTTGAGAACTGTACGAAAAACTTCTTCTGTTTTAGTTAGGTTAGGTTGTAGAGGATGACTTCAATTTTGTGTTGAATTGATGCCCACTTAGACCAGTATAAGTCCATTGTGATTCTTCAATGTGATTTTTCCATCTTCTTCTTTCCGATGCGGTCCGCTTTGTCCCAGAACTTCCACCTGCTCGTTTTCTTTGAAAGACATTTCAAAACAACCAGTCGGAGGCCCTGATGGATGCAAGTATGTTCCTCAAGCTACACTCAGGCAGATCAGTGAGAGCCTGAAAGAAAAAGGAGTCCAGTATCTTTTTTCTTCTAAAGGATAAAGCTGGACACTGGCACAGGAATTGGTACAAGTCCTCTGTAACTTCCGGGTCCATGCACCATCTACAGATATAATCGTCTTTAAGTCCTATCCTTACCATATTCTTCTGTTTTAGTTAGAATTGAACTAATTTGTATGCCATTGAAATTTTACTGCATTTAGTTCATACATTATTTGAGACATTCATGGAATAAAGAAAAAATCGTTCATCTGGGGAAAATTTCTTACAAAATTTTAAAAATAAACTAAAACAAAATAAAATTTTTGCAATAAATATTAGTTCATTTTAGCATCAGTTTTACAACAGACTTTTTTCTGTGTGCATTTTTTCCCAACAGGAATTCTCGCAAGAATCCACTATGCGGCGTAAACATTAATCCCGGTTAAATTTCCTCTAGCGGTAATGACGTTTCCGTTTTGATTTATGGCAGTCAAATTTTTGACCTCATAGGCCCGGTATGCAAATTTAGCAAAATTTATTCTGCCCACAAGAAATGCATTTTTGCATTAGGCATTAGGAATTTACGCATGCGCTGTATACCGGGGTTTTGCATTAAAACAAAATTTTCGCTAAGAAAGGCATTGTTACTTTTGTTAACGAAAATTCCGTAATTGAAGGTAATTTTCGTTCGCATAACATATATAGCAATGCCTTTCTTATGGGTAGCGGAAATTTCGTTAGAGTTGCATACACGGTTGCCACAGTTGGTAGAATTCTACCAAGAATGCTATATTTTCCACTGCTTGGTAGAATTCTTCAGTTTTGGTGCAAAGTATTCCTCATCGACAAATTTCTATAAAAAAACATTTTTTTTGAAAAAATTTTCTATAAAAATAAAATGTTGACAAAATTTTCTACAAAAATAAAATTTTTGGCAAATATTTCTATGAAAATAAAATTATGATTAAATTTTCTATAAAAATAAAATTTTGACAAAATTTTCTATAATAATAAAATTTTGACAAAATTTTCTACAAAAACAAATTTTAACAAATTTAACAAATTTTTCTATAAAAATAAAATTTTGACAAAATTTTCTATAGAAATAAAATTTGACAAAATTTTCTATAAAAATAAAATTTTGACAAAATTTTCTATAGTGATAAAATGTTGACAAATATTTCTATAAAAATAAAATTTTGACAAAATTTTCTACAGAAATAAAATGTTCACAAATTTTTCTATAAAAATAAAATTTTGACAAAATTTTCTATAAAAATAAAATGTTGACAAAATTTTCTATAAAAATAAAATTTTAACAAAATTTTCTATAAAAATAAAATTTTGACAAAATTTTCTATAAATATAAAATTTTGACAAAATTTTCTATAAAAATAAAATTTTCTATAAAATAAAATGTTGACAAAATTTTTTACAGAAATAAAATTTTGACTGAAAAAAAAATTATAGAAATAAAATTGTGACAAAATAAGATTTTTTGTTTGTTAGTTTTTGGTAAAATTTGCTCCAAATTTTGTTTGATTATTTTTGGCTCAAGTGGCAGCATACCGGCCTTTAGTACAAATTTTCTGTGAAAAACGAATATCAGCATGTATCACCGTGAATAAGATTCCGAACACAGGACTGTTAATTTATTTGTGCGAAATAATGTGCATGCGTTTTTTTTTTCTAGCGAAAATTTGAATCGCATTAATAGTGTTCGAAAAAGTTCAAAACCAAGATTTCGCAATTATTCCGTAATTATTATATGGAGCAAAACAGTTTTGCGTATGATTAGTTTATCTTAGTATTGGGCTTAAAATCCAGTATATAGCTAGAGAACTTTTTGCTGCCCATAGGAAATGCACAAATGTCAAATGAAATTTTCATTCTATTTTATCCGTAAGCTCGGTATACATATCTAGTGAAAATTTCTGATACGTACCGACAAATAAGAAATGCATTGCTATATTTTCTACCGGAAATTTCATCAATCGTTTTTTCCCCATTGTTTAATTGACAAAAAAATTTAAAAAAATCCGTTAAAATTGCTTTCCAGAATTAAAGCCGATATTCACCGCTAACGAATTTTTCGCTACCAATAAGAAATAGGTGGATGTTTTTCCTACGGAAAATTCCGTGAGACGCTGTTATCGATTGTTTACATTTTTCCAAAAAAAAAAATCATGGACAATTTGCATTAGTGACTTACAAGATACATGGACGGTTTGCGAAAGTTCCTGTTGCATGCGAATAAGGCAATTTTTCCATGTGATTTGAACAGTCGATAGCATCGTCCTAACGAAAATTTCGTTAGCAAACAAATTTGTTCTCTCTTCCCATAAGAAATTATATTTCGAAGGGAACCAAAAATGAAAAGAATCGATAATAACATCTCACGAAATATTCGCCATTATATATTTTCATATGTACGAGTAGCTATAGGAAGAACACGTAAACACTGTTTTATCGACAGCGTTTATTTGAATTCAGATCGAAAATTATCAACAATTTCTCAAATAGATTTTTGTTTATGAACAGAGCGCATTTATTTTTATTCTATTTCAGATTGCTGGTGTCATTCTTAATGGAATATTGCGTCCAGGTGATATTGAGGCTTCACAAAAAAAATTGGAATTAAATGATGATGAGAAATTCAAAAAAATTTTCCGGCTCTTGTACACAATAAATTTAAAAGAGGATATGTTCCAAAGATTCGATGTGGATAAAATATTTGATGTGCGCATATTATCCGTGGATGGCCGATTTAGAGGTCAAGGTATAGCCAAACATTTGGCAAGTCACAGTGAGGACATTGCAAGAGAATATGGATTTAAGGTGAAAATATATTAATATTGTAAAATTAATTTGACAGAATACATTATTTTTATATTTTTAGCTTATGAAAACCGATGCCACGGGTATTTTCTCGCAAAAGATTTTTAAATCCCATGGCTTTGAAGTAGCCTTGGAGCAATACTATAATAAATATGTGGATGAACTCAGTCGACCCATTTTAAATGTGGAATCTCCACACATCAAACTACAATTACTCTACAAAGTATTGGACTAAGTACAGCAACGGCAAGAACAAAAACATACAACTTGACTTTTTTATAAATGTCCCCTTTTATGAAGAAGACGAATCCTCAATGCTAAAGTTACTACGTATTTTTTACATCACACCAAAGAAATAAAAGACCAAATATCGCAAAAAAGAACCCTTTTGTTCAGTCATCCAAAATGTGCGTTCTTTTTTTCTAATTTAAGACAATAAAATAATAATATACCCATTATATATTTAATACAAATACAAAAGTATTTATATATTTATGAAGTGTATAAGCATATATTTATATATAAAAAACAAATAATGAAAGTATACTGATAATGTATATTCAAATCTAACCCGTAAACAGGAATGTTTAAGAAATTGAATGTGAGTTAATATTTATTTTGTATGTATGTTTGTAATGTGTTTTAGAAAAAAAAATCGTAAACAAATAATAAAAAACAAATATAATATAACCTAATTGGTGAGAGTTTTCCATTGTTTGATTTTTTTTATTGCCCCTGATATTAACCGCCACAGTTTTCTAGGAGTAACATCAACATTTTTCTTATATTTGTATATTGAAAATTTTTAATTTAAATAAAAAATATTTGAAAATTTAGGTTGAAAATTCTATATATATAATATTCAATAAATTTCGACCCAAATAATAATAGAAAAATACAAAATAATATGTTACATTAATTATTATTAAATCACAAGAAAATTATTTCATCTAATGATTGGCACTAAAGGTGAGTATTAAGTTCAAGTTTAGCCGCTAATTTTCACTAAAGTGAAAATTAAATCAGTAAAAAAAGTTATAAAATTATACATATTTGTTGCAGATTTCATTATAACTTGATGGGCAATATCCCAAAGCAACTTTTCACAAAGTTTGTATTCCTTAAAATGGATTATTAAAGAAAAGTAATCGTGAAAAATAACGATTTTAGCGGCTAAACTCGAACTTAATACCCACCTTAAGTTCGAGTTTAGGCGCTAAAATCAAAACTAAATCTGCAAAACAAAATAAAATTATATCTTTTTGTTGCCAATTTTATTATAACTTGATGGGAAATGATCTAATGCAATGCAAAAATGTTTATTTTCGATTATATGAATTATTAAAAAAAGTAACCGTGAAAAATGACGATTTTAGCGGCTCAACTCGAACTTAATACTCACTTTTAAGTGAAATAATAATTATAAATAAATAATTTATTGTCTCTATTAAAAACGTAATTAGGGGTTGCGATCAAAATCGATTAAATTTTTAATTAAATAAATATTTAATTGATTAATTTTTAATTAATTTTTTTAAACAGAAATATTTTCTATTTCTAATTAATTCTGAGATTGATGCTATCATTTTCGTGATTAATGCAGTTTCAATTAAAAAATTATTTGGATTTCGTGATTGAATCAGAAATGTTTTTTTGTGAATTATAAGACCAGCCTTGTACATCTATATTTACTAATGAAAATTCCATTATTATCGGTTGTTTAATTTTTGCTTTTGCGATACATACCAATTTTTGGCTCAAAATCTACTAAAAGTCGATTTGAAATCCCTTTTTTATGAGACAAATGACAGTTGAAATCTAGTTAAAGCTGTCTTCGGAAGTGTAATGTGAATGAGGTGTTAGACGTTATTATCGATCGTTCGCCTTTGCTCCCATAAGAAATTTATGGCAAAATTGCTTTAATATTAATTTTCATACAATAGGAATTTTCATGAGAGCTACATACTGAGAGCAAAATGTAGACAAACCATAACAACGCTCCACGGAATTTTCGGTAGAAATATAATCAATGCATATCTCACGGGTAGCAGGTTTAATGTTCAATGAAGAGAGAGAGAGAGCCTTATATGCTAAGGATAATACCATTATCGATTGTTTACGTTTTGCTTCGGGTTTTAAGGTCGACACGAACCTTTAATGACATTTTTTTACATTTTGCTACCATAAGAAATACGTGGCTAAACTGTATTATCGGCATGTGACAGCAATTATTGTAAGAGCTACGTACTAGAGGTGTGCACGTACTAGAGGTGTGCACTCACGAAAATTTTCGTGACTCACGCTCATGTCAACGGCGTGAGTGTGCGTTGCGTGAGCGTGATTAACAAACCAAAATGTCGTGCGTGAGTCACGAAAACAATATCTTCGTGAGTGTGCGTGAGTAACGAATTACGCTCACAAAAATAATCCCGCTCTCCAACATAAAACGCTTAAAAGTTAAATTCATTTGCAATTTTAGTGACACCCATAGACCTTATAATACATAGATTATAAGGTCTATGGTGACACCTAGGATGTTAAGAGTTTAATAACGCTCTCGATTTAATCGTGCTCATGATTGCAGACAAGTCCCTCAGGTAAATTACTCATAAAATTATTCGTGAGTCACAGTATTTTTCGTGAGTGTGCGTGAGCGTGATTGTGCGTGAGCGTGATTGATTGTTCTAACAAATAAATTCGGTAACAAAATTTTGTTATTATATATTTTATATGTAGCTACATATACACACCGTTTTATAGACATTTGTAATAAATACAGACAATTATCAATAATTTCTCAAATTGATTTTTATTTCTCAAATATTTCAGATTGCTAGTATCATCCTAAATGGAATCTAACGTCCAGGTGATATTGAATGATGATGAGAAATTCAAAAAAAAAAAAGATTCCGGTTCTTGTAAACACTAAATTTAAAGGAGTATATGTTCCAAAAATTCAATGTGGATAAAATATTTGATGTGTGCATATTTTCCGCGGATGACCGATTTAGAGGTCAAGCCAAACATTTGGCAAGTCAAAGTTAGGACATTGCAAAAGAACATGGATTTAAGGTGAAAATATATTAATATTGTAAAATCAATAATTAATTAACGGAATACAATATTTGTTTATGTTTAAGCTTATGAAAACCGTTGCTACGGTTATCACAAAAGATTTTTAAATTCCTTTAATATAAAAACAATCTATCAAAATTTGAAGAAAATGTTACCAAAAATCTACCTATCTATTTTAGTTAGTAGTAGAGGTGTGCGCGTGAGGGAGTTTTCACGCACGCTCACGCACGCCCACAAATTCAAAATGTCATTCACGCACGATCACGCACGCCTGTTTTAGAATTGCTCACACTCACGCACGCTCACGAATGAATTCGTAACATTCACGCACGATCACGCACGCCCGTTTTTGAATTGCTCACACTCACGCACGCTCACGAATGAATTCGTAACATTCACGCACGATCACGCACGCCCGTTTTGGAATTGCTCACACTCACGCACGCTCACGAATGAATTCGTAACATTCACGCACGAAGGTTTTTATTGATTCACGCTCACTCACGTTCACGAACCAAAATCCTGCAAAGATAAACACTCACGATTGCAGAATAGTGACTACACGCTCACGACGGGATATATCAACTCACGCACGTTCACGAACAACAAACTTATTCACGCACACTCACGATTCGAAAAAAAACTATTCACGCACGTTCACGAACAACGAAACATACTTCCACACACTCACGATTCATAAAAAAAACTATTCACGCACGCTTACGATGTAAAATGCAACTCACGCACGTTCACGACTATTATACTTACAAAACAAACGAAAAAATGTAATTCACGAATGAGTACGAACTTAAAAACTTACTCTCGCTCGTGATACAAATGAGCTACCCACACAAATTCGCCAAAATATTTCTAATTAAAAATCTGAAGTTGAAAACGTACTCAATTAAAAAATTAACAGATACAATTAACATTTTAATCAAATCAAAATATAAATTCAATTAAAATTTGGATTGATTTTGGCCGAAAACCTTAATTAATTTTTAATTGAGGCAATCAATGATTTATAGTGTTATTGTTTACTTATTTTATTTTTTATTATATTATAATTACATATATTATAATTATACTATATAGAATTATTTTTTTTACATCTAAGCCAAAATTTAATGAACCAATGAAACCAATTATTTCCGAAAATTATTAATTTGTTATTTGGAAGTATGTTTTCAATTTAAAAATGTAAAAATGTTCAATCATTATTATACCCTTCACCACTACTGTGGTACAGGGTATAATAAGTTTGTGCATTTGTATGTAACACCAAGAAGGAAAAGTCTGAGACCCATCGTTTAGAATACCGATCGTCTTAGAATTAAATTCTGAGTCGATTTAGCGATGTCCGTCTGTCTGTCCGTCTGTCTGTCTGTTGGTGTATTTTTGTGTACAAAGTACAGCTCGCAGTTTTCGTCCGATTGTCCTAAAATTTGGTATAGGGTCCTGTTTCGGCTCAAAGACGATCCCTATTGATTTTGGAAAAAATCGGTTCAGATTTAGATATAGCTGCCATATATATTTTTCACCGATCTGGTCATAATTGGCGTGTATATCAACCGATGTTCCTCAAATTCCGTACATCCGAATATTTTATGAGTCTCGAAAAACTTGCCAAATATCAGCCAAATCAGTTCAGATTTAGATATAGCTCCCATATATAGCTTTCGCCCGATTTACACTTATTTTCCCACAGAGGCCAATTTTTTGCTCCGATTTAGTTGAAATTTTGCATAGGGAGTAGAATTAGCATTGTAACTATGCGTGCCAACTTTGGTTGAAATCGGTTCACATTTAGATATAGCTCCCATATATAGCTTTCGCCCGATATGAACTTATATGGCCCCAGAAGCCAGAGTTTTACCCCACTTTGCTTAACATTTTGCACAAGAAGAACGTGAATTTCATCGTGAGCGTGAATTTTTCGTGAATGTGAGTTTCTTCGTGAGCGTGAATTTTCTCGTGAGCGTGAATTTTTCGTGAACGTGAATTATTTCGTGAACGTGAATGTGAATTTCTTCGTGAACGTGAATTTCTTCGTGAGCGTGAATTTTGTCGTGAGCGTGAATTGTTCGTGAATGTGAATTTTTTCGTGAACGTGAATTTTGTCGTGAGCGTGATTTTGAAAAAAATTTACTCACGCACATTCACGAACAGAATTTGATGTTCACGCACGATCACGCACGACACATTCTTGTTCAGTCCCATTCACGCACATTCACGTGATTTGGTCAAAATTTCATTCACGAATCACGTGACTCACGCGTGAATCACGCGTGTCACGAAAATTTCGTGTCACGCGCACACCTCTAGTTAGTAGTCCATTGTAATTTATATGAATTGGCCGCTTTGTAGCTTCAATTTAAATTAAATTTAAAAAATCCTATTTTTAAGTTTTCGATCGAATTTTTCTGGTTAGTATGAAAAAAACAATTTGTTCTTCGAAAGAAATGTGTTATTATTTTATTTTAGAAGTTTATTATTATATATTTTGTTCTTTCCTACTAGCGACAATTGTTTGGGTGTATAAATATCACTTTAATTGAGTCGAATTTTAAATGTTATAACGATCTAACACGAAAATTGAGAATTTTAAAGCTACTGAATTTATAGAAAATTTTGACAAAATTTTATTTCTTTCTAAATTTAACATCTATTTGAAATTTTGTCAAAAGTCTTACTTCTACAGAAAATTGTGTCAAAATTTTTACTTTCACGGATAATTTTGTCAAAATTTTATTTCTGTAAAAATTTTCTCAAAATTTTATTTCTGTAAAAATTTTCTCAAAATTTTATTTCTGTAAAAATTTTCTCAAAATTTTATTTCTATAGGCAGCACTCGCCTATCTGAAATATTTATACAGTACACAGAAAAAAATTTCACGAAAATTTTTCCAATTAAAATCTTAATTGACTTTTAAGAAATATTCAATTAAAAATTTAATTGATTCAACAAATTTTTTAATTGAAACAAAAATCAATCACACAAATTAATAATATCAATTAATTTTTTAATTGGATCATTTAATTTTATAATTGACTATCAATTAATTTTTTAATTGATGTTAGCATTTCTGTGATTGAAGACATTTCAATTAAAAAATTAATTGGATCAATTAATTTCGTGATTGAATCAGAAAAAAATTTTTTGTGTGTACTTATCTCATCAAACACAGATTTGAAAAATATATGAATTCAGTATGATTTCACATAATAATATGAATTCTCTTTTTATGGAATTGTTCAACGTATTTTGTTGTGTTGTTGTAGCATATTCTTCTGTATAGAGAAAAAATATTTTCATATAGAGAACTCATCCACTCATCCACCTACAATGTTAAGCTCTCAATTCTCAGTGCATGTCATTGTTTAAGAAGAAGAAGAAGCTGAAAAGATTTGTTTACCAAAGAATATTAGAATTTTTCTAAATTTGGAAAAATAAGAAAAATATACTAATTTGGAGATTTGCCATATGTGACGTCTTCAAAACTTGTAATTATATCCAGAATGTTTTTAAACTTTTACGTTATATTCCCAAGTTGTAATTACAGGTAATTCAAGAAGCGATTTCATACTTCCAAAATCTTTACTAAAGAATCTGGGGGCTTGTGGTGTCTCACTCATGGAGGTCTGTGAACAACTTAAATGTGATCAATCAACTTTTTATAATAATCCACCCCATGAACAAATCCCAGTGGAATCGGTCAAGGAAGAAAAAAATGTTGGTCGCAAGCGTGCGGCTATGGTCATTTACAAAGAAATCGAAGAATCTTTGAGTAAATGGGCACAAGAAATGAAAAGTAATAATATCCATATAACAGCAGCAGCTGCTAAAGAAAAGGCAGAAGAAATAGCACGATGTTTAGGACAAGATTTCAAACCATCAGCAGGATGGCTTTATGGTTGGAAGGAAAGAGAAAATGTCCAATTTGGGAAAAAAATAAAACGAAATGACGAATCTTCAACATCTTCTGGGAATGAGGATATTTTGAAAGGTCTGTTAGAGAGTCGACAAAGAATCAGTGAAATGGCAACGTCTCAACATCAAAGATTTAAAATGGCTTGCAATGGAGAAGAGGAGAAAGCAAGGCATTTTACTAATCAACAAAGTTCTCAAGATCTTCCAACGTCAGAAAATCTTGATCAATCGACGACTTTATATCTCGGTGCTGGCTCAGCACAAATAGATCAACAAACAGCCACAAGCATGTTTGAAAATTCATCACCAATGCCAAATGCTAAGAAAGTTCCTTACAGTTATGATCCCGTTTATGTTCTTACCAGCACGGGTCGATATCGTAAAGAAAAAACGTTTCTAACTCTACTGCAAAAATTAGAAATACTGCAACGCATGAAACACGGTGAAAGGCGACAAGACCTAATAATTGAATATAAACTATCTCAATCAGCCATGTCACAAATAGTCGCAGATGAGAAAAAGATACTTCAATTTGCTGCAATAGGCCACAATTTGCAAATGAAAAGAGTTCGGGGAGGTATATTCAAAGAGGGAGAGGTGGAATTAAACGAATGGGTTTTAAATAAAATGGCACAAGGTGAAACCATAACCCGATCACAAGTAAAGGGAAAGGCTAAAGAAATTGCAGACCGTATGCAAATTGATTTTAAAGCTTCTACGGGATGGCTAGAGAAGTGGAAAGCACGTATGAATATGGACTTCAATGAAAATCAAATTTTACATCGCAAAATACCATCATATGTATCGAATGCAGATGAGGATGCAAGTCCTTCGAATACGGCCCATGTTCCAGAAGCTATTTATTGCAATCAAGGACTTGATGGCGACAATGACGAGCCCGAAATTGATATAAAAAAAGAACTAGCCGAAGCTGAAGAATGTAGCTTTGTCCATGGTAATGACGACATAGATATCAAACCCATATTCATGGGACAGCATCAGTATATTGATTTATCCGATTCGGATAGTGAGCCCGAGGATATTAAGCCAACGATATCCCATTCACCATCATTATCAACTACATCCAAAGATACATTAGAACCACAAACTGCTGCTACAGAAACGTTGCATCAAAAAATACTAAATTGGCTCAGTAAATATAACATTGGACCCACAGCTTCAATTGAACTACTTACGTTATTACATCCGATAATAACTGAGGTGACCAATCCCTAAACTAAATTGTATATGTTCTCCCACCAGGCAAAGGGCCCAACCATGCTGGTTAATCGCAATAATTATCACTAGTTTATAGTACTTTATATTAAAGTAATCCTTATTTATTAGTATATTGTTATGAACTCTAAAAATAATTGTGGTGTGTTCTTGGCATCTCACTTTCATTTCATTATTAGTTGTTTTTGATTTTATGTCCCTTAATTATAGCTCATAATACAAAAATAAAAACATGAGATTTCTCAGAAAATGTAGCTGGAATTACAAAATAATAGTTTTTTATTTGTTTTCTGGATCATGCTAGACATATAGAGGTACTTATATGTATATAAATTAATCAAACCTCTTTATTATAATCTGTAGGTTCTTCCATTTAGTCATCAACAAGATAACATTGAAGGAGTCATTTCAAGCATTAACAGGCTTTCAATTTATTTGAAGCCAGATCAAAATTACTCCAAGAACAATCCCTATAAGAAACACATCAGTCAGTGATATCCAAGATTAGAAATTGCTGTTAAGTATAGGTCAATTATCACCTTTATTTTCTGTGGCCTTTGGAAACACGAACAAGGCCGCGAAGGCGACAGAAACAGCAGACCTGGATTCATTGTTTACAAGATAGAGTTAATAAAATAAAAAGAAATTACTCCATAGAGTAAATTAAACGATTCCACCAATGAGCTCTGCCTCAATCTGTTCTTAGTTATTACATAAAATTGTACATACTCTTCGAAAAATAAAGAACACACTTCGCCGGTTAACCCAAACGACATGGCTCTAATTCATAGAACTTTTCAATAAAGTATTAATTATTTATTAGTATAACATTACGACCATTAAAAAAAAAAAAAAAACAAAATCTAACAAATAATTATGTTATTCAAAACTTTAGTTCTTTTGCTGTGTCCCTGTCGTTTGTGGACGCTCCTTCCTCTAACATTTTTAATTCTGCCTTTTGCCTTTCAGGACGAACCACTGTGTAATAGCGCCAACCTCTCATGCCCAATAAGAAGGTTCCATATAATGTTATGCCCACACAGGTGTAAACAGCACCTCTATGTAGTTTGTCCAGTAAACTGGAACCACCAATACGTTTCTTTTGCATATTTATATAAAGTTTTGGAAAGATACAGCACAGACTACAAAGTGTTTTATAACCTTCAAGTAATTTTTTGAGGACAGCTGATTTAGTTCTGCATTCACAAGAATTGACAACATTTACTCATAGGGTACATTTCTTCAGGGTATACTTTCTTTTAGGTTGTGCATTGACGGCAGAATCATAATAAAAAAGAGGCTTCTTTTAGCTCTTTTCTCTTGGTTTGCAGACGAACTATATGCCCGGTATGCAGCTCTAGCGGAAATTTCGTTTGCGTGCCAGTACCACAGTTTTGCAGTGTACTTCTTATGAGAGCAAAATGTAAACAATCGATAATAACGACTCACGGAATTTCATTGGCAAATATATAGTATATACATATTGTATATACTACCGCAAAGAAATGTTTGGCAATATTTCCTAACGAAATTTCCTTGAGAGGTTGTTATCGACTGCTTACGTTGTGCTCCCATAAGAAATATATGGCAAAACTATATTATCGGCAAGAATTTTCGCCAAAGCAGAAACTTCACTAGAGTTGTTTACACGGCCTTACCTGTAAGATTCCATGTAATCGATAATGTATATCGTTATCGTTATCACACATTAGTTTTCATGTCGCTTCTTCTTCTTTCCTTGAGAAATTCTTTTTTTGCATCGAAAACATTTTTTGCAACGCCACGCAATGTCGGGACTTAATTTAGTGGTAAAAGTGCATCCAGTAGTGCTCTTCCAGGTTGTAGATGCTTATGAAAGGCGTAACGCAGACTCGCACCGTGTTATTGGCACTCTCTTGGGTATGTATAGGCTTTATTTTCCTTTCATTGATGACTGTGAGATCAACACGCTGCTTTATTTGATTGTAGGCTCCGTTGATAAAGGCGTAGTCGAGGTGACCAATTGCTTTTGTGTACCTCACAAGGAACATGACGATCAGGTGGAAGCTGAATTGAGTTATGCATTGGATTTGTATGATTTGAACCGTAAAGTAAATCCAAATGAAAATGTTGTGGGTAAGTAAACATAACCTCAATAGGGGTAGTAAGAATATTTACCGTGCCGTTTACTTTACACGTACATATTCATTTTTCACTTTTAGGTTGGTGGGCTACTGGCAACGAAGTAACCAATCATAGCTCCGTCATTCATGAATATTATGCTCGTGAATGTAATAATCCAGTTCATTTGACCGTCGATACCTCCTTGCAGGGTGGACGTATGGGTTTGTGTGCTTATGTTTGCATTCCATTGGGTGTTCCAGGTGGCAAAACTGGTTGTATGTTTACCCCAATTCCCGTGGAAATGACCTGTTATGAACCGGAAACTGTTGGATTGAAATTGCTGCAAAAGACTATTGGTCATTCGTCTCACCGCACTAAAACCGTATCTCCAATGTTGGATTTAGCTCAGATCGCAGAAGCATCAACCAAATTGCAAAATCTTTTGGAACTTATCCTTAAATATGTTGAAGATGTGATTGCTCACAAACAACCTCCAGACAATGCTGTTGGCCGTCAATTGTTGGATCTCATTCATTCAGTGCCTCATATGAACCATGAACAATTCACTCAAATGTTTAATGCCAACGTACGTGATTTGTTAATGGTCATCACCTTGTCCAATCTTATTAAGACACAATTACAATTGAATGAAAAACTAACTTATTTGCCAACAAATTAAGATAACCACGATATAATTTTATATATTAGTTTTATTGTTTGGAGAAACGAAAAAATCAAGTGACAAAATCTACGAGTAGTTTGAAGTTGACATCGGTGTAATTTTTACATTTTGTAAAGTATTGTAAGAAATAATAGCTACAAAGCAAAAACAAATAAATTTTATGCACTTTTGTCTACTTCCTAATTGCCAATATTTTAATATCTCCAAAGGTCATGGAAAAATAGTTGTCAAACTTTTTATCGTAAAAACCAGTAACGGCCATATCAAACATATCAAAGAACTGCAAATTAGATGAGTTGCCAAGAACATGAACACGGTTGCCACTCGAGCCAAAAATAATCTACAAAAATTTAGAGCAATTTTTACCAAAACACTACCAAACAAATTTTATTTTGTCAAAAGTTTAGTTCAATAGAAATTTTAATAAATTTTGTCAAAATTTTATTTCTATAGAAAATTTTTGTAAAATTTTATTTCTATAGAACATTTTTGCAAAATTTTATTTCTATAGAAAATTTTTGCAAAATTTTATTTGTACAGAAATTTTTTGCAAAATTTTATTTCTATAGAAAATTTTTGCAAAATTTTATTTCGAAATAAATTTTTGCAAAATTTTCTGTAGAAATAAAATTTTGACAAAATTTTCTATAGAAGTAAAATTTTGCAAAAAATTTCTGTACAAATAAAATTTTGAGAAAATTTTATTTCTATAGAAAATTTTGTCAAAATTTTATTTCTATAGAAAATTTTGTCAAAATTTTATTTCTATGGAAAATTTTGTCAAAATTTTATTTCTATAGAAAATTTTTGCAAAATTTTATTGGTATAGAAAAGTTTTGCGAAATTTTATTTCTATAGAAAATTTTTGCAAAATTTTATTTGTATAGAAAAATTTTGCGAAATTTTATTTTTATACAAAATTTTTGCAAATTTTTATTTCTATAGAAAAATTTTGCAAATTTTATTTTTATACAAAATTTTTGCAAATTTTATGTATATAGAAAATTTTGTCAAAATGTTATTTCTATAGAAAATTTTGTCAAAATTTTATTTCTATAGAAAATTTTGTCAAAATTTTATTTCTATAGAAAATTTTATCAAAATTTGATTTCTATAGAAAATTTTGTCAAAATTTGATTTCTATAGAAAATTTTGTCAAAATTTTATTTCTTTAGAAAATTTTGTCAAAATTTTATTTCTATGGAAAATTTTGTCAATATTTTATTTCTATAGAAAATTTTGTCAAAATTTTATTTCTATAGAAGTCAAAGTTTTATTTCTATAGAAAATTTTGTCAAAATTTTATTTCTATAGAAAATTTTTGCAAAAGTTTATTTCTATAGAAAATTTTTGCAAAATTTTATTGGTATAGAAAAGTTTTGCGAAATTTTATTTCTATAGAAAATTTTTGCAAAATTTTATTTGTATAGAGAAATTTTGCGAAACTTTATTTTTATACAAAATTTTTGCAAAATTTTATTTCTATAGAAAAATTTTGAGAAATTTTATTTTTATACAAAATTTTTGCAAATTTTATTTATATAGAAAATTTTGTCAAAATTTTATTTCTATAGAAAAATTTTGAGAAATTTTATTTTTATACAAAATTTTTGCAAATTTTATTTATATAGAAAATTTTGTCAAAATTTTATTTCTATAGAAAATTTTGTAAAAATTTTATTTCTATAGAAAATTTTGTCAAAATTTTATTTCTATAGAAAATTTTATCAAAATTTTATTTCTATAGAAAGTTTTTGCAAAATTTTATTTCTGTAGAAATTTTTTGCAAAATTTTATTTCTATAGAATTTTTTTGCAAAATTTTATTTCTATAGAAAATTTTTGCAAAATTTTATTTCTATAGAAAAATTTTGCAAAATTTTATTGGTATCAAAATTTTATTTCTATAGAAAATTTTGTCAAAATTTTATTTCTATAGAAAATTTTATCAAAATTTTATTTCTATAGAAAGTTTTTGCAAAATTTTATTTCTGTAGAAATTTTTTGCAAAATTTTATTTATATAGAATTTTTTTGCAAAATTTTATTTCTATAGAAAAATTTTGCAAATTTTATTTTTATACAAAATTTTTGCAAATTTTATGTATATAGAAAATTTTGTCAAAATGTTATTTCTATAGAAAATTTTGTCAACATTTTATTTCTATAGAAAATTTTGTCAAAATTTTATTTCTATGGAAAATTTTGTCAATATTTTATTTCTATAGAAAATTTTGTCAAAATTTTATTTCTATAGAAAATTTTGTCAAAATTTTATTTCTATAGAAAATTTTATCAAAATTTTATTTCTATAGAAAATTTTTGCAAAAGTTTATTTCTATAGAAAATTTTTGCAAAATTTTATTGGTATAGAAAAGTTTTGCGAAATTTTATTTCTATAGAAAATTTTTGCAAAATTTTATTTGTATAGAGAAATTTTGCGAAACTTTATTTTTATACAAAATTTTTGCAAAATTTTATTTCTATAGAAAAATTTTGAGAAATTTTATTTTTATACAAAATTTTTGCAAATTTTATTTATATAGAAAATATTGTCAAAATTTTATTTCTATAGAAAAATTTTGAGAAATTTTATTTTTATACAAAATTTTTGCAAATTTTATTTATATAGAAAATTTTGTCAAAATTTTATTTCTATAGAAAATTTTGTCAAAATTTTATTTCTATAGAAAATTTTGTCAAAATTTTATTTCTATAGAAAATTTTATCAAAATTTTATTTCTATAGAAAGTTTTTGCAAAATTTTATTTCTGTAGAAATTTTTTGCAAAATTTTATTTCTATAGAATTTTTTTGCAAAATTTTATTTCTATAGAAAATTTTTGCAAAATTTTATTTCTATAGAAAATTTTTGCAAAATTTTATTGGTATCGAAAAGTGTTGCGAAATTTTATTTCTATAGAAAATTTTTGCAAAATTTTATTTGTATAGAGAAATTTTGCGAAATTTTATTTTTATACAAAATTTTTGGAAAATTTTATTTCTATAGAACACTTTTGAGAAATTTTATTTTTATACAAAATTTTTGCAAATTTTATTTATATAGAAAATTTTGTCAAAATTTTATTTCTATAGAAAAATTTTGAGAAATTTTATTTTTATACAAAATTTTTGCAAATTTTATTTATATAGAAAATTTTGTCAAAATTTTATTTCTATAGAAAATTTTGTCAAAATTTTATTTCTATAGAAAATTTTATCAAAATTTTATTTCTCTAGAAAATTTTATCAAAATATTATTTCTATAGAAAATCTTGTAAAAATTTTATTTCTATAGAATATTTTGTCAAAATTTTATTTCTATAGAAAATTTTGTCAAAATTTTATTTCTATAGAAAATTTTGTCAAAATTTTATTTCTATAGAAAATTTTGTCAAAATTTTATTTCTACAGAAAATTTTGTCAAAATTTTATTTCTATAGAAAATTTTTGCAAAATTTTATTGGTATAGAAAAGTTTTGCGAAATTTTATTTCTATAGAAAATTTTTGCAAAATTTTATTTGTATAGAGAAATTTTGCGAAATTTTATTTTTATACAAAATTTTTGCAAAATTTTATTTCTATAGAAAAATTTTGAGAAATTTTATTTTTATACAAAATTTTTGCAAATTTTATTTATATAGAAAATTTTGTCAAAATTTTATTTCTATAGAAAATTTTGTCAAAATTTTATTTCTATAAAAAAATTTTGAGAAATTTTATTTTTATACAAAATTTTTGCAAATTTTATTTATATAGAAAATTTTGTCAAAATTTTATTTCTATAGAAAATTTTGTCAAAATTTTATTTCTATAGAAAATTTTGTCAAAATTTTATTTCTATAGAAAATTTTGTCAAAATTTTATTTCTATAGAAAATTTTATCAAAATTTAATTTCTATAGAAAGTTTTGTCAAAATATTATTTCTATAGCAAATCTTGTAAAAATTTTATTTCTATAGAATATTTTGTCAAAATTTTATTTCTATAGAAAATTTTGTCAAAATGTTATTTCTATAGAAAATCTTGTCAAAATTTTATGTCTATAGAAAATTTTGTCAAAATTTTATTTCTATAGAATATTTTGTCAAAATTTTATTTCTATAGAAAATTTTGTCAAAATGTTATTTCTATAGAAAATCTTGTCAAAATTTTATGTCTATAGAAAATTTTGTCAAAATTTTATTTCTATAGAAAATTTTGTCAAAATTTTATTTCTATAGAAAATTTTGTCAAAATTTTATTTCTATGGAAAATTTTGTCAAAATTTTATTTCTATAGAAAATTTTGTCAAAATTTTATTTCTATAGAAAATTTTGTCAACATTTTATTTCTATAGAAAATTTTGTCAAAATGTTATTTCTATAGAAAATCTTGTCAAAATTTTATGTCTATAGAAAATTTTGTCAAAATTTTATTTCTATAGAAAATTTTGTCAAAATTTTATTTCTATAGAAAATTTTGTCTAAATTTTATTTCCATAGAAAAGTATGTCTAAATTTTATTTCTATAGAAAATTATGTCAACATTTTATTTTTATAGAAAATTATATCAACATTTTATTTCTATAGAAAATTTTGTCAAAATTTTATTTCTATAGAAAATTTTTGTAAAATTTTATTTCTATAGAAAATTATGTCAACATTAGAAAATTTTGTCAAAATTTTATTTCTATAGAAAATTTTGTCTAAATTTTATTTCTATAGAAAATTATGTCAAAATTTTATTTCTATAGAAAATTATGTCAAAATTTTATTTCTATAGAAAATTTTGTCAAAATTTTATTTCTATAGAAAATTTTGTCTAAATTTTATTTCCATAGAAAAGTATGTCTAAATTTTATTTCTATAGAAAATTATGTCAACATTTTATTTTTATAGAAAATTATATCAACATTTTATTTCTATAGAAAATTTTGTCAAAATTTTATTTCTATAGAAAATTTTGTCAAAATTTTATTTCTATAGAAAATTTTGTCAAAATTTTATTTCTATAGAAAATTTTGTCAAAATTTTATTTCTATAGAAAATTTTGTCTAAATTTTATTTCTATAGAAAATTATGTCTAAATTTTATTTCTTTAGAAAATTATGTCAACATTTTATTTCGATAGAAAATTTTGTTTAAATTTTTTTTTTTATTTTTTTGTCAAAATTTTATTTCTATAGAATATTTTGTTAAAATTTTATTTCTATAAGAAAATTTTGTACGTCTTATTTGGAGAGGAATATTTTGCAAAATCTAACAAAACATGAAGAATTCTACCAAACAGTAAAAAATCTAAAATTTTTGGTAGAATTCTACCAACTGTGGTATCAGTGAGCACGAAATTACGATAACTTTCAAATGAAAATAGCTATCGATCTTCGTCCACTAGATACCATGTCAATATCGGTTCATAATTATATAGTCCCCATAAATGCCGATCCCCAAATGTGACTTCTTGAGCGTCCTGAGTCCCCAATTTTCATCTAACTCTATTGAGCCTCGTTATGTGAAGTCAGTATTTGTTATCTGCTTCATTTTTGTATAATTTTATCCTACTTTTTTTTAGTTAATTTTACTAACATTCACAAAAAATTATTAAAGTCAAGGAAAATTTCTCAAAAACATATTAATTCAATCAATAAAAAAATACACCCAAGGAAATTTGTTAGTAGAAAGAGCAGAAAAGTCTGCTAAACCAGCAAACAGTCTGCTGCAAAAGGGTAAGCAATCACTGTTTGCTGAAATAGCAAACATTGTCTGCTATTTTTTAAGCTCGATTACACTAAAACATGTTTTAGTTTGGCTGAAACAAATATAAATGTCAACCTAGGGTCTATCGTAACACATTTAAAACAATATTTTATGAATATCTTGTGGGGCCCACTCTGTATTTAAATACTTTATGTTTAAATATTTGTTTCCTACAAAGTAATTTTATGTTCAAAAAAATTAGTAAAGAATTTTAATTTTGTTTTTGAATTCGACTTTGAAAAAGTTAACAATTTTTTTCACTCTGTCGGATACCTATAAATTTTAATTTTGTTTTTGAAAAAAAAAAATTAAATTCTTTATTATTATTTTTTTTTTTTTGAACATAAAATTCTAAAATTCTAACTTTGTAGGAAACAAATATTTTGTCAAAAAATCCGAATATTTATTAAATTGAGCCATAAAAGCCAACCAAATGTTTGCTGATCGCATTTAGGACCTTGTAAGGATATTATGTTACAGTGCAAAAATATACCAAAAACTACTTTGGGGAAAAATGTATAACCTAAAAATTTTATAATTTTTTGTTGGATTGCTGTTTTTAACAGACTTTGTTCCCAGGCGTGTATATTCAGGTACGGTAATTAAAATCAAATTTGTTTTATAGAAATTAAATTTTTATTTACAAAAAGATTTTTCTGTTTGTTTGTCACTGCTCTCCTATGTCATTGGTATGCTTTTTATGGTTTCTTGGGGAAACCTTTACTGACCCCTCTTATGAATAGTTGTTTAAGTTGATGTTCTGTTTTCACAAAAAAAAAAAGATTTTTCTTTTGCATACGGCTACCGTGTACATCTAATGATATAAACCGTGATGATAGTGGGGATAATAGCCATGACCTCCATAGTAGGGAGCAATATATCCATGATGATAGGAACCATAACCGCCATAATGAGGATAACCAAAGCCATGACCACCATAGTAGCCACCAGCATAGCCTCCATAGCCGTGACCAAAACCGTAAATGCCACGTTTTTCTGTCTTCTTCTCGGCTAAAGATGCGTCGGCCACATCGACCTGGCTGGGTTCCGAGGTGGCGGCATAGCAAGCCGCCAAGGCAATGATAACAAAAATGTACAAAACACTCTGAAATAAAACACATATACGAATACACATAAGTCCATTGGTTATTTCTTGTTCTTAATTTTCCTTTTTTTATTAAATGTTATCCTTTGATATCGGCACTTACGAAATATTTCATTGTGGTGTCGTTTAGAATTCGCTAAGATTTCGATCTTATTTGTACGATGTCTTAAATGCTTTTGATGCTTAGAGCTTGTACTACAGCATTATTTATAGTGCATCAATATTAGATGCATTGATGCAAGCGGCAAAATGTAAACAGCATTGGGTGCAGCAAACTATGGAGAATAACTACTATGTGTAATCGAGAATACCTCTAAGTTTGCTCCAAGCAATAAACCTTCCATGATTGTCGTCACCCCCATCCACAGTAAGATCATCATAATAGAGTTTGTAAAAAAAACAAATACAAACACTGTGTGTATCGATTCCATTACGGGCTAAAGAGTAACTGTAACAGTTGTAGTTGTACTACAACAGTCTCTCTTCCATGTTGGCCAGAATTTCATTCATGAGATTAAACAATCCCTTTAAAACGGTAGAAGGGTCTAACTACCCATAATGCATTTTAAAATGTATCATCGACTTGCATATGCAGTTGGTGATACCATCAATTATAAGCATTTGCTAGTCTATTGTCTAAATTTGACCTACTGCTGTTGTCAGTCATATTTTCCAACACTTTAACTGCAGCAAAGACCAAAAGACACAAAAAATTGATTTCCAAATGGATTTCCATTGTTTCAGTTAGAATGGCTAAAAGATATCAAAAAATTAGATTGACCCTGGAATCTCATACGCAATAGTTTATATGCCCTAAAATTTTCTATAGATATAAAATTTTGACAAACTTGTCTATAGAAATAAAATTTTGACAAAATTTTCTATAGAAATAAAATTTTGAAAAAAAAATCTATAGAAATAAAATGTCGAAGAAATCTTCTATAGAAGATTTTGACAAAATTTTGCATAGAAATAAAACATTGAGAAAATTTTCTATAGAAATAAAATTTTAAGAAAATTTTCTACAAAAATAAAATGTTGACAAATTTTTTAATAGAAATAAAATTTCAGTAAAATTTTCTATAGAAATAAAATTTTGGCAACATTTTCTATAGAAATAAAATTTCGGCAAAATTTTATATAGAAATAAAATTTTGGCAACATTTTCTATAGAAATAAAATTTCGACAAAATTTTATATAGAAATAAAATTTCGACAAAATTTTCTATAGAAATAAAATTTTGACAAAATTTTCTATAGAAACAAAATTTTAACAAACTTTTCTATGGAATTAAAATTATGACAAAATCTATAGAAATAAAATGTCGAAAAAATTTTGACAAAATTTTCTATAGAAATAAAATTTCGACAGAATTTTAACAAAATTTTCTATAAAAAGAAAATTTTGACAGAATTTTCTATAAAAATAAAATTTTTGACAAAAACTTCTACAGAAATAAAATTTTGACAAAATTTTCTATAGAAATAAAATTTTGACAAAATTTTATTTAGAAATAAAATTAAAAAAAAAAAACTGTCTATAGAAATAAAGATTTGACAACATTTTCTATAGAAATAAAATTTTGACAAAATTTTCTACAGAAATAAAATTTCGACAAAATTTTAACAAAATTTTCTATAAAAAGAAAATTTTGACAGAATTTTCTATAAAAATAAAATTTTTGACAAAAATTTCTACAAAATTTTCTATAGAAATAAAATTTCGACAAAATTTTCTATAAAAAGAAAATTTTGACAGAATTTTCTATCAAAATAAAAATTTTGACAAAAATTTCTACAGAAATAAAATTTTGGCAAAATTTTCTATAGAAATAATATTTTGACAAAATTTTCTATAGAAATAAAATTTCGATAAAATTTTAACAAAATTTTTTATAAAAAGAAAATTTTGACAGAATTTTCTATCAAAATAAAATTTTTGACAAAAATTTCTACAGAAATAAAATTTTGGCAAAATTTTCTATAGAAATAAAATTTTGACAAAATTTTATTTAGAAATAAAATTTTTAAAAAAATTGTCTATAGACATAAAGATTTGACAAAATTTTCTATAGAAATAAGATTATGACAAAATTTTCTATAGAATTAAAATTTTGACAAAATTTTCTATAGAAATAAAATTTTTACAAAATTTTCTATAGAAATAAAATTTTGACAAAATTTTCTATAGAAATAAAATTTTATTATTGTTTTTGATCTCAATTTAAAGCCATGCATTGACTAAACTACAAGTGTAGCTTAACCAACAGAGGAAAAGTATGCTTGTCAAATTTATTTGGGCAAAGCCCTATAGACTGCAAGATGGTTGGATGTACAGTTGTTTCGGAATTACCACATTCCTCATCAGCATCCTCTACTTGCAGCAAAAAAAAAAATTTGACAAAATTTTCTATAGAAATAAGATTTTGAGAAAATTTTCTATAGAAATAAAATTTTGAGAAAATTTTCTATAGAAATAAAATTTTGAGAAAATTTTCTATAGAAATAAAATTTTGAGAAAATTTTCTACAGAAATAAAATTTTGGTAAAATTTTCTATAGAAATAAAATTTTAACAACATTTTCCATAGAAATAAAATGTTTACAAAATTTTCTATAGAAATAAAGTTTTGACAAAATTTTCTATATAATAAAATTTTGACAACATTTTCTATAGAAATAAAATTTTGACAAAATTTTCTATAGAAATAAAATTTTAACAAAATGTTCTATAAAAAGAAAATTTTGACAGAATTTTCTATAAAAATAAAATTTTTGACAAAAAATTCTACAGAAATGACAAAATTTTCTATATAAATAAAATTTCGACAAAATTTTCTATAGAAATAAAGTTTTGACAAAATTTTCTATAGAAATAAAATTTTCTATAGAAATAAAATTTTGGCAAAATTTTCTATAGAAATAAAATTTAGAAAAAAATTTCTATAGAAATAAAATTTTGAGAAAATTTTCTATAGAAATAAAGTTTTGAGAAAATTTTCTATATAAATAAAATTTTGAGAAAATTTTCTATAGAAATAAATTTTTGACAAAATTTTTCATAGAAATAAAATTTTGACAAAATTTTCTATAGAAATAAACCTTTGACAAAATTTTCTATAGAAAAAAAATTTTGAAAAAAATCTATAGAAATAAAATGTTGACAAAATCTTCTATAGAAATAAAATTTTGAGAAAATTTTCTATAGAAATAAAATTTTGAGAAAATTCTCTATAGAAAAAACTCTTCGACATAATTTTCTATAGAAATAAAATTTTGTTGCTTTTGATTTCAGCTTAAAACCATGCATTGACTAAACTACAAGTGTAGCTTAACTAACAGAGGAAAAGTATGCTTGTCAAATTTATTTGGGCAAAGCCCTATAGACTGCAAGATGGAATTACCACATTCCTCATCAGCATCCTCTACTTGCAGCAAAACTATCAACCAATTATCAGAATAAATTCGGGTAATTCACTGAACCTCCCGAAAAACAACAATAATGATTGAAGAGTAAACCAACAATAATAAACAAAACGAAATAAAATTTTGATAAAGTTTTCTATAAAAATAAAATTTTTACAAAATTTTCTATAGAAATAAAGTTTTGACAAAATTTTCTATATAATACAATTTTGAGAAAATTTTCTATAGAAATAAAATTTTAACAAAATTTTCTATAAAAAGAAAATTTTGACAGAATTTTCTATAAAAATAAAATTTTTGACAAAAAATTCTACAGAAATGACAAAATTTTCTATATAAATAAAATTTCGACAAAATTTTCTACAGAAATAATATTTTGATAAAATTTTCTATAGAAATAAAATTTTCAAAAAATTTTCTATAGAAATAAAATTTTGACAAAATGACATTGAAGTTAAGTACCACCTTTCTAAATTTACCAGGACTTTTTCTATATGTGTAGATTTTAATGTGTCTATAACACAACCAACACTTTGTTTACGACTGTTTCATATGCCTTCGAATGAAGTTATCAATTAATACAATTATTTTAAAATATGTAGTGTGAAATTTCTAGAGCAATTTGCTGATCAATGAAATGGCATTACTACAATATGGTGTTTACAATACAATTTGCCTTTCTACATGGTAATTTGGAGCATATTAATTTTATCAATTACAAAGAGGGATTGGCCACAAGTACTTCCAATATTATCACACAATTATTTCAAAGTGGAAAGGTTTTCCACTTGTGTCGATTAAACTATAATTATGGAAGGTCGACCAATTAAAAGTACATAAAGAACAGTGATATTTTCAGTTCAATGTTGCAGAAAAGATCAATAAGTGATTAAGAACAGATATGAAATATACACAGAACAGATTTGAAATATACACAGAAATATTAAAAGTGCTACTGCGAAATCCATCAATGTACTGAAAAACAAGCTTACTCAAAAAGTTCTAATGACTTTGGTGGTATCAAAGTCCTTCTTAAACGTCTGAAGTGATTCGACTTTAAACTGGATATCTTTACATAAAAAAAAGTTGTTTGACTAAGGCCAACTTGACCAATTCTGAAAAATTCTTCAAGATTAATGAAATCGACTTTAAATTTATTGAATTTTTGTAAACAAGCGTTGAAAAATACGAGAGGTTTCTCAGTAGGGGTTTTCTTAAAACTTAGTTTAATTACTATTTGAAGTCGAGTCTGACTTCGGACATTCAAGCACGCAGTCAAAAAAAGTGAACTTTCTATTTCACTAAAGCCAATTTAACTTTATTTTAGTTCATGGAATTATTATTTTTGGAGAAAGTTTCTTTTACTCTAATAGTTTTTTGAGTACCTTAGTTAAATTAACTGAAAAACGGGAAAAAATTATACACAAATTAAGCATAAAGATTTACTAAATTCGTATTTCTCACAACATAGTTCATTATTTCTTTAAATTTTTAAATTTTACTACAAATGCACCCATCATGAACTTCGTATGTCTCTAAAGACATTCTTGTAATTTTTAACGCCATTTTTTCCTTCAAACTATAAAATTTTCTTTAACAAGTGGAAAACATAGTTATGTCTAATAAATTTTCTTGAATTTGTCGACAAATATTTACTTATTTTTGTGATATCGGCGTAATGCCAGCGTTAGGTTAGGTTAGGTTAAAGTGGCAGCCCGATTAAGATTCAGGCTCACTTAGACTATTCAGTCCATTGTGATACCACATTAACTAAAAGTACCTATTACATATGGGCACTTCTAGTTTTAACCGCTGAACCTTCTTGATTATTTTTCTTTGTTGAACCAACCAGATTGTTCCAAAAATATTAGCAGACTGCTTAAGTTAACGTTTTCCAGATCCGCCAGTAATCTGAAGCTATATGCTCCTAAAAGTTGCTTGCGCTTTACACAAAATGCAGGACACTCACACAAGAGGTGTTTAATTGATTCTTTTTCCTCCGCATCATGACAGCTCATACAATAGTCATTATACTTCGCGCCAATAGTTTTTGCAAAATCTCCTATCAGGCAGCGACCCGTTATAGCAGATATCAGGAGTGATATCTGACGTCTCGAGAACATTAGCATATCTAGTGTGCGGTTTAAGTTGAAATGGGGCCATATTTGCTTGGTGTCGTTACAACCCTTGCAATTCTCCCATCGAACATTTGCCATCATAACAGCCTTCTCACGCAGCATGAGCTTGCAGGTAGCTAGGGGCATACCAACAAATTCTAGTTCCCCTGGAATATGTAAGGTAGTCCCTAGCCTTGCCAACTCATCCGCTTCGCAGTTCCCCGGTATGTTCCTATGGCCAGGCACCCATATTAGGTGAATATTGTACTGCTCAGCCATCTCATTGAGAGATTTGCGGCAATCGATGGCCGTTTTCGAGTTGAGGAACACAGAGTCCAAGGATTTTATTGCAGGTTGACTGTCTGAGTATATATTAATGCCCACATTTTTTGGAACATTACTTCTCAGCCAATTCGCCACCTCTCTTATTGCTAATATTTCAGCCTGAAAAACACTACAGTGATCAGGTAATCTTTTCGCTATTCGAAGTTCCAGATCTTTAGAATATACTCCGAAACCCACTTGGCCATCCAATTTGGAGCCATCAGTGTAGAAATCTATATATCTTTTATTCCCCGGGGTCCGTGTACACCACGCCTCACTGTTGGGAATTAGAGTCTCAAACTTTTTGTCGAAAAGTGGGCTCGCCAAAGTGTAATCCACTACGTTAGGCACATCTGGCATTATTTTGAGGACCGAACTGTGACCGTAACTTTTTTCCGACCACAGCGATAGCTCGCGCAACCGCACAGCCGTTGTTGCAGCTGACTGTTTGGCCAAAATGTCTAAAGGCAATAGATTCAGTATGACATTAAGGGAGTTTGTTCCTGTCTTGCTGAATGCACCTGAGATACACAAGCACGCCATGCGCTGAACTTTGTCTAAACTTGTCGGCTGGTGAAGTGCCGGCCACCAGACTACAACACCATATAGCATTATAGGTCTAACCACTGCCGTGTATAGCCAATGTACAATTTTTGGTTTTAGTCCCCACTTTTTCCCTATTGCCTTTTTGCACGAGTATAAAGCTACCGTTGCTTTCCTCGCCCTTTCTTCAATATTAAGCTTAAAGTTCAGCTTCCTGTCCAAAATAACGCCAAGGTATTTTGCACACTCCCTAAAGGGAATTTCAATACCCCCTAAGGAAATGGGCCTAACCGTGGGAGTTTTGCGATCTTTGCAGTACATGACTATTTCTGTCTTTGCAGGATTTACCCCAAGACCATTATCTTTCGCCCATTTCTCAGTCATCCGGAGGGCTCTCTGTATAATATCTCTAATTGTTGATGGGAATTTTCCCCTGACTGCTATCGCCACATCATCTGCGTATGCCACAACTTGTATCCTTTCTTTTTCTAGGGAAACCAGAAGGTCGTTTATAGCAACATTCCAAAGAAGAGGTGATAGAACTCCTCCTTGAGGAGTGCCTCTGTTCACATACTTTTGTATGTTTGCTTGTCCTAGTGTGGCTGAAATACGTCTCTTCATTAGCAGTTCGTCTAACAGCTTGAGTATACATGGATCAACATTCAGAGTTGTCAGTCCATTTAATATCGAGCTCGGATGGACATTATTGAACGCCCCTTCGATGTCTAGAAAAGCCACGATTGTGTATTCTTTGACAGATAGTGAGCTTTCAATAAAGCTGACTAGTTCATGTAGTGCGGTCTCAGTAGACCTGCCCTTCGAGTATGCATGCTGTCGTTTCGAAAACAAACTTGAGTCGATGCTAGTTCTAAGATAAATATCTATCATCCTCTCCAGAGTCTTAAGTAGGAATGAGGATAAGCTGATTGGTCGGAAATCCTTCGCCCTCGAGTGAGAGGCTTTTCCCGCTTTAGGTATGAAAACGACTTTTGTTTCCCTCCACTTTCCTGGGATATATGATAAGTTGATACATTCTTTATATATCACCGACAACCAGGGGATAATTTTGTCAGTTACAGCTTGTAACTCCGCCGGAGTAATTCCATCACGTCCAGGGGATTTGAATGGTCCAAAGCTATTTAGCGCCCATCTTATTCTAGTTTCCGATACAATTTCCTCGACAGGAAACGACCGCTGAGCAACTGTGGCACCGCCAGTACATGGTTCAACCGTCTGATTTCCAGGAAAATGTGTGTCCAATAGTACCTCCAGCGTCTCCTCACTGGACGTTGTCCAATTGCCCTCCGATGTTTTAATGAAACCTGGAGCGGAGTTGGTGGATGCTAGAACCTTCCGTAGTCTGGAAGCCTCGGACGTATTCTCAATACTGCTGCAGTAAGCATTCCAAGAGTTATGCTGAGCATTTCTCAGTTCTCGCTTGTATCCTCTCAGATTCTTCTTGTAAGCGTCCCAGTCCTCAGGGGCTCTGGTGGACTTTGCCTTGTTAAAGAGCTTCCTGCAGGATTTCCTCATATTACTTAATTCCGTAGACCACCATGGTGGTAGATGTTTCCCCCTTGGCTTTCCTCTAGGGCATGCAGCTTTCAGTGAGATGTTGAAGGCCTTAGTAATCCGCTCCACTGCGTGTTCGATATCTTGCACATTTCTCATATTTGTCTCTGTTATTTCCGGTATCATCATATTGAACGATTCCCTATACCTATTCCAGTCAGCTTTCCTAACATTTGGCGGAAATATGATCTTGGTGATATGAACATCAAATTTGAAACTGATGTAGCGATGATCTGAGAAGCTGTGTTCACTTAAAACCTGCCACTCAGATATCATTTCATTCAGTTCTTGCGAGGCCAAGGTGATGTCCAAAACCTCTTGCCTGTTTTTAGTGACAAAGGTTGGGACATCTCCCTTGTTGCAAACTACCAGATTAGTACGCAAAATAAACTCTATTAGCGACTCTCCCCTTGCATTAGTATCACTACTTCCCCATACACTATGATGTGCATTCGCATCGCATCCCATAATGAGTTTCGTCTTTGTTTTCAGTGACTCCTCCACTAAGGTCTTAACGGCATATGGAGGCATCTCCCTGTCATGTCCCATGTAGACCGAAGATACCCAATATTTGCATTTGGCTATTTCTAAACTTGCAACGACAGTGTCTGTATTGCACATTGAAGGAAGCAGAAACAAATTGAGCTCGTTTTTAGCAATTATACAGGCTCGATTTACATCATTACCAGTATACTGCAATAGTTTGAACCCCGGAGTACTTAATTCACATATTTTGTTTTTATAAACATATGGTTCTTGAATAAGAACTATATCTATGTCCCCTTTCATCAGGAGAACTTTTAAGGCAGCACATGCCAGCGTTAGTAATACTGTTTAGTTCAAATTTTCTAAAAATATTTAAAATTTTCTTAAATTAGATTTTGCAAATTATATCTCTCCAAATAAGAGGTACATCAATTTTCTATACAAATAAAATTTTGGCCAACTTTTCAGTAAAAATAAAATATTGACAAAATTTTCTATAGAAATAAAATTTTGACAAAATTGACTATAGAAATAAAATTTTGACAAATTTTTCTATAGAAATAAAATTTTTACAATTTTTTTACAAAATTTTCTATAGAAATAAAATTTTTACCAATTTTTTTACAAAATTTTCTATAGAAATAAAATTTTGACAACATTTTTTATAAGAATTAAATATTGACAAAATTTTCTAAAGGAGTAAAATTTTGATAAAATGTTCTATAGAAATAAAATTTTGATAAAATTATTTATAGAAATAAAATTTTGATAAAATTTTCTATAGATATAAAATTTTGACAAAAATTTTATAGAAATAAAATTTTGATAAAATTTTCTATAAAAATAAATTTTTACAAAATTTTCTATAAAAATAAAATTTGAATAACATTTTCTATAGAAATAAAATTTTGACAAAAATTTTTTTTAGAAATAAAAGAGAAATAAAATTATACAAAATTTTCTATAGAAATAAAATTTTGACAAAATTTTCTATAATAATAAATTTTGACAAAATTTTCTATAGACATAAAATATTAACCAACATTTTTTATAGAAACAACATTTTGATAAAATTTTTTATAGAAATAAAATTTTGACAATTTTTTTTATAGAAATAAAATTTTACAAAATTTTCTATAGAAATAAAATTTTGATAAAATTTTCTATAAAAATAAATTTTTACAAAATTTTCTAAAGAAATAAAATTTTGACAACATTTTTGTAGAAGTAAAATTTTGATAAAATTTTCTATAAAAATAAATTTTTACAAAATTTTCTATAGAAATAAAATATTAACCAAAATTTTTTATAGAAATAAAATTTTGATAAATTTGTTTATAGAAATAAAATTTTACAAAATAAATAAAATTTTGACAAATTTTTCTATAGAAATAAAAATTTTACCAAATTTTTTACAAAATTTTCTATAGAAATAAAATTTTGACAAAATTTTTTATAGGAATTAAATATCGACAAAATTATTTAAAGGAATAAAATTTTGATAAAATTGTCTATAGAACTAAAATTTTGATAAAATTATTTATAGAAATAAAATTTTGATAAAATTTTATATAGAAATAAAAAATTGTCTATAAAAATAGATTTTTACAAAATTTTCTATAAAAATAAAATTTTAATAACATTTTCTATAGAAATAAAATTTTGACAAAAATTTTTTTTAGAAATAAAAATTTGACAAAATTTTTGAGAGAAATAAAATTATACAAAATTTTCTATAGAAATAAAATTTTGACAAAATTTTCTATAAAAATAAATTTTGACAAAATTTTCTATAGAAATAAAATATTAACTCAAATTTTTTATAGAAACAACATTTTGATAAAATTTTTTATAGAAATAAAATTTTGACAATTTGTTTTATAGAAATAAAATTTTACAAAATTTTCTATAGAAATAAAATTTTGATAAAATTTTCTATAAAAATAAATTTTTACACAATTTTCTAAAGAAATAAAATTTTGACAACATTTTTATAGAAGTAAAATTTTGATAAAATTTTCTATAAAAATAATATTTTACAAAATTTTCTATAGAAATAAAATAATAACCAAAATTTTTTATAGCAATTAAATTTTGATAAAATTTTTTATAGAAATAAAATTTTGACAAAATTTTCTATAGAAATAAAATTTTGACAAAAAGTTTTTATAGAAATAAAAATTTGACAAAAGTTTCTATAGAAATAAAATTTTACAAAATTTTCTATAGAAATAAAATTTTGATAAAATTGTCTAAAGAAATAAAATTTTCTATAAAAATAAATTTTTGCAAAATCTTCTATAAAAATAAAATTTTGATAACATTTTTTATAGAAATAAAATTTTGATAAAATTATTTATAGAAATAAAATTTTGATAAAATTTTCTATAGAAATAAAAATTTTTTATAGAAATAAAAATTTGACAAAATTTTCTATGAAAATACATTTTTACAAAATTTTCTATAAAAATAAAATTTTGATAACATTTTTTATAGAAATAAAATTTTGATAAAATTGTTTATAGGAATAAATTTCTACAAAATTTTGTATAGAAAATAAAATTTTGACAAAAATTTTTTATAGAAATACATTCAAATCGATGATTTGAGTTTGGCAAAGGAAAAGAGATATGCTGGCAAATTTGTTTAGGCAGTAGCCGACTATCAAACCCTTTTTCGGGAGGTTCAAGTGTAGTTCACTTTGGGTTGAGTGAATTACCCGAATTTATTCTGATAATTGGTTGATAGTTTTGCTGCAAGTAGAGGATGCTGATGAGGAATGTGGTAATTCCGAAACAGCTGTACATCCAACCATCTTGCAGTCTATAGGGTTTTGCCCAAATAAATTTGACAAGCATACTCTTCCTCTGTTGGTTAAGCTACACTTGTAGTTTAGTCAATGCATGGCTTTAAGCTGAGATCAAAAACAACAATAACGATTGAAGAGAAGCCAACAATAACAAACAAAACGAATGAAGATAGAGGAAGCACGCTCAAAAACAAACCCAGCCAAATACATTCAAATCGATGATTTGAGTTTGGCAAAGGAAAAGATATATGCTGGCAAATTTGTTTAGGCAGTAGCCGACTATCAAACCCTTTTTCGGGAGGTTCAAGTGTAGTTCACTTTGGGTTGAGTGAATTACCCGAATTTATTCTGATAATTGGTTGATAGTTTTGCTGCAAGTAGAGGATGCTGATGAGGAATGTGGTAATTCCGAAACAGCTGTACATCCAACCATCTTGCAGTCTATAGGGCTTTGCCCAAATAAATTTGACAAGCATACTTTTCCTCTGTTGGTTAAGCTACACTTGTAGTTTAGTCAATGCATGGCTTTAAGCTGAGATCAAAAACAACAATAGAAATAAAAATTTGACAGAGTTTTCTATTAAAATACATTTTTACAAAATTTTCTATACAAATAAAATTTTGAGAAATTTTCTATAGAAATAAAATTTTGACAAAATTTTCTAGAGAAACAAAATTTTCACAAAATTTTCCATAGAAATAAAATTTCTAATGTTAAAGGAAAAGAGATGTACACATTTATTTCGGCAAAGACCGGCTATCATAAACCTTTTTTCGGAAGGTTCAAGTGTGGTTCACTTTGGGTTTAGTGAACTGAAGTGAATTTATTCTGATATTTGGTTGATAGTTTTGCTTGCAGTCTATAGGGATTTGCCCAAATAAATTTGACAAACATTCCATTCCTCTGATGGTTAAGCTACACATGTAGCCACCATGGTACAATGGTTAGCATGCCCGCCTTGCATACACAGGGTCGTGGGTTCGATTCCTGTTTCGATCGAAAACCAAAAAGTTTTTCAGCGGTGGATTATCCCACCTCAGTAATGCTGGTGACATTTCTGAGGGTTTCAAAGCTTCTCTAAGTGGTTTCACTGCAATGTGGAACGCCGTTCGGACTCGGCTATAAAAAAGAGGTTCCTTGTCATTGAGCTTAACGTGGAATCGGGCAGCACTCAGTGATAAGAGAGAAGTTCACCAATGTGGTATCACAATGGACTGAATAGTCTAAGTGAGCCTGATACATCGGGCTGCCACCTAACCTAACCTAACATATATATATTAAGGTTTATATAGCTATCTCTTCCATTATTTTGCTGCCTTTTTATATTGAACTGTATTCTACTTATGGCAATAAAAAAATATTTTCCATCTTCAGAATATTGGTGATTGTGTCTTAAGTCTTTTGTTTTGCATTGCTATGTTATTTATACCATACGCTTTTCTCACAGCCTACTCCAAATAGATATTGTGTAGTAGGTGATTGTTTTTTCCTTTTTTTGCAAGCGTGAAAGACAGGTTACTGGTAGTTACACATATGTAAATGGATATGTTTATAAAATCATCGTAGAATTCATACAGTTGACAAACCCATTAAAGAATGGTAAAAACAATATGAATTGGCAAATACAATAAAAATAATAGTAAAGGGTCTCCATAATTAGTGTAACGATCAAAGGAGAAAACCCTTATATGAGATGGCAGCTTGTGGCTGTAATTCAATACCACTTTACCAAAGACCATCTAAAATTACAATGCGTTATGTTGTTGGTTGGTTTTCTATAATTTACTCAATAAAGGCAATGCTATGAAGAACATGAAAGTAAAACTATTATTTCTTTGCATAAATAATACATTGATTACACTATGTAACAAGTGGCAAAGAGGTTCTATTTAATCTTGTTCCACACAAAAAAAAGTAAAATCGCAATGACAGCAAATACATGGCTACGGGTTTCCTTTCCAAATTTTGTTTCATGAAGAATCTTCCGATTAGCTTGATGCAATAGCATTGATATCCCATAGTTTGGATGTATCCGCAATTTTATCGGCCACTTGTGCCAATTGATTCAAAGATTCGCTACTTACGCATAATATAACTTGGGTTTGTATAGGTAGACGCTGCGTCCTTAGGGATTGCCTCGCATTCAAAAAGTGGACAAAAACGTTAACATTGCCAGAAATTATCAGAAAAGTGAAGGCGAGATTTTATAAAAATCCACAACGCGGTGAGTTATTTAATAAGATTGCTCGTGAGTTGAACATATCGCGAAAACGGATGCAACTCATATAGAGTTTAGTACATATGTTGTGTACTGAATTTGGTTTTCTTCACGAGAAGCCGTTACAAATTCAGCAGTTTGTGAACAAACAAGAGGTCACGTAATAATTTACACCTTCGTTTGGCCACCAATGATCGCTCCTCTCTCGTATTGGGTCCAACCCAAATTACTAAAGACAATATTGAAATGCTGTGCAGACAAACATTTCGGCCGCAGACAATGGACATTCCAACACGATTCCACCATCGTGCTCAGCACGCCTCTACCGTGAATGGTGCTTCCGGGAACGGACCAAAATTCCGCAGAGCCACTTTCGTGCAGCGTTTGACGGCTTTGTATGTTATTACCGACATTTTTTGCTTATGAACAATAAAATTAAAAAATAATAATAAACAAGGTGTCAATGTTAAGGATTTGATCACCAACATTGGTTCCGCTGTCGGTGCTGCTCCCGCTGGTGGTGCTGCCGCTCCTGCTGGTGGCGCTGCTCCCGACGCTGAGACCAAGAAGGAAGAAAAGAAGAAGGAAGAGGAACCTGAGGAATCTGACGGTGATATGGGCTTCGCTCTCTTCGATTAAATGGACAATATGTTTGTTTTTAATTGTTTTCAACAATATCGAATCTTATGTACTCTCCACCATGGATTGTGTAGAAACTCCTAGTAAAGACTGTCATCCACAATCAAATTACATGGGTTGTGGTAATACTTATAGATGGCAAGGTATCTTAAAACTTCTTAACATCGTCTTTTAAATTGAAAATTAGTCCATACGTGGTATAAATTAAACAAAAAACAAGTACATACGGCTGTAAGTTCGGCCAGGCCGAAGCTTATGTACCCTCCACCATGGATTGCGTAGAAACTTCTACTGAAGACTGTCATCCACAATCGAATTACTTGGGTTGCGGTAAAACTTGCCGATGGCAAGGTATCTTAAAACTTCCTAACACCGTAATATATACCACATAGTCCATATATATATATATATATATATATATATATATATATATATATATATATATATATATATATATATATATATATATATATATATATATATATATATATATATATATATATATATATATATATATATATATATATATATATATATATATATATATATATATATATATATATATATATATATATATATATATATATATATATATATATATATATATATATATATATATTTACCTAAAAGATGACGATTAAATACGTATATAATTGAGTTTAAAGTTTCTATAGAAATAAAATTTTAACAACATTTTCTATACAAGTAAAATTTGGAAAAAATTTTCTATAGAAATAAAATTTGGATACTATTTTCTATAGAAATAAAATTCTGACAAAATTTTCTATAGAAATAAAATTTTGACAAAATTTTCTATAGAAATAAAATTTTGACAAAATGTTCTATAGAAATAAAATTTTTACAAAATTTTCTATAGAAATAAAATTTTGACAAAAGTTTCTATAGAAATAACATATTGACAATGTTTTCTATAAAAATAAAATTTTGGTAGATTATTTTTGACTCGAGTGGCAACCATGATTATGAACCGATAAGGACCAATTTTTGTGTGATTGGGGATCGCCTATATATAACTATAGACCGATATGGACCAATTTTGGCATGGTTATTAGCGGCCTTATACTAACACCACGTTGTAAATTTCAACCGGACCGGATGAATTTTGCTCCTCCAAGAGGCTCCGGAGGACAAATATGGGGATCGATTTATATGGGGGCTATATATAATTATGGACTGATATGGACCAATTCTTGCATGGTTGTTAGAGACCATATACTAACACCACGGACCCAATTTCAACCGGATCGGATGAATTTTGCTCCTCTAAGAGACTCCGGAGGTCAAATCTGGGGATCGGCTTATATGGGGGCTAATTATGGACCGATATGGACCAATTCTTGCATGGTTGTTAGAGACCATATACTAACACCACGTACCCAATTTAAACCGGATCGGATGAATTTTGCTCCTCTAAGAGACTCCGGAGGTCAAATCTGGGGATCGGTTTATATGGGGGCTATATATAATTATGGGCCGATGTGGACCAATTTTTGCATGGTCATTAGAGAACATATACTAACACCATGTACCAAATTTCATCCGGATCGGATAAAATTTGCTTCTCTTAGAGGCTCCGCAAGCCAAATCGGGGGATCGGTTTATATGGGGTCTATATATAATTATGGACCGATGTGGACCCATTTTTGCATGGTTGTTAGAAACCATATACTAACACCCTGTACCAAATTTCAGCCGGATCGGATGAAATTTGGTTTTCTTAGAGGCTCCGCAAGCCAAATCGGGGGATCGGTTTATATGGGGGCTATATGTAATTATGGACCGATATGGACCAATTTTTGCATGGTTGTTAGAGACCATATACTAACACCATGTACCAAATTTCAGCCGGATCGGATGAAATTTGCTTCTCTTAGAGCAATCGCAAGCCAAATTTGGGGGTCCGTTTATATGGGGGCTATACGTAAAAGTGGACCGATATTTTCAATACCATCCGACCTACATCAATAACAACTACTTGTGCCAAGTTTCAAGTCGATAGCTTGTTTCGTTCGGAAGTTAGCGTGATTTCAACAGACGGACGGACGGAGGGACGGACGTCCATTCTCAGATCGACTTAGAATTTCACCACGACCCAGAATATATATACTTTATGGGGTCTTAGAGTAATATTTCGATGTGTTACAAACGGAATGACAAAGTTAATATACCCCCATCCTATGGTGGAGGGTATAACAAAGAGATAAAATACGTATATAATTCAGTTCTTGATCGGTGTATATAGGAAGTCTACAAATTATTACGAACGTATATGAAGTAGAGGTGTGCACGTGAGTAATATTTTACTCACGCTCACGCACACTCACGACGGAAAAATCTTACACACGATATTGTTTGGTAGGACTCACGCTCACGCACACTCACGAAAAGAAAATTTGTACTCACGCACGAAAATGTCGTGACTCACGAAAAATACCGTGACGCACGAAAAATATCGTGACTCACGAACAATTTTATGAGTAATTTACCCTAGCGACGTGTCTGAAAACTTGGGCATTTTTAAAATCGAGAGCGTTCTTACACTTTTAACATCCCAGGTGTCACTAAAATTGTAAATGAATTTAACTCTTAAGCGTTTTATGTTGGTGAGTGGTATTATTTTCGTGAGCGTAAATCTTTACTTACGCACACTTACGAAGATAATATTTTCGTGATTCACGCTCACGCACGACATTTTGGTTTGTTAATCAAGCTCACGCACACTCATGCCGTTGCCATGAGCGTGACGCACGACTCACGCGTGAGTCACGAAAATTTTCGTGAGTCACGACAATTTCGTGTCACGTGCACCCCTCTAATATGAAGTTTCGCTTTATATGAGGTTCGCTTTATATGGGGGCTATATATAACTATAGACCGATATGGACCAATTTTGGCATGGTTGTTAGCGGCCATATACTAGCACAATGTACCAAATTTTAACCGAATCGGATGAAGTTTGCTCCTCCAAAAGACTCCGGAGGTCAAATCTGGGAATCGGTTTATATGGGGACTATATATAATTATGGGCCGATATGGATTAATTTTTGCATGGCTGTTAGGGACAATATACTAACACCACGTACCAACTTTCAACTGAATCGGATTAAGTTTGCTCCTCCAAGAGGCTTCGGAGGTCAAATCTGGGGACCGGTATATATGAGGGCTATATGTAATTGGACCGATATGGACTAATTTTTGCATGGTTGTTAAAGACCTAATACTTAGATCACGTACCAAATTTGAACCGGACCGGATGAAATTTGCTCCTCCAAGAGGCTCCGGACGACGAATCTGGGGATCGGTTTATATGGGCACTATATATAATTATGGACCGTTATGGATAAATTTTTGCATGGTTGTTAGAGACCATATACTAACTCCACGCACCAAATTTCAACCACATCGGATGAAATTTGCTCCTCCAAGGGGCTCCTGAGGTCAAATCTGGGGATCGGTTTATATGGGGACTATATATAATTATGGACCGATATGGATACATTTTTGCATGGTTATTAGGGACCATGTACTAACACCACGTACCAAATTTCAACCGAACCGGATGAAATTTGCTCTTCCAAGAGTCTCCGGAGGTCAAATCTGGGGATCGGTATATATGAGGGCTATATATAATTATGGGCCAATATGAACAAATTTTTGCATGGTTGTTAGAGACCATATACTAATACCACGTACCAAATTTCAACCGAACCGGATGAAATTTGCTCCTCCAAGAGGTTCCGGAGGTCAAATCTGGGGATCGGTTTATATGGGGCTATATATAATTATGGACCGATAAAGATAAATTTTTGCATGGTTGTTAGAGATCATATAATACTAACACCGCGTGCAAAATTTGCTCCTCCAAGAGGCTCCGGAGGTCAAATTTGATCGGTTTAGATGTGGGCTATATATAACATAATTATGGACCGATAAGAATAAATTTTTGCATGGTTGTTAGAAACCAAGTACAATGACATTTTCTTTATTTCTAGTATGTCGCAAAAATTTTTGAACTAACCGTGAGTATAAATTTCAAGGACCGTACAATGCTAACTAAAGCTGAATAAAATTTTATATTTTGTAGCACTATTCTAGAAATTCGTTTTAGGTACCTATTACGGTAAAAGCCAACTTAAAAATTTTAATTACTAAAACGCGTATGCTATGTTCACCTAGAAAGTTTAATTGCAATTCCTTTATTCGCAATATGTACTTTAGCATCAGACTCCGTTCTGTTTAGCAGAACGGAAGGTACCTATTACAATCAAATAAAAAAGTATTGGGCGTGATGTAATAAAAAATATAAAATTCAAACGCACAAAACATTTTGTTGGTTTTTTTTTCTTCAAAACCAGCCAAGAAAAAATTTTTAGCCATCTGACCGAGATTTGAGTTACATAGTGTTATTGAATGCATTTTGTGAAATCTTTTATTGCAATTCGAAATTATGACGTATATCTTATTTTATTGAATGGATTACATCAAAGTGAATGACTAAGAAGAGTTAACAAAAAACATGATCTGTTGATATTATTTAATTACATCAATTATGCAATATTCAGTTAAGAATATTTAAATATAAGTTATAATATAAGGGAGCTTAGTTTCAACATCTGTTATTGGATTTAAATAATGTTAATCACGATTTTTCTATTGTAAAATCTTCATTATTTCGATTAATCTTAATTGGTTTTATGCTTCACCCGTTAGATTTACTAAAGAATAAATAATTAAATTCAAACTAAATAAAAAACTACGATACTGGTATAACCCAATACAATTTGAATAGGATACTTAAAATTAAGGGAAGGCAAATTTAAAAGGTGTAAGAATGCAACATTTGGATAAAGCGACTTAAATACACCCTCAGGTAACGATAAATAAATGATCACTTCATTACGATTCTAAAATATGTATACGAGTTAATAAAAATAAATAATAATATTATGTAATATATCTAATAAAAAAGATTAAAATGTCTAATTGATTTTAGCAATATTAAATTATTTTGGCTATAATTCAGCAAAATTTTATTTAAATTAAATTTATTTTAATTAACTCCTGACATCAATGATGACAGGTGTTTAGATCACGGTTGCCACAGTTGGTAGAATTCTACCAAAAATGGTAGATATTTTAACTGATTGGTAGATTGGTATAATTCTTGGTGTTTTGGTAGGTTTTGCAAAATTTTGACAAAATTTTCTATAGAAATAAAATTTTGACAAAATTTTGTATAGAATTAAAAATTTGACAGAATTCTCTATTGAATTAAAATTTTGACTAAATTTCTATAGAAATAAAATTTTGACAAAACTTTCTATAGAACTAAAATTTTTACAAAATTTTCTATAGAACTAAAATTTTGACAAAATTTTCTATAGAAATAAAATGTTGACAAAATTTTCTATACAAATAATATTTTGACAAAATTTTCTATAGAACTAAAATTTTGATAAAATTTTCTATAGAAATAAAATTTTGACAAAATTTTCTATAGAAATAAAATTTTGACAAAATTTTCTATAGAACTAAAATTTTGACACAATTTTCTATAGAACTAAAATTTTGACACAATTTTCTATAGAAATAAAATTTTGACAAAATTTTCTATAGAAATAAAATTTTGACAAAATTTTCTATAGAAATAAAATTTTGACTAAATTTTCTATAGAAATAAATTTTTGACAAAATTTTCTATAGAACTAAATTTTTGACAAAATTTTCTATAGAAATAAAATTTAATAAAAATTTTAGAAACAAAATTTTCTATAGAAATAAAATTTTGACAAAATTTTCTATTAGAATTAAATTATGACAAAATTTTCTATAGAATTTTTCTATAGAACTAAAATTTTCTATAGAACTAAAATTTTGACAAAACTTTCTATAGAACTAAAATTTTTACAAAATTTTCTATAGAACTAAAATTTTGACAAAATTTTCTATAGAAATAAAATGTTGACAAAATTTTCTATACAAATAATATTTTGACAAAATTTTCTATAGAACTAAAATTTTGACAAAATTTTCTATAGAAATAAAATTTTGACAAAATTTTCTATAGAAATAAAATTTTGACAAAATTTTCTATAGAACTAAAATTTTGACACAATTTTCTATAGAAATAAAATTTTGACAAAATTTTCTATAGAAATAAAATTTAATAAAAATTTTAGAAACAAAATTTTTTATAAAGGGTGATTCTTTTGAGGTTAGGATTTTCATGCATTAGTATTTGACAGATCACGTGGGATTTCAGACATGGTGTCAAAGAGAAAGATGCTCAGTATGCTTTGACATTTCATCATGAATAGACTTACTAACGAGCAACGCTTGCAAATCATTGAATTTTATTACCAAAATCAGTGGCAGAAAATCCGCTTTTTTATCGACAAATTTTGTTCAGCGATGAGGCTCATTTCTGGTTGAATGGCTACGTAAATAAGCAAAATTGCCGCATTTGGAGTGAAGAGCAACCAGAAGCCGTTCAAGAACTGCCCATGCATCCCGAAAAATGCACTGTTTGGTGTGGTTTGTACGCTGGTGGAATCATTGGACCGTATTTTTTCAAAGATGCTGTTGGACGCAACGTTACGGTGAATGGCGATCGCTATCGTTCGATGCTAACAAACTTTTCGTTGCCAAAAATGGAAGAACTGAACTTGGTTGACATGTGGTTTCAACAAGATGGCGCTACATGCCACACAGCTCGCGATTCTATGGCCATTTTGAGGGAAAACTTGGGAGAACAATTCATCTCAAGAAATGGACCGGTAAGTTGGCCACCAAGATCATGCGATTTGACGCCTTTAGACTATTTTTTGTGGGGCTACGTCAAGTCTAAAGTCTACAGAAATAAGCCAGCAACTATTCCAGCTTTGGAAGACAACATTTCCGAAGAAATTCGGGCTATTCCGGCCGAAATGCTCGAAAAAGTTGCCCAAAATTGGACTTTCCGAATGGACCACCTAAGACGCAGCCGCGGTCAACATTTAAATGAAATTATCTTCAAGAAGTAAATGTCATGGACCAATCTAACGTTTCAAATAAAGAACCGATGAGATTTTGCAAATTTTATGCGTTTTTTTTTTTTTAAAAGTTATCAAGCTCTTAACAAATCACCCTTTAGAAATAAAATTTTGACAAAATTTTCTATTAGAATTAAATTATGACAAAATTTTCCATAGAATTTTTCTATGGAACTAAAATTTTCTATAGAACAAAATTTTGACAAAATTTTCTATAGAAATAAAATTTTGACAAAATTTTCTATAGAAATAAAATTTTGACACAATTTTCTATAGAACTAAAAATACAAAATTTTACAAAATTACAAAATTTTCTATTGAATTAAAATTTTGACTAAATTTTCTATAGAAATAAAATTTTGACAAAACTTTCTATAGAACTAAAATGTTTACAAAATTTTCTATAGAACTAAAATTTTGACAAAATTTTCTATAGAAATAAAATGTTGACAAAATTTTCTATACAAATAATATTTTGACTAAATTTTCTATAGAACTAAAATTTTGACAAAATTTTCTATAGAAATAAAATTTTGACCAAACTTTCTATAGAACTAAAATGTTTACAAAATTTTCTATAGAACTAAAATTTTGACAAAATTTTCTATAGAAATAAAATGTTGACACAATTTTCTATACAAATAATATTTTGACAAAATTTTCTATAGAACTAAAGTTTTAATTATATTTGCTTAGTTCGGCTTGAGGTCATGTGAATAAAAACAGATGTTGTTGTTTTTTGAGTTGTATTTTTATATTTATATTTATTTATTTTTTATATTTAAAACAACAACATCTGTTTTGATTCACATGACCTCAAGCCGAACTAAGCAAATATAATTAAAAGTTTAAAGGTCAACTAATTAAAACAACGAACTAAAGTTTTGACAAAATTTTCTATAGAAATAAATTTTTGACAAAATTTTCTATAGAACTAATTTTTTGACAAAATTTTCTATAGAACTAAATTTTTGACAAAATTTTCTATAGAAATAAAATTTCATAAAAATTTTAGAAACAAAATTTTTTATAGAAATAAAATTTTGACAAAATTTTCTATTAGAATTAAATTATGACAAAATTTTCTATAGAACTAAAAATTTGACAAAATTTTCTATTGAATTAAAATTTTGACTAAATTTTCTATAGAAATAAAATTTTGACAAAACTTTCTATAGAACTAAAATGTTTACAAAATTTTCTATAGAACTAAAATTTTGACAAAATTTTCTATAGAAATAAAATGTTGACAAAATTTTCTATACAAATAATATTTTGACAAAATTTTCTATAGAACTAAAATTTTGACAAAATTTTCTATAGAAATAAAATTTTGACAAAATTTTCTATAGAAATAAAATTTTGACAAAATTTTCTATAGAACTAAAATTTTGACACAATTTTCTATAGAAATAAAATTTTGGCAAAATTTTCTATAGAAACAAAATTTTGACTAAATTTTCTATAGAAATAAATTTTTGACAAAATTTTCTATAGAAATAAAATTTTGACAAAATTTTCTATAGAAATAAATTTTTGACAAAATTTTCTATAGAACTAATTTTTGACAAAATTTTCTATAGAAATAAAATTTAATAAAAATTTTAGAAACAAAATTTTTTATAGAAATAAAATTTTGACAAAATTTTCTATTAGAATTAAATTATGACAAAATTTTCTATAGAATTTTTCTATAGAACTAAAATTTTCTATAGAACTAAAATTTTGACAAAATTTTCTATAGAAATAAAATTTTGACAAAATTTTCTATAGAAATAAAATTTTGACACAATTTTCTATAGAACTAAAAATTTGACAAAATTTTCTATTGAATTAAAATGTTGACTAAATTTTCTATAGAAAAAAAATTTGACAAAACTTTCTATAGAACTAAAATTTTTACAAAATTTTCTATAGAACTAAAATTTTGACAAAATTTTCTATAGAAATAAAATGTTGACAAAATTTTCTATACAAATAATATTTTGACAAAATTTTCTATAGAACTAAATTTTGACAAAATTTTTTTATAGAACTAAAATTTTGACAAAATTTTCTATAGAAATAAAATTTTGGCAAAATTTTCTACAGAAATAAAATTTTGACAAATTTTCTATAGAACTAAAATTTTGACACAATTTTCTATAGAAATAAAATTTTGACAAAATGTTCTATAGAAATAAAATTTTGACTAAATTTTCTATAGAAATAAATTTTTGACAAAATTTTCTATAGAAATAAAATTTTTACAAAATGTTCTTTAGAAATAAAATTTCGACACAATTTTCTATAGAAATAAATTTTTGACAAAATTTTCTATATTCGTTTTATATCGATTTAGTCAATGTAGGGTATCAGTAGCAATATAATTTCCCAGAATACTTTAACTAATTATGTTTTATTGACGAAGATTACAAAATATGCATTCATCCGATCACGGAATATTTGATTTGTCTTTGTGAAATGACCTTGTCCAGAAAGTGGGTGTTACACAGCTAACAATAATATTGCAAGATTATTATTGCAGTTTTATAATATTTCCTCTGTTAGCTACCACACTCATACTATAGTGGCTAGATCTTCTCTTCTGGTCTGATTATGACTTAAAATTGAAATGAATAACCAATGCAGTGGAAAACAATTGTCTATTGTCTTTCAAACTTGACATCATCGGAAAACCATCAGCTGTAAAACGAAGAATTTACCAAGATTATATTAGAGTAATGTTTTTATAATTTGTTGTTTGTTCTCATGTTGCAAGATATACAACAAAAAATTGTTTCCATAACACAGCAATAAACAATATTTTTGTTCTTGTGAAGATAAACAATACAAGGTACCATGAATATGCATATCAGACATCCCTTGCAAAAATAACAATAAAAAATCTTGGCATGTAAAGTTTAGTCTCTCTGTCCATTCGTTTTTTTTTTCACTAAAGTACACGTATAGAAAATATTTCAAATAGATTATTAAAAGCAAGTGAGTTTAGTTAGTTTTCTATAGAAGTAAAAATTTGACAAAATATTTCTGTAGCAAATAAAATTTTGGCAAAATTTCCTATAGAAATAAAATGTTGACAAAATTATCTATAGAAATAAAATTTTGACTAAATTTCCTATAGACATAAAATTTTGACTAAATTTCCTATAGAAATAAAATTTTCACAAAATTTTCTATAGAAATAAAATTTTGACATAATTTTCTATAGAAATAAAATTATAATAATAATAATAAACAAACAAGGCATGTAAAGTTTAGTCTCTCTGTCCATTCGTTTTTGTTTTCTCACCAAAGTACACGTACCGAAAATATTTTAAATAGATTAAATAGATTTAAATAGATTAAAATAAACAATAAATAATAAAATTTTGAAAAAATTTTCTATAGAAATAAAATTTTGACAAAAATTTTATAGAAGAAAAATTTGAAAAATATTTCTATCGAAATAAAGAATTGACAAAATTTTCTGTTGAAATAAAATGTTGACAAAATTTTCTATAGAAATAAAATTTTGAAAATTTTTTCTATAGGAATAAAATTTTCCAAAAAATTCCCAATGGAAATAAAATATTGACATATTTTCCACAGAAATAAAGTTTAACAAAATTTTCTATAGAAATAAAATTTTGACTAAATTTCCTACAGAAATAAAATTTTGACTAAATTTTCTATAGAAATAAATTTTTGATAAAATTTTCTATAGATTAAAATTTTTGACAAAATTTTCTATAGAAATAAAATTTGGACAAAGTTTTCTAGATAAATAAAATTTTGACAAAATTACAGAACTACAGAAATAGAATTTTGACAAATTTTTTTTAGAACTAAAATAAAATTTTGTAAATAAATTTTTTAACAAAATTTTCTGTAGAAATAAAATATTGACAACAATTTTTATAGAAATAAAATTTTGCCAAAATTTTCTATAGAAATAAAATTTTGATAATTTTCTATACAAATAAAAGTTTCAGAAAATTTTCTATACAAATAAAATTTTGAGAAAATGTTCTATAGAAATAAAATTTTGACAAAATGTTGTAGAGAAACAAAATTTTGACAAAATTTTCCATAGAAATAAAAAAAATTATTTCGGCAAAGATCGGATATCATAAACCTTTTTTCGGAAGGTTCAAGTGTGGTTCACTTTGGGTTTAGTGAACTGAAGTGAATTTATTCTGATAATTAGTGGATAGTTTTGCTTGCAGTCTATAGGGCTTTGCCCAAATAAATTTGACAAACATTCCTTTCCTCTGATGGTTAAGCTACACTTGTAGCCACCATGGTGCAATGGTTAGCATGCCCGCCTTACATACACAAGGTCGTGGGTTCGATTCCTGCTTCGACCGAAGACCAAAAAGTTTTTCAGCGGTGGCTTATCCCACCTCAGTATTGTTGGTGACATTTCTGAGGGTTTCAAAGCGTCTTTAAGTTGTTTCACTGCAATGTGGAACGCCGTTCGGACTCGGCTACAAAAAGGAGGTCCCTTGTCATTGAGCTTAACATGGAATCGGGCAGCACTCATTGATAAGAGAGAAGTTCGCCAATGTGGTATCACAATGGACTGAATAGTCTGAGTGAGCCTGATACATCGGGCTGCCACCTAACCTAACCTACACTTGTAGTTTAGTCAATGCATGGTTTTAAGCTTAAATAAAAACAACAAAATATAATTTTGACAAAATTTTCTATAGAAATAAAATGTTGACAAAATTTTCTATAGAAATAAAATTTTTGTTATTTATAATTTTCTATGTAAATAAAATTTGGACAAAATTTTCTAGAGAAATACAATCTTGACAAAATTTTCTATAGAAATAAATTTTTGATAAAATTTTCTGTAGAAGATTTGTTTGTTTGGTAGTTTTTGGAAGAATTTCCTCCAAATTTTGATAGATTATTTTTGGCTCGAGTGGCAACCATGGACCGGAATACTGCGTACAACAAATACATGGATAGACGAACGGATGGACACCAAGGGCTAGATCGACCCAGGAGGTGTTTCTGAATCGATTGGTATGTATTTTATGTAGTCTAAAATCAATATTTCTGGTAGGTACATTTTTCTACAGATCAAAGTTATACCCTAACCAATACACGCAAAGAAAAAAAACGTTTGGAAAACGTGTACCGAAAATGTTTTTCTTTTGTTAGAGTTTTTTGAATTGCTTCGAAAATGTTAAACTTTTATCACCAAAAAAATTCGTTTGTTACAAAATTTTTATTTTTTCAATAAAAAAAGTTATTTTTGAAACAACAACACAGTCCATTTCGTTTATATCAAGCACTGTTCTTTTCTGACTTTAATAACCTGTTTCTGTATGTCGAACGAGCTCTATCGATCGACTGAAATGAATAGAAACAGCTGATTTTTGGTTATAAATTCAGCTGTTTGTTTCCATTTCAGTCGATCGATAGAGCTCGTTCGACATACAGAAACAGGCTATAAGTCTTTAATAAGATACATTTTACAGTTCATAGTAAAAATTTAATATAGTAGTATGTAATGTTGAACATCTTTTCGGAATCTTTCGAACATATCTGGAATATATGTAAAAAAAAAAAAACAAAAAAGCTTTTTGGAGTTCGGTCGAAGCAGGGCTCGAACCCACGACCCTTGGCATGCAAGGCGGACGTAGCAACCACTGCTCCACGGTGCCCAACTAAATGTTTGTTTCTGTTAAATAAAGTTGGTTTAATCGGCTCGTGGGCGCTGCAAGCTATGCTATATTAATATAACTTATATGGATAGTTAGCTATTGATGACAATAACAGCTACGTAGCTCAGGGGATAGTGTGCTGGCTTACAAATTGCATGGTCCGCGGTTCGATTCTCCGTCCAGGCGAAAGGTAAAATTTTAAAAATTTATAAAATCGTATAATTTCTTCTACATTGTTTGTATTACAGAAAAAGGCGCTAAGAACTAAAAAACCTCGTGGAAGTGAGAAAGATGTGAGGGAAAATGCAATTAGCCAGAAAAGATTGTTTTTTGAGTTAGTCTTTATGAAATTGTTTTTACATCCTGGAAAAAAGTAAACGTTTATCATAAACAGTATATACTTTTCTTCCAAATGAACTTCCTTACAGCGAAAAGCAAATTAGAAACGAACTTTGTTTGTCTAAAACTTCGTTTGGGAGGAAAGAATTATTTTTTTGCGTGTACGAGTTTTAAGTTGTAAGGTTTTTCGATTCTACTTATATTTGCATTTTTATTTAGATTTAAATCAGAATTTAAGGAACCAGAGAATAGTATTTCCAAACGCAATTTCCAATTATATTTTGGTAATATTTTTTTCTGTGGTGCAGCAAAAACAAAAACGCTATCCATACACGGAAAAAAATCACGAAAAATTTTCCAAATAAAATTTTAATTGATTTTTAAAAAATATTCAATTGAAAAAAAATTAATTTTTAATTAAAAAAAATCAATCACAAAAATTAATAGTATCAATTAATTTTTTAATTGATTTTCAATTAAATTTTTAATTCATACTGTGATTGAAGACATTTCAATTAAAAAAACAAGTATATACGGCCGCAAGTTCGGCCAGGCCGAATCTTATGTACCCTCCACCATGGAACGAAAGACTGTCATCTACAATCGAATTAATTGGGTTGTGGTATCTTAAAACTTCTTAACATCGTTTTCTAAATTGTGAGTTAGTCCATACGTGGGATATATTAGACAAAAAAGGTATGTATAGGTAAGTCTACAAATAATTACGAATCGATATGGTCGTTTGCACGGTACGTAGAGAGCCAGAATTGAAATATGGGTTTCGCTTATATGTGGGCTATATACAATTATGAACTTGATATGGACCAATTTTTGTGTGATTGGTGATCTATTTATCTGAGAGCTATATATAACTATAGACCGATATGGACCTAGTTAGGCATGGTTATTAACGGCCATATACTAGCACAATGTACCAAATTTCAGTGGACTATATACAATTATGAACTTGATATGGACCAATTTTTGTGTGATTGGTGATCTATTTATCTGAGAGCTATATATAACTATAGACCGATATGGACCTAGTTAGGCATGGTTGTTAACGGCCATATACTAGCACAATGTACCAAATTTCAACTGACTCGGATGAAATTTGCTACTCCAAGTGGCTCCAAAACCAAATCTCGACTGATATGGACCAATTTCTGCATGGTTGTTAAATATCATATACTAACATCACGTACCAAATTTCAATCGAATCGGTTGAATTTTGCTCTACCACGAGGCTCCGGAGGTCAAATCTGGGGATCGGTTTATATGGGGGCTATATATAATTATGGACCGATTTCGACCAATTTTTGCATGGGTGTTTGAGGCCATATATTAATACCACGTACCAAATTTCAACCGAATCGGTTGAATTTTGCTCTTCCACGAGGCTCCATAGGTCAAATCTGGGGATCGGTTTATATGGGGGCTATATATAATTATGGACCGATTTGGGCCAATTTTTGCAAGGTTGTTAGAGACCATATACTTACACCATGTACCAAATTTCAGCCGGATCGGATGAAATTGAAACTTGATTTATGTACAAAATTTCAGCCGGATCGGATGAAATTTGCTTCTCTTAGAGGATCGGCAAGCCAAATTTGGGGGTCCGTTTATATGGGGGCTATACGTAAAAGTGGACCGATATGGCCCATTTGCAATACCATCATACCTACATCAATAACAACTACTTGTGCCAAGTTTCAAGTCGATAGCTTGTTTCGTTCGGAAGTTAGCGTGATTTCAACAGACGGACGGACATGCTCAGATCGACTCAGAATTTCACCACGTCCCAGAATATATATACTTTATGGGGTCTTAGAGCAATATTTCGATGTGTTACAAACGGAATGACAAAGTTAATATACCCCCATCCTATGGTGGATGGTATAATAATTGGATCGTGATTGAATCAGAAAAAAATGTTGTGTGTATATTTCGAAAAAGCTCCTGAAAACTTTTTGACTCACATTTTTGTCAAATATTTGCTTAGTGTGACCATAAACCTATTGGATTCTAATGTAACGATTACACCCTTTAGTAACCGACTATGTATAGTATTGAGTTGTTGGCTATGAATCTTTCATGGATCTCACAATGGATGCCTTAATTTTTATTGCTATTATTAGATATTGGATGTCGTTGTTGCAACTATTAGAAGAACATTATTATTGCTATGTTCTTATTGCATGTAAACAACCATTGAAGGTGTTGCTGCTCATCTACACCTTCTAGACGTCGTTCAGATGTTTATAAGCTGTTGCTTTGTGCTGCTCTAAGAGCTTTGAGGCAATCACGTTTTGAACATTATTTTAATTGTTTATTAATTTCATGTTTACCGATCTTTTGTGATCTTTTTTCAACGATCTACCATGAGAATTTTATTAATAAATTATATGGTAGTTTATATGGATTTTGCATGAAATATTTCAACAACTCTGTGTTCTAATTTTTAATAAAAGTTTAATTTAATAATATTTAAACATTAATTAAAATCGTGCTTGACTTATCAAAGCTTTGTCAATTTAAAGAGGGCCACTACAAATTTGCTAATATTTACAAGCATATGCTGTTATTTTCATATTTAAGAAGTGTGTAAAGTAGAGAGACAAGCGCGGCAAACTATATCATAACCAAAGAAAAGCATTTGTGGGGTATCATTGAAATAGATTTGGAAGATAAACCGTATTCACATAATTAGGAAAATGAAGGGGCACGTGTTTATGAAAGCTTTATCTCAATCTGAATACAAACATTTGCAGCTATTCTTTGTTTTACACCTACACGCAAAGAAAAAAAAACGTTTGGAAAACGTGTACCGAAAACGTTTTTCTTTTGTTAGAGTTTTTTGAATTGCTTCGAAAATTTTAAACTTTTATCACCAAAAAAATTCGTTTGTTACAAAATTTTTATTTTTTCAATAAAAAAAGTTATTTTTGAAATAAAAACACAGTCCATTTCGTTTATATCAAACACTGTTCTTTTCTGACTTTAGGTCTTTAATAAGACACATTTTACTGTTCAAAATTTAATATAGTACAATGTAATGTTGAACATTTTTTCGGAATCTTCCGAATATATCTGGAATATATGTAAAAAAAAAACAAAAGCAAAAAAAAAAACTTTGGCCGAAGCAGGGATCGAACCCACGACCCTTGGCATGAGAGTCGGGCGTAGCTACCACTGCTCCACGGTGCCAAACTAAATGTTTGTTTCTGGTAAATAAACTTTGTTTATTCGGTTCGTGGGCGCCGCAAGCTATGCTATATAAATATAACTTATATGGATATTTATCTATTGATGACCATAACAGGTACATAGCTCAGTGGTTAGTGTGTTGGCTTACAATGTGCATGGTCCGCGGTTCGATTCTCCGTCCAGGCGAAAGGTAAAAAAATTTTAAAAATTTATAAAATCGTATAATTTCTTCTACATTGTTGGTATTACAGGAACAGGTGTTAAGAACTAAAAAACCTCGTGGACGTGACAAAGATGTGAGGGAAAATGCAATTAGCAAGAAAACATTTTTTTTTTAGTTTGTCTTTATGAAATTGTTTTTACATCCTGGAAAAGAATAAACGTTTATCACAAAATGTATATACTTTTCTTCCAAATACACTTCCTTACAGCGAAAACAAATGAGAAACGAACTTTGTTTGTCTAAAATTTCGTTTGGGAGGAAAGAATTATTTTTTTGCGTGTATAGAGTTAGTAGGCCACTAATATTGAGTCCATTATTTAAAAAAGGAAATCTCTCAATTAGTGTGGCCAATGTAGCGAAATTTGTGAGAATTGGGCAATATGGTATTTACGTAAGAGCTATATGTATGTCAGAATAAGTGTGTAAATATAACCATAGCGATAGGCGGAGGCGAAACATTTTTGCCGCAACGGCAAATACAATAAGCTTGACGGCGAATAATTCCCTTTTTCACGTTTCCTAGCGTTTTTGTTGTCAATACAGCATGCTTTGACAATATTAAACAATGAAGTTGAATAAAAACATACAATGGCTTGTTATTTGTTGAGTTATTTCAAGAAAAAATAATCTACACGTATCCAGGCAACAGCAATTCCTAGTGGTGAGTTAAAAAAATTGATAAGTGATGACAACACTATACCAGTTTTCGCCAAGGAGTTAGAATAAGTTTTAATTTAGCGACACGCCGCTAGCCGTCACGGTATTCCGTCGCGGATTTTGGGCTTCCCATAAGAAATACACGTAAATAAGTGTTCGCCTACCGCCTATCGCTATGGTTATATTTACACACTAAGATCGGCAAATATATCTAAATTTTAAATGTGAGTTCATTTGGTTAATAAATAAACAAATAATCGAGTGATACATATATATGGGTGTTAAACAACTTTCCTAAGGGGAGGGGGGCTATAGCTAAAAAATAGTAGACTGAAGTTAAAGGTTCAATTAATGTTTTATTTTATAGAAAAATCTGAATATTTATCGAATTGAGGCATAACAGCAAACAAAATGTTTGCTGATCGTATTTAGGAGCTTGTAAGTATATTACAGTGCAAAAATATACCAAAAACTACTTTTGGTTCTTAAATATGCTTTGGGGAAAATTTTATAACCTAAAAATTTTATAAATTGTTGTTCATTTGGCCCTGAAGTACAAAAATATAACAGCAGACATCGACTGCTGTTTTTAGCAGACTTTTTTCTATGAGTGTATAATAACTTTGATCTGCCAAAAAATGTGCCTACCAGAAATATTGATTTTAGACCCCATAAAATATATACCGATCGACTCAGATCACCTCCTGAGTTGATCTAGCACTTGGTCCGTCCGTCTGTCCATGTATTTTTTTCGCAGGATTCCGGTCGCAATTATTAATCGATTTTGATTAAATTTGGTACAGGGTGTTTTTTGGGTACAAGTATGAACACTATTGAATTTGGAAGAAATCGGTATATTAACTTTGTCATTCCGTTTGTAACACATCGAAATATTGCTCTAAGACCCCATAAAGTATATATATTCTGGGTCGTGGTGAAATTGTGAGTCGATCTGAGCATGTCCGTTCGTCCGTCCGTCTGTTGAAATCACGCTAACTTCCGAACGAAACAATCTATCGACTTGAAACTTGGCACAAGTAGTTGTTATTGATGTAGGTCGAATGGTATTGCAAATGGGTCATATCGGTCCACTTTTACGTATAGCCCACATATAAACGGACCCCCAAATTTGGCTTGCCGATCCTCTAAGAGAAGCAAATTTCATTTGTACATGCTGTTAGTATATGGTCTCTAACAACCATGCAAAAAATGGTCCACATCGGTCCATAATTATATATAGTTCCCATATAAACCGATCCGCCGATTTGGCTTGCCGAGCCTCTAAGAGAAGCAAATTTCATCCGATCCAGCTGAAATTTGGTACATGGTGTTGGTATATGTTCTCTAACAACCATTCAAAAATTGGTCCACATCGGTCCATAATTATATATAGCCCCCATATAAACCGATCCCCCGATTTGACTTGCGGAGCCTCTAAGAGAAGCAAATTTCATCCGATCCGGCTGAAATTTGGTACATGGTGTATGTATATGGTCTCTAACAACCATGCAAAAATTGGTCCACATCGGTCCATAATTATATATAGCCCCCATATAAACCGATACCCAGATTTGACCTCCGGAGCCTCATGGAAGAGCAAAATTCAACCGATTCGGTTGAAATTTGGTACGTGGTGTTAATATATGGTCTCAAACACCCATGCAAAAATTGGTCGAAATCTGTCCATAATTATATATATTCCCCATATAAACCGATCCCCAGATTTGACCTCCGGAGCCTCGTGGTAGAGCAAAATTCAACCGATTCGGTTGAAATTTGGTACGTGATGTTAGTATATGATATTTAACAACCATGCAGGAATTGGTCCATATCAGTCCATAATCATATATAGCCTCCATATAAACCGATCCCGAGATTTGGTTTTGGAGCCACTTGGAGTAGCAAATTTCATCCGAGTCAGTTGAAATTTGGTACATTGTGCTAGTATATGGCCGTTAACAACCATGCCTAACTAGGTCCATATCGGTCTGTAGTTATATATAGCTCTCAGATAAATAGATAACAAATCACACAAAAATTGGTCCATATCAAGTTCATAATTGTATATAGCCCACATATAAGCGAAACCCATATTTCAATTCTGGCTCTCTACGTACCGTGCAAACGACCATATCGATTCGTAATTATTTGTAGACTTACCTATACATACCTTTTTTGTCTAATATATACCACGTATGGGCTAACTCACAATTTAGAAAACGATGTTAAGAAGTTTTAAGATAGGGTAAGTGCAGCAAATGTGGTATACCCATTTGTTTTTCGAAAGCCAAATTTTTTGTATTTCTTCAACGAGGCTAAGATTTTACCACATCCATTTTACTAGTGTTAGCCATCCACGCAACTATGAGCGAAAAATAAGAAACCCATAATTTCGGATATATTTGCGAATTTATTAAAAAACACAATAAGCACGAATTCATAAAATGTGCAGGTAATGTGGTACACCATAATGTAATTTTTTTTTGTAAAAAAAATAAATGCAATATGTGTATCGCAATTGCATACATTTTATGCTTATTTAGTACTCGTCAGTTATTTCCATCCGAAAATTAATAAACTTAAAATATATCTTCACACAAAACGAAATGATTAACATCCACCAAAAAACCCTTCGAGCACGGGTAAATATGAATTCTTTCAACTGGCATAAAGAAAGAGTTGCAAAAATCAAATTGATCTTTGATTGCTTAATTTTCTGACAGCCACAATCTATTCAGCTTGGTTTAGTTATTCGTATGTTGTTAGATAGAGAAAAAAGCTACTATACCACATTACCAACCTATACTACATTTGCTGCACTAACCCTACCACAACCCAATTAATTCGATTGTAGATGACAGTCTTTCGTTCCATGGTGGAAGGTACATAAGATTCGGCCTGGCCGAACTTACGGCCGTATATTCTTGTTCAATACTCTTTCACCCTGGTCAGTACCGTAGTACCCCCGCTAATGATTTAGTACCTTTTGTGTAGAAATTTTTGAGCCGATATCAGATTTATGGTATAATAGTTTTGACAAAATATTTTCAGAAAAACTTTAATAAACTTAATTGTTAATAGTATTTTTAAAATTTGGTAAACCAGACAAGTTCATGCGCGAAGAAAATCTCGATTTTTTAAAGCCACAGTCAAAAACATGATTTTATTGAATTTCAAGAATGTTAGTTGAAAAAGCATGTGATTCTATATTAACATACGCTTCAACACGAACACTTTCTAGATAAGAATTTATCGATCGCGTACTAAAATAATCTACCAACATTTGGAAAAAATCTTACCACACCCAGAGAAGGAATATGATCACCTCAACCATGTTTCAAGAGCAAAATGTTATTTTTGAATGGTGACCATGTAACATGTTTGTCGCAACCATGTTATTTTCTCGGAGATTATGTGTCTGATTTCGGCAAGCATATTATTTTTGGCGAGAAAAGAACATTTTTGCCATAAACATGTTACATGGTCACCATCCAAAAATAACATTTTGCTCTTGAAACATGGTTGAGGTGATCATATTCCTTCTCTGCGTGCATAAACTACCAAAAAATATTATTTTGCAAAAATTTATTTCTTCAGAAAGTTTTGTCAAAATTTTATTTCTATAGAAAATTTTGTCAAAATTTTATTTTATTTTTTGTCCACATTTTATTTCTATAGAAAGTTTTGTCAAAATCTTATTTCTATAGAAATTTTTGTCAGAATTTTATTTCTGATGAAAATTTTGTTAAAATTTTGTATCTATAGAAAATTTTGTCAAAATTTTATTTCTATAGAAAATTTTGTCAAATTTTTATTTCGGTAGAAAATTTTGTCAAAATTTTATTTCTATAGAAAATTTTGACAACATTTTATTTCTATAGAAAATTTTGTCAAAATTTTATTTCTATAGAAAATTTTGTAAAAAATTTTATTTCTATAGAAAAGTTTGTAAAAAATTTTATTTCTATAGAAAATTTTGTCAATATTTTATTTCTATAGAAAATTTTGTCAAAATTTTAGTTTTTTAGAAAATTTTGTGAAAATTTTATTTCTATAGAAAATTTTATCAATTTTTTTGTTTTATAGAAAATTTTGTCAAAATTGTATTTTTATAGCAAATTTGTGGAGTAAATCTTAGTTGGAGAGGAATATTTTTCAAAATCTACCAAAACATCAAGAATTCTGCCAATATACCTAACAGTACAAAATCTTCCATTTTTGGTAGAATTCCAATTGTGGCAGCCGTGCTTGCTACTCTAAGCTAATCTAACATTTATACAGATGAAGTCTTGGGCAATGCACACAAAACGCCGAACGTAGTCAACCGCTGTTGTAGAGATTTTAGAGCTTTCACGGAACTCTGGATTTCTAATGGCGACATCATAACTGGGCATAACACATATGGAAAACATATGGACTGGACGGAGGATACGGAAGATATATGTATATAATTATGGATATTTACGACTCATTTTTTTGCGTGGTGACTACGAGTATATATATAATAATGAACCGATATCGATTAATTTTTTGCCTAACATCATCGTACCAAATTTCAACTGGATCGGATGAAATTTACACCTCCAAGAACCTATACCTAATAATGGATCGATTTGTACTAGTTTTTGCATATTTGATAAAGGGCAAATAATAAAGGGTTTATATGGGTGCAATATATAATTAGTGATCGTTCTATACCAATTTTTGCATGGTTGTTAAAGGGCCTATACTGACATCACTTACCAAATTTCAACCGGATCGCATGAAATTTACTCTTCCATTCATAGCTCCCTATGTTAGGTTAGGTTACGTTAGGTATAATGGCAGACCGCTATTTCAGGCTCACTTAGACTATTCAGTCCATTGTGATACCACAAGTGGCGAACTTCTCTCTTATCAATGAGTGCTGACCGATTCTATGTTTTGCTCAATGACAAGGGACTTTCACTTAGAGCAGCTTTGAAATGCTTAGAAAGTCGCCAGCATTACGTGTCTACGTTGTATTCGAATGCGTTGACGAATACGATTCTTCAATTGAGTTACACAGCATGAGTCGGATGACAAAGGCGATAACCAACCGCTGTTTGGTCGAAACTTTGAACCCATGACCGTATACATGCATGGCGGACATGCCAACAAATTAGGATCTTAATAAAGGCGAACGAATTGTTTTTTAGTTCTCAAAACAGACAGTAAGATGTCAATACCGCCAAATTTTCCTTGCCGTATAATCTGTTAAAAACAATTTAGCAAATTAGATTTTTTATTTGTCAACTTTTTCATAAAGTTTTCTTTTATTTATTTACTTTGTTTCCAGTTACATAATATTCGTTATGTCATTAAGGTAAAATATAATTAATAATTTGCAATTACAACAATTCAGTACAAAAATAAATTAATACATAATTAAATACGGGAAACCTAAGAATTCATTAACTTTCGTTTTCTTTCCATCTTTAATTCTCGTTTAAGCGCCTTCTGCTCCAATTCTTCAGCATGTTCGGCAAATAGGGAACGCATGACAGGATACATAAGGTGAAAATGTTGTAATTCATCTAAGGAAATTTGCATATTATCGAATGCTATGGAAATATTTGACATATCAGGAAGTGTATTGGAGTCGCTTTCAGGGCCTAGTTTATGTTGTGCATTAGCCGGTAAACGTGGAAGTTTAGCATAGCGTTGAGAGAAGTGTGTTAAGATAATGTGTTGGGCATTCATACTTTTTCCCTGCTGTATAGCTTGAGAGATTGTGCTGTGCATTTTCAATTTGGCCTCGTCTTCAAGATCATCTTCCATTGTGGCCTCATGTATTAATATCGTACAATTTTGACCTAAATCAATAAGATCTTGACAAGGCATTGAGTCTCCACTATAAACTAAGCTTAGAGGTTTTTGTTGACCATCTTCCACATTTTTCAAATTCAGTTTGACACCAAATGAATGGGGACAATGTTTAACCATACATGTGGCTATAGATTCTATACCTAGATCTTCATGAGTTTTACTTAGGCTAAAAGGATCATGCAGCATTTCAGCATTGCCTATCAATTCATAGGCGTCTTTTATATTGTGTATACATTCCTGATAGAAATTTAGCCAAGGTTCAATTTGTTTGGGAGCCATCAAAAGAATTTTCTGAAGTTTTTCTGTTGTTTCCTCAGAGGCTAATTTCAATCTCTCTGTTAATAATCCTATAAGGCCTATGTGATGATCCGCATGCAAGTGTGATACATATATAACTTTGAGATTTCTCAAAATCTCTTTAGCTTTGTTTATACCAAACATTCTTTGGATTTGACCCAATGTACCTTCTCCGCAATCAAGTAAAACGTAGCCATTTTCTTGTGTTTGCACCAATATGGCGCTTACATTACGGGTCTTATTTGGTATACATGAGCCTGTACCCAAAAATGTAATGATGGGATACTTGGGAAATGTCCTGGGTGAAGATGAGTTAGACAAATTCTTAAGATCAGCTTTTAATTTCTCCAACATTGGGGGAAAGTCTGGCAGAATATGTGTCTCATTGATGTATTCATTCGGTTGTAATTTTGCCTCTGATGTTCGATCCAAACCTAAGGGAAAGGTAAGCAAATGAGTAATAACTCCTATATTTTCATGAAATCAATCTTACCCTTTCTAGGCCTTAAATGATAAACACTCATGGTATTCAAGTCATGTAGCCTTTGTTGAAATTCTGAGCTCTCTGAATATCTTGACAGGCCATTATCATTTTCCTTCATACTCCCCTCAATGTCATCCAATTTCGTCTTTTTTAGCTTGCTATTCAAACTACTTAAAACATTTGTTGCCTCCGTTAAGACAGGAAAAACTTTGGGATTCAATTGATTTAGTTGGTATTGAATGCGATGAGCAGCCATATAACCGGAGAAGGTATTTTGGGAAGAATTTAAGAAAATATGTTGAGTAGTTGGGGCAAACTTTTCCAGAAAAGTTTTATATACATTATTACTGATCACTTCGATGGGAGCAAAATGTATCATTATTGCTAATTCCGGAGTGTTGTCCTTGTTAATGCGATTGTTAACTAACAAATCACTGTGTTTTTCCAAATTACCCAGGAATTCAATGGATGGTATATCCAGAAATATAAACGATAAAGGATTTTCATTAGGCTCACTAACATCTGCTGATTTTACAAGGGTGCCATTTTCAAGTGTTACATCTACACCATTTTTTAAGAGACCCAAAAGTGGTCCTGGAGGAACTCCGTGTTCAACACATTTTTCCAAATTTAAGGGACCAGGTCGTGGTTTCAAAGTGCAGATATATGAAATGACCACTGAGTCCTGAGCCGGATAAGTTTCTGCAATCCCAGATGATGGCTCATTTTGAGTCGATCGATAAAGAGGCAAACATTTAACTGTCATCACAGAATCTTCAAATTCTTGGGAGGCTGTACAATCCACAGTTTTCAGCTGTAATAAATAAATGTGAAAAAGATACAATTTTTTAAATATATAAACAACATACCTGTAGATTTTTCAATACCACAAACTTTCTCATGGACATTAGAATATTATCCAAATAAGGAGGCCCATGTAATGATAATTCCTTAACACCAGCATCTTGGACTGTCAAAGCCAAACCAGGAATTCCACCAATTGTAGGCCACGTATTGCGTGTTACAAAAATCTGTTCTAAGCGAGCCAATTTCGTTTTATGTTCATGAGCCAAACGTTGTGTGCCCTCTCCGCAGTTGAAAAGGTATCTAGATTGGTCGGTAAACAAATAAACCGAAGCTGGGGCACCATTTGAGCCTGCTCCCAATATTTGAAGCGTTACCGTGCCAGGAATATAGGGAACAGCTTTCTTTTTGGCTGCCTGCTGTTGTCTTTCTTTTCTCAAGACAACAGTTTTATCAGATTTACCCTTGGGTTGTTGTTGTAGATTCTGTGCTGGATTCATGCTCTGGCCCTTACTTCCCTTATTGAGGAGTAGTTCTTTGAGAATGTCTTTATTATGGTTGCGCAAAGCGTTTCGTAAGACGGTCAACAACATTCGTACTGGAATTTATAGGTAATTTTGTAATATTATACCCTAATAATTTTCGAATTGTCTAATCACACGTGAAAACAACATCATTCCATCCAAAACATCTGTTTTTTTTTTGTTATTTGTGATGGCATTTTGTCGATAACATAGAGCTAAAAAGCGGCTAATCGAAAAGTGAATGAGACGTAGGGATGTCGTAAATGATGAATAGAGATGTCGTGAAAAACAAATAGAGATACGAGTATGCAAAAAATATCCGCTACTGAAATCAGAAATGCAAGCAAACCTTTTAGCCCGTTTCGCCCAATTTTTCATTTTTACTTGGATCCTTGACTCTGGCAGGGATACAACCGCTGATCTGCGTCCATATACAACATTGCCATGAGAATAGTCTTGAAGAGGCCACATAAACGTTTAATTCTTTCATTTACTTAATTGTTTAAAGTACGTCAGGTCTCCCTATCAACAGATATTAAAGAGATAGTTGGTCAACAGTTTTGTTGGATTTTCCTCCATTTGTGGGAAATACCATGAAGCAACCCTGTCGTCAAATGAGTACCTGACTACCAAAAACACTAACTTTAAGTTCGCTTGTATAGACCAACTTTAAGTGTGTAAATATAACCATAGCGATAGGCGGTAGGCGAACACTTATTTACGTGTATTTCTTATGGGAAGCCCAAAATCCGCGACGGAATACCGTGACGGCTAGCAGCATTTCAAAGTTCCATTTCATCCTCATCGCTACCACAGACTCGTAAGTGACACTGCAACAATCGCCAACTGTGATAGTATTTTGCCATCACTATTCGCATGAAAGTACTTTGCCACCACTATTGTTACAAGAGCCATTTTATATTTTGTGAAACAACAAGCACATCTAGCTTCTTATAATTTATTTAAATAAAAATGATAATGAAGTGCTGAAAAGATAGTTATTTCGCTTAAAATTGTGAAAGGTATATTGGTGAACAATTTTTGACTTTCCAAATGGAATAAAGTGATAGTTTTTCAAATATTTTTCCAGACACGCTGCCTCCATTGGAAATAAAAGCACTGGCTGATAGACGCTACAACATGTAACTTGCAACTTGTAACTCAACATCAATCTTTTATTAATGCATAAAAATATGTTAAATGTGATGTGATAGTCGTATAAATGTTATATTTATGAGAATTTATAAATGTTTAATAAAATCAATAAACATCTAAACAATCGTGTTTTACTTGACCACAATGTTTCTTTTACAACTATCTTAAAATGCACTTTGTCTGATTGTTTGAAGGGGCTCTTATTGGCGTCCTTCTAAATGCATCCAGAAGGGCACCTAATAATTGCACTCATGCGATACTTTTTTGTAGCAACTTGGCGTGGTACAACTTCTCAATAGTGACGGCGCTTTTCCGAGGAGTTTTGGATATCGTATATGACTGTTTTCGACGTAGTGGGGATTCTCAGAAGCGCCCCCAAATTCAAAAAATGTTGGCAGGGAACTTTTAGTTGATTAAAAAATAACTTTAAATTAACGTATTGGTAACTAACTTTAAGCTAATTAAAAGTAGTGCAGAGTTAGACATTTGACTACTTCCTATGACATCGCCATGTTAAAATAGTTAGTTGAGTCCATATAAAATCAATCCAAGTGTCAACCACTACTAATTGAGAAATAGCTAGCTTTTAATTAATTTAAATTAACTACATGTACGACAGGGAAAACAAACCATTGTTCGTTTGTTCACCAGTGAGGTAACGATAACCGTAATGTTTCTCCTAGGGCTGTCATTCGGGACTAATCCCGTCCCGAAATCCCGTGTTTTTCGGGACGGGATTATTCATTTTGAATTCTTGGATTTTTCGGTAACCCTATAAAATAATCAAATTTTGTAAATTTGTGGCGTTTTAGGATTTTTTATATTATAAATTGGTGTCTTCATTCAGTATAAACGAACCTTAGACCAGTGCCGACTGTAAGATATGTTTTTCATCTGCAATACGATAAGATCGCGTATATAAGCCCGTACTATGTTCGGCTTTCGAGTTGGAAATCCATTTATATTCGCGATTACTTTTTCTGAATCAATCAAAATTATAAATGAAAACAAATATATGTCTGCTAAATCTTGGCCAAATCTAAGTTAAATTATCGGGTTTTAATCGCACTATTTTAATAAAGTAACCGAGAAAATTTCAACGCGAAAATCGAACATAGTACCACCCTTATCGGATGAAACTTTGGATGCCTTGATATTTTCAAGAGGCAGCATGAAGTACAAAATAAAATCCTAAACATTATCCCGAATGGCAGCCCTACTTTCTCCACTAGCCTGGCCATTATACTGTTACGAATTTGATAATTATAGATATAAGTTTATTTAAATTAGTTTCAGTTAATTTAAAATTTCAAATTGTAACGATAAAATTTTGCTATCACTTGTTGGAATCATCTATTCATTTTCTAGTATTTTCCTGAATTTCTTTTATGTTCTTTTGTTTGCTTACCGAAATGTTAGTTCTTACTCTCTCATAGAATAGCAACCCCTTTGCTTTGTTATTCTGCATTCTCATTTTATCTCATTGTCTATTGTCATTGTTGTTGTAGTAATGCGAGCATATATCTATGTGAGTGTGTATGTGTTTGGCAGCCACCAGACGAATAACTTAATGGTCGTAGATCCCTCTAGCATTGTCTAAGAATGTTCTGGCGTTGCCAGAATATTGTAGTGCTACCAGAATGTTCTCGTATTGCCACACCGTCATATATACAAGCGCTCGCATGCTGCTAACGAGTCAGTCTTAATTAAAGCGTCAAACGAATAACTTCAGTGTGAACGAATTGTAAAGTGTGAAGTCATAGTAAATAAATTGTAGATTGTCGTTATTTAAAAGAACTGTGTTTTAATTGTCGGGTAATTAAAAACGCCTAAATATAAAAACGTAACAATTGGTGTCGGAAGTGAAATAACGAAAAAAAATCTACAATGAAGTTTAATGAGCTTCGTGTGGAAGACTTAAAAAAGGAATTGAGCAAACTGGAGCTGCCGACAACAGGCAATAAGGCCCAGCTTCAAAAGCGTCTACTGGAAGAGTTTGAACGGCGTAATATGGACATTGCGACGCATGAGTTTGATTATAAGGAAGACATTGATGAATCAATACTCGTCAATACAAGCAGTGTAGAAACTCCATCTGTGGCTTCGAGTGTTGTGGATTACACATCAATGCTCAATGTTTTGAGCAAAATGATGGAAGAAAACTCTAGAAAAATCATGGATGAGAATTCTAGAAAAATGGAAGAAAATTCTAGAAAAATGGAAGCAAGTTCTAGAAAATTGGAAGAAAAATTCGACGAAAATTCTAGAATTCTCAACGAAAAATTACAACAAATTTCTGAAGGCATGGAGAAACGTGTGGACCATATAGAAAATCAAATTGTGGAATTGGATAAGAAAGTTCTTTCCGTGGATGAGAAAATTATGGTTCATGATGAGAAGTTTCTGCACATCGAGAAAAAAATGTCAGAGCTGGAAATTAAAGGTGGTCCAGTGCGCGTCATCGAGGGCTCAAAAATCAAAACTCCTGTTTTCGATGGCTCAACGTCATTTGATGTCTTCAAATTCCAATTCGAAATGGTTGCTTGTAGAAATTTGTGGAATGACGATGATAAAGCAATTGAACTTCTATTGGCATTAAAGGGCAATGCTGCTGATGTGATACAAAGCATTCCCGCTGCTTCTAGAAATAACTATAATGAAGTAATAGCGGCACTTCAACGCAAGTATGGTGGAGAGCACAAGCAGGACATCTTCAGAATGGAATTGAGAGGAAGAATCCAGAAATCGAATGAAACCCTACAAGATTTCGCAACAGAAGTTGAGCGGCTAGTGCTTTTGACATACCCAGGTGAGAGTCATCCTCTTGTGGACCGCATCAAGATTGAAACCTTCGTCAATGGAATTCGAGACCCAGATATAAAATGTGCAACATATGCGTCACAAAAGGCTACATTCGCTGAAACAGTAACATTCGCACTTGCACAGGAGACTGCGAGATTACTAGCGCGGCCTCAAATTCACAAGGTACGTAAAGTAGAGACAGAGTGTGATGAATCAAAGTCCGTTATTGAGTCGATGAAAGAGGCCATGAAGCAGGCAATGCAAGAAATGAAGCAAGAGGCAAATAAATCCCGGATCAAATGCTATAACTGTGATAAGCCGGGACATCTAGCTCGAGAATGCAAAGCACGACGCAAACGGTCAAGGTCCACATCACCATCTCCATTAAACAATAGCCATAAGAAGGTGACCCCACAGTCAAGTGAGTCACCTTTAAACTAAATCGAGCTAGTTCAGCGGGGCAAGAGCTGGCTCCCACAGACGATGGCCCCACCATCTCCATAGCAATAGTTCAACAGAAAAATAACAATTTAACTATTGCGGGTGTTATTAATGGCGACAAGCGTACTTTGACGTTGGATACTGGTGCATCAAAGTCTATCATTAGATCTGATTTAGTAAAAGGAAAAGTTACACCACTGATTGGAGTCAAGCTACGCACGGCTACAGGGGAACCCGCAACCGTATATGGAAAGGTCACCGTAAAATTAACTATTGCTAACAAATCCGTTACTTATGATTTCATTGTGGCCGATATAGTAGACGAAGTTATAATTGGAGTGGATTTCATGATTGCTTTTGGCCTCAATCTGGATATGAAGCGTCGTGTAATGACATGGTGCGATGCCGAAATAACGGTAAACGTGGGATACGACGAGAATACACCTGTCAGACGTTTGACAACGAGCCAGTCAGAGTCTATACCACCGAATGCCGAAGCAATTATATGGGTTTCTATGAATGGAGATTGTGAAGTCGGCCAATTGTGGGTTGTTGAACCAGCAGAAAACAAAAGCAACAACATCTTGATAGCAAATGCCCTGGTAACAACGAACGAAGAGAGACTAATACCAGTTCGTGTCTTGAACATGTCTGACAATCATGAGCAAATTGCAAAATTTTCTGATATTGGAAAATGTACACCAGCCGAGGCAATAGTCAATTTGGAAGGCAACTCATCAAAGACACATGGAGCAGTGAGAAAACATCTAGAAGGGTATTTTGAGGCTTGGACACGTCATCTATCGCCGTCAGAGAGAAATAAAGCCAAGCAATTGTTGCGGAAAAACGCCTCTGCTTTTGCTTCTGAAAAGGGAAATCAAGGAAGAACATCTGTAGTGAAACATGAAATTAAAACCGCAGAAGAAAGGCCCATAAAACAGGCACCACGAAGTGTTCCCCTGGCAAAAAGAGACGAAGTTCAAAAGCTCATAAAGGAAATGGCGGAGAGTGGAGTGATCGAGCCATCATCAAGTCCTTGGTGTTCCCCAGTTGTGCTGGTCAAAAAGAAAGATGGAAGTACCCGATTCTGCGTGGACTACAGAAAACTGAATGATGTCACCAAAAAGGACAGTTATCCGCTTCCACGCATTGATGACACGTTGGACACACTAGCCGGAACAACATGGTTTTCTACGCTTGATTTGCAGAGTGGATATTGGCAAGTAGAGATCGCCGAGAAAGACAAGGAAAAGACGGCTTTTGGCGTTAATGGCGGTCTCTGGCAATTCAATGTAATGCCGTTCGGGCTCTGCAACGCTCCGGCTACCTTCGAAAGATTGATGGAGCGGGTACTGAAGGGGTTGCACTGGAAGTCGTGCTTGATATACTTGGACGACATCATAGTGATGGGCAAAACATTTGACGAGCACCTTAAGAACTTGAAAGACGTTATCCAGCAATTGTCAGCCGCTGGTCTACGCCTTAACGCAAAGAAATGCTCCCTTTTCCAGCGGGAAGTGAAATACCTGGGTCATCATGTGACTGCAGAGGGCATATCCACCGATGAAGACAAAATCCAAGCTGTCAGAGATTGGCCACGACCCCGAAATCTCCACGAATTAAGAAGTTTCCTTGGGTTATGTACATATTACCGACGATTCGTCCCAAACTTCGCCAGCATCGCCGCTAGTCTCCATAAATTGACGCAAAAAGGTCAGAAGTTCCAGTGGAGCGACGAACAGGAGGATTCATTCCAACATTTAAAAGAACTTTTATGTTCAGCTCCTGTTCTAGCGTATCCTATTCCGGGCGAAAAATTTGTTTTGGATACAGATGCTAGCGCGCATGGTATTGGAGGTGTGCTATCCCAACAGATAGACGACAAGGAGAAGGTCATCGGATATTTCAGCCGAACGTTGTCCAAGCCCGAAAAGAACTACTGTGTAACGCGACGAGAGCTGCTAGCCGTCATAGAGGGTGTAAAACATTATCATAAATATTTGTATGGACAACACTTCTTGCTCAGGACTGATCACTCAGCTCTACGATGGTTGCTCCAATTCAAGAATCCGGAAGCTCAACTGGCACGTTGGATCGAGAGGCTCCAAAGCTATGATTTCAGTATCGAGCATAGAAAAGGTGGAAAACACGGTAACGCTGATGCTTTGTCACGTCGACCTTGCAGTATAGAATGCAAGCACTGCTCGAAAGCTGAACATAAGGAGGAGATTGTTGATATTCGGCTGTTACACATCGAATCTGGGGTGGACTGGCCAACAGAACAGCGTAAAGATCCCATTTTGAACAAAATTATTTCGGCAAAGGAAGAGAACAAGAAACCCAGCAAGAAAGACATCGCAGCCGAAAGTCCACTTATGAAAGCATACTGGGCTCAATGGGATAGTTTAGTTCTAGTCAATGGATCCCTGCAACGTAAATGGGAAAGCGAAGATGGCAAGAGCAGCCGAAATTTGATCATCGTGCCGGATTCCAAAATAAGAGAAGTTTTGGCGGAGTTCCATAATGGTCCCAGTGGAGGTCATCTGGGAATAACCAAAACAGCCGAGAAAGTGAAGCAACGATTCTACTGGGTTGGATGCCAGAAATCAATTGCTGAATGGGTAGCCAATTGCGAGAAGTGCATGAAGGCGAAAGGTCCAACAAGGAAAAGTCGAGGTCCTATGCAAGAATATAGACCAGGAGCCCCGTTTGAAAGAATAGCAATGGACGTGGCAGGCCCTTTCCCAGTAAGTGATTCTGGAAACCGTTATGTCCTTGTGGTCATGGATTACTTCAGCAAATGGCCGGAGGTGTATGCAATTCCAAACCAAGAGGCAAAAACGATTGTGGATGTTGTCAACAAAAACTGGATATGTCGCTACGGTGTGCCGTCCGAGATTCACTCAGACCAGGGAAGAAATTTTGAATCGGCCATATTCAAAGAGATGTGTGAATCCCTTGGTATCAAGAAAACGAGGACTACACCATTACATCCACAATCCGATGGCATGGTAGAAAGGTTTAATCGCACTCTGGAGGAACATCTTCGAAAAGTAGTGGACAACGGCCAGAGGGACTGGGACGAGCATATACCAAAGTTTTTGCTGTCGTATAGATCTGCCATTCATGATTCCACCTCTCGAACACCGGCCAATGTTCTATTCGGAACTGAGTTGAAGTTGCCTGGAGATCTGATATTCGGCGCTAAACCTAATGAGCTCGCCATGGAAAAAAACAGAAACGACATCCCGAACACTTTCGGTGAAGTTCACGAATCAGTGCGCAACAAAATAAAAATGGTCAGCAACAGAATGAAGGCGAGATACGATCGTGCTGTAAATACTGAGGGCTTCCAAGAAGAAGAATTGGTTCTGCTGTTTAACCCGCAACGAAAGAAAGGATTGTGTCCTAAACTGCAAACACAGTGGGAAGGCCCATACAAAGTCATCAAGAAGATCAATGATGTTGTATACCGGATTCAGAAGGACGACAGCCCTAGATCAAAGATGAAAGTTGTACATCTGGAACGATTGGCTCCTTACGGAACAGGTTCTGTGCCTGTTCGGGACGAACAGGCTTAAGCGGGAGGCAGTGTTACGAATTTGATAATTATAGATATAAGTTTATTTAAATTAGTTTCAGTTAATTTAAAATTTCAAATTGTAACGATAAAATTTTGCTATCACTTGTTGGAATCATCTATTCATTTTCTAGTATTTTCCTGAATTTCTTTTATGTTCTTTTGTTTGCTTACCGAAATGTTAGTTCTTACTCTCTCATAGAATAGCAACCCCTTTGCTTTGTTATTCTGCATTCTCATTTTATCTCATTGTCTATTGTCATTGTTGTTGTAGTAATGCGAGCATATATCTATGTGAGTGTGTATGTGTTTGGCAGCCACCAGACGAATAACTTAATGGTCGTAGATCCCTCTAGCATTGTCTAAGAATGTTCTGGCGTTGCCAGAATATTGTAGTGCTACCAGAATGTTCTCGTATTGCCACACCGTCATATATAAAAGCGCTCGCATGCTGCTAACGAGTCAGTCTTAATTAAAGCGTCAAACGAATAACTTCAGTGTGAACGAATTGTAAAGTGTGAAGTCATAGTAAATAAATTGTAGATTGTCGTTATTTAAAAGAACTGTGTTTTAATTGTCGGGTAATTAAAAACGCCTAAATATAAAAACGTAACAATACTATTGGTAATAAACTCCCTTAGTTTAGCTTGTTCTCGGTTTAGTGGTTTTGGTTAATAAAAATATTTAAAAAGAAGAACTAAAACGTACTGTGATACAAACAAAAAAATCGCAAAATTAATACGACTACAATTGTGATTGAAGTCTCTGCTTAGTAGTCGTACGCCGTTAATTTTCTGTTACGCCGTCACAAACCATAAAATAGAAGCGCTCCAAACCTTATTTAGCCCCCTCACAACAAGACGAAGAATGGAAAGATGAGGGGGCGGTTGAACGCTTTTCCATTTTGCTAGCCTTTTTACTTTTCGTGGATAAACATTAGAACACGGATTGTTTGATTTATCTATCTTGATACAACGAAGAAAATGTCATCGCGAAGGTATGGAAAAGTGTAAAATGTTGATGGAAAGATTATATATTAACAAATTTCTACAGAAATTGTATAGAATTTGCAAATAACTGGTTGTGCAAAAATTTGTGTGCTTGCGGAGAGTGTGAAAAAAAAACAAAGTTTGCCCATTTCGATGGGTTATACATAGTAGGAGCATAAAGTGTATAAAGTTAATTATATGTATGCTGAGTGGTGAAAAATGTGTTATTTGTTCTTGAAAAGATACCTCCACGCCCATCTCTATTGTAGTTGGCGAGAAATTTACTAAACCCTTTACCCTATGCTAAATCGCCAACTCTAGATTCCATGATAATTTTATATAGTGGCGTTTTATTTAGTCATCTTTCATATCCATATGTTGCATATTTGCAAAAGACAAAAAATATGTATGTAAATATGTGCGAATGTACATTCCCTTTGCGCTTATCATCCGTCCTTCGGAATTTTTTGTATTGTGCTATTTTTTTTTTGTTGTTTTGTTTTTGCCGTTCTGCTGGTTTTGTTGTTGTTGTTGCTACCATCTCGTATAAAGTGTGTATTTTTTATTCTTTTCCTATTTAGTGATGACGCTAGTTAACCACCACCCCCACCTCCTTAATTCTTATACGATAATTCAGTTACTATGGTACGCATTTGTATTAGGTATCACTGTCATATGTTTAATGAAGCAAATCAGCTGTTCGCTATCAGCCGTTAAATTTTGTAAACAAACTTGAATTTTGATGTAGTTGGCATGTACTTGGGAAAAATGTTTATAAAGGGTGATTTGTTAAGAGCTTGATAACTTTTTTTTAAAAAAAAACGCCTAAAATTTGCAAAATCTCATCGGTTCTTTATTTGAAACGTTAGATTGGTCCATGACATTTACTTTTTGAAGATAATTTCATTTAAATGTTGACCGCGGCTGCGTCTTAGGTGGTCCATTCGGAAAGTCCAATTTTGGGCAACTTTTTCGAGCATTTCGGCCGGAATAGCCCGAATTTCTTCGGAAATGTTGTCTTCCAAAGCTGGAATAGTTGCTGGCTTATTTCTGTAGACTTTAGACTTGACGTAGCTCCACAAAAAATAGTCTAAAGGCGTCAAATCGCATGATCTTGGTGGCCAACTTACCGGTCCATTTCTTGAGATGAATTGTTCTCCGAAGTTTTCCCTCAAAATGGCCATAGAATCGCGAGCTGTGTGGCATGTAGCGCCATCTTGTTGAAACCACATGTCAACCAAGTTCAGTTCTTCCATTTTTGGCAACAAAAAGTTTGTTAGCATCGAACGATAGCGATCGCCATTCACCGTAACGTTGCGTCCAACAGCATCTTTGAAAAAATACGGTCCAATGATTCCACCAGCGTACAAACCACACCAAACAGTGCATTTTTCGGGATGCATGGGCAGTTCTTGAACGGCTTCTGGTTGCTCTTCACTCCAAATGCGGCAATTTTGCTTATTTACGTAGCCATTCAACCAGAAATGAGCCTCATCGCTGAACAAAATTTGTCGATAAAAAAGCGGATTTTCTGCCACTGATTTTGGTAATAAAATTCAATGATTTGCAAGCGTTGCTCGTTAGTAAGTCTATTCATGATGAAATGTCAAAGCATACTGAGCATCTTTCTCTTTGACACCATGTCTGAAATCCCACGTGATCTGTCAAATACTAATGCATGAAAATCCTAACCTCAAAAGAATCACCCTTTATTATAAAAAATTATTGAATAATAAGGCATGTAATGTGTTAATAACTGCCTCTCAATACCCTGAAGCTCACCATCGCACATTAAATTAATGTTAAATTGCTTGGAATATTGAGGTTTATCCTGGTGGTACTTATAATATTGAGTTTGGTGGATGATCGTCTATCAGTAATGCTGGTGACATTTCTGAATTTTTCAAAGTTTCTTTAAGTGATATCACAATGTGAAACGCCTTCGAACTCGATTAAAAAAGGAGGTCCCTTGAGCTAAACATGGAATCGAGCCGCACTAAGTGATAAGATAGAAGTTCACCACTGTGGTCACACAATAGTCTGAATAGCCTAAGCGAACCTGAAAGAGCGGGCTGCCACTATATCTAACCTAACCTAGAATTTTGAGCTAGATATTGACCACTTTAGTTGTGTCCTTCCGAGAGAAAAGTGTCGGATTATTTTTCAACATTATTTACTTTTATAACGATACACATAGCTCGGTGTGCTCCAACTTTGTAGCACGTCTTATGGTTATTTCGTTTGCAATTAAAAGTCTAATATTAATGAAATTGCGAAAATTAAATATGTAGCTTTTGTGTTAGGATCCCTGACGGCATTATAAGGAGTACCAGTAGTTCATTTCCCAATTATACAAATTTTCATTTCATTTTCATTTATTATTCTCCAAAGTAATATACACAAGGCCATACCTGGCCTAATTAACAATATATTACAGATTTATGCGGTAATAAACTAACTACAATAACAGGTTTATTAAGAAAAAAATAAAAAAAAAAAAATCTAAAAGAATTTAATAACAATGAAGCTAATAAATAAATATATAATAAAAATATTAGAATTAACATAAAAAAATATATATATAAATTAAATTTTTTTTTTTTTTAATTAAAAAAAAAAAAAGAAAAAAGAAGACAAGACCTTGGCTCCCCAGCCTACAACAATAAAGAAATAAAAAAATATGTGAAATTATGGTCCATTATTGATGACTAGAAAAAGAAATGATTTTTATCATTGAATACATTCTTTTAAATGAAGAAAATGTCTTCGAGAAAATTCCTTAGTAGAATAAGAAAACTTTCTTAAATGAAGCGGAAGATGATTCCAGATTCTAGCGACACGCACTGTAAAAGATCGATCACAAACAGCCGTATTAAAGCGAGGGAAAATTATCTGCGGATTTCTGATTGACCTTGAAAAAATAAAACGGCTTCGGAGCAGAGGTGGAGAACCCGTATTTACTAGCCTATAAAACAACATCAAAACCTTATGCTCAATATACATAGGAAAAGGCACCCCTAGAAACTCTAATACACTGCCCGAAGTGTGATCATTGCGCCTTAAAGAGAAAACAAACCGGACAATCATATTCACTATTCGTTGTAGCCTACTAAAACAAGCCAAATTCGCACCTGATACTACTTCAATACAGTAATTAACAGAAGACATTAGTAATGAAAAAACCAATCTCTTCCTAATATGAACTGGCATAAACAAATTTAGCGAGTAAAGCCTCCGAAGAGTGGACATAACTTTCGAAAAAATAGAGTCAACATGATGTTCAAAACTAAGTCTCCTATCCAACACTACACCAAGACATCTCATCTCAGTAACGAAAGGGACTCCATAACCATTGACTTTTATATTCAATTCTACTTCATTATTTGTATGATAAAAGAACATAGCTCTAGATTTAGAGTTATTTATGACAAAATCATTATCACAAACCCACCGACTAACATGTTCCAAAACATGATTAATATTCATCTCAAGTTGTAAAGTAGAAGTACTACTGAAAAAAAGATGAATATCATCCGCATAAAGAAACGGAAAACATTCACCAATTGGAGACGAAACAAAAATATCATTCACATACAATATAAAAAGCAGTGGTCCAAGAACGGATCCTTGTGGGACACCACTAGAAATATGTCTAATCTCAGAATTAACACCACGTACAGAGACAAACTGTGATCGTCCAGATAAATAAGATGAGATGAGACTGCAGGCAGTATCAGAGAAATGAAACTGAGCTCGAAGCTTCTGAATCAATTTCGAATGGTTCATCCTGTCAAATGCCCTTGATAAATCCAGACCAACTAAAACTCCATATTCACCACAACCAATAGTTTCTCTGATTGCATCTGTCAAGTGAAGCAGATGTGAGGCTGTACTAATTCCATGGCGAAATCCATATTGGAAATCGTTGAGCAATTTTCGATCATCTATGTACTCCTGAACAGCATCTCTCACTACATATTCAAAGAGCTTGGATAAAGAAGGCAAAATACTAATTGGCCTCAAATTCTCCACATTAAACGAGCCTTTACTCTTAGGAACAGGAACCACCTTAGCGACTTTCCATGCATCCGGATATTTACATGTCAGAATTATGCTATTAAAAAGGTGAAGCAAGAGACAAGAAATATACGGAAATATAATCTTCAGAAACTTAACAGGGATGCCATCCACTCCTACCGATGAGGGTTTGAGACTATCCATAGCTTTCTCAATATCAGACCCAAAAACACAATTGAAAGAAAAAGTATCTAATGATTCGCCTACCATTTCTCCACTCCAACCAGAAAAAGTTTGACTGTTTACTCCAGATAATTTGTTCGAGACGAAAAAATCATTAACATAATTAACATCAATGTCAGGGACACAATCATCATTATCCAAACAACCAGAAGATCTTAACGTTGACCAGATTTGGGTATCATCCATTCTACTAAACAAAATTTTGACCATGGTAAAACGGGAGAAGACAAGAAGAAGTGGTTATATTGCCAAAGTCTACTGATTTGATAATGGCATAACGGTAGGTATAAGCCTATGCGTCAATTAAGCACGCCATGTTGTTGTCTTCAATGTAGCGCCGAATTGACCCTGTGTGCTGTCGATGTGGATCGCTTTTTGGATCCATATTTCATCAATGCTATGGCTAATATCTGAGGCATCGTAAATCGAGGTTCTTCCAACACGAATTCGTGGATTTTTGTTCCTTTGTGGTACCCGCGGCTGATGAAAAAGCCGATGCGTGTATTCGTTGAATCTTATGTTTAGCTGTTTGAAACTTTGTTGAACCAATTTTTGACGTTAGCTATTAAATGACAAGATAGATGGACAGCGTTCAGTGAATATGCTCCGAAAAAGGCGCAATCTGATATTCATTATTTTCTTGGGATTAATATCAAGTATTGTAAGCTTGGGTAGACAAATGGCAGTACATTAATCTCTCGTGACGAAGGTACTGGGTTTGATTGTCTGGCAAAAATAATTTACATGCTTCTAATATGTTGACCACCTGTCTATAAAGACAAAGAAAAAAAAGACTAAAAAGGGTGACGATATAACGTTTTATTAGTACAAACAAGCTATAAATATACAGAAAAAATTACGATTTTTTTCAATTAAAGTCTTAATTGAGTTTAAAAAAATATTAAATTAAAAATTTAATTGAAACAAAAACCAATCACAAAAATTAATAGTATCAATTAATTTGTTAACTGGATCAATTATTGACTTTCAATTAATTTTTTAATTGATACTATCACTTCGGTGATTGAAGACATTTCAATTAAAAAATTAATTGGATCAATTAATTTTGTGATTGAAGACAAAAAATATTTTTTTGTGTGTAGAACTAACCTTCAACTCCTCTTGTGGAGAATAGGGGCAAAAATCCAACAACACCCATTACCTTCCATCACTACCACGATAGTCGGCTGCCGGAGAAAAATCAACAGTACTTAAAGAATTATCACATAAGCCTCTCCAAGCTGTTACAACAACAACAGTTTTCGGCGGCCTCTGGTTTGCTATTTGGGAGTAGTATTTTCTCCTTTTTGGACGCGAATGACCACATACTGACTTATGTTTAGTTCTTTGGCTATTTTCCGCGATGAAGACCCATTATTTGTTAAAGAAACTATATTGTCTTCCATATCGTTCGATAACTTTTTCATTATACCCTAAATCACATAGTGGTCAGGGTATAAAAACTTTGATCTGTCAAAAAATGTGCTTACCAGAAATATTGATTTTAGACCCCATAAAGTATATACCGATCGACTCAGAATCACCTCCTGAGTCGATCTAGCACTTGGTGTCCGTCCGTCCGTGCGTCTGTCCATGTATTTGTTATAAAATTTGGTACAGGGTGTTTTTGGGCACAAGGACGAAAGCTATTGAATTTGGAAGAAATCGGATCAAATTTAGATATAGGTCCCATATATATGTAACGCCCGATTTCGACAAATATGGTCATGTTGCGCTTATTTTAATATAATTCACCTCCCTGTAAGTGTACTAAATTTCATCGAAATCGGTTCAGAGTTAGATATAGCTCCCATATATATGTATCGGCCGATTTTGCCAAATTTGGCCATAAGTCCCTTATTTCTCAACCGATCTTATTCAAATTTGGCCAAATCTAATCTTCTATAGTACTGACTTATGTGCATCGAAATCGGTTCAGATTTAGCTATAGCTAGAGCCAACCTGTTATGGCTGATAAGTCCCCGGTCTAACAAAGAAAAACACATTTTTTTTGTTAAAATTCGTTTTTATTATTCACCATAGTTCCATTCAAGAGCAATACAACGAATATAACGAGCCTTCCAATTTTTTGATATCATTTTGGTAGTACTTCTTCGGTTTTGCCTCAAAATAGGCCTCAGTTTCGGCGATCACCTCTTCATTGCAGCCAAAATTTTTCCCTGCGAGCATCCTTTTGTGGTCTGAGAACAAGAAAAAGTCGCTGGGGCCAGAACTGGAGAATACGGTGGGTGGGGAAGCAATTCGAAGCCCAATTCATGAATTTTTGCCATCGTTCTCAATGACTTGTGGCGCAGTGCGTTGTCTTGGTGGAACAACACTTTTTTCTTCTTCATATGGGGCCGTTTTGCCGCGACTTCGACCTTCAAACTCTCCAATAACGCCATATAATAGTCACTGTTGATGGTTTTTCCCTTCTCAAGATAATCGATACAAATTATTCCATGCGCATCCCAAAAAACAGAAGCCATTACTTCGCCAGCGGAATTTTGAGTATTTCCACGCTTCGGAGACGGTTCACCGGTCGCTGTCCAATCAGCCGACTGTCGATTGGACTCAGGAGTGTAGTGATGGAGCCATGTTTCATCCATTGTCACATATCGACGGAAAAACTCGGGTATATTACGAGTTAACAGCTGCAAACACCGCTCAGAATCATCAACACGTTGTTGTTTTTGGTCAAATGTGAGCTCGCGCGGCACCCATTTTGCACAGAGCTTCCGCATATCCAAATATTGATGAATGTATGACCAACACGTTCCTTTGATATCTTTAAGGCATCTGCTATCTCCATCAACTTCATTTTACGGTCATTCAAAATCATTTTGTGAATTTTTTTGATGTTTTCGTCGGTAACCACCTCTTTCGTGCGTCCACTGCGTTCACCGTCCTCCGTGCTCATTTCACCACGCTTGAATTTTGCATACCAATCAATTATTGTTGATTTCCCTGGGGCAGAGTCCGGAAACTCATTATCAAGCCAAGTTTTTGCTTCCACCGTATTTTTCCCTTCAGAAAACAGTATTTTATCAAAACACGAAATTCCTTTTTTTCCATTTTTTTTTACAATAACAAAAGTTGCTTCACAAAAGACGCTCTATCCCACAAACTAATTGACTTACAGACGTCAAATTTTGACACGAATCATTTGAAGGTTGGTACTATATAAAAATAATATGCATTTAACACTAGCGGCGCCATCTACATCTACAAGAAAATTTCATTAAAAGTCAGCCAACGAAAAATTTTCATTGATATAACGAAACCTTTTCATTAATACAATGAAAATATTCGTCAATAATATGAAACGTTACGTTGTTTGGCAGAAAATTCGTTCTCTTAACGAATTTGTTTCATTGGCTGACTTTTAACGACACATTTCGTTAATATAACGAAACTTTTTCTATTAGTGTATGTGTCAGACCGGGGACTTATCAGCCAACCTGTTAGTCTTAGAGTTCTACCATCTATGAAGTTTTGGAAGAAATCTGAGAGGTATAGCTAAACTAGAGTTTAGCAAAAAAATTAGAAAATAATTCAAGTTTCGACTTTGGCAAAATTCTACTAGTAAATTTTTCGATTATTTAAAATTTGAAAAAATTAATTTCCACCTTTTCTACTTTTTAAAATTTGAAAATTATATTTTCGATTAAAAAAACGTCACGACTTTTGACAATTTTTCTTTTCAATTTAAATTGGGTTTTTAATTTTGTCCATAAAACTCGATTACTTATACTTTGGCCACTATCAAAATTCGATTAATCGATTTCACTGGTCTCGACTTTTAAAAAGAACCAAAAATTGCTATGTTGACTTTGAAGATTAAAAAAAAAAAAAAAACGTTGACTTTGATTTTTTCCAATCTTTGCAAAAGTCAGAATGTTGATATTTGCCCGAGTGCAAAGGTCAAATATGAAATATTTATTTTATAGGAAAATATAATATATGAATTATACCATTTGTCTTCTAAAACAGTTTTTACTTTACTACTTTCCAGATGGTTTCATCCCACAATATCGGGTATCGATGCAGAAAAACTATTATTGGATCAAGGTTTTGATGGATCCTTTTTGGCTCGATTATCCTCTTCAAATCCCGGTGCATTTACGTTATCTGTACGAAGGGGTCAAGAAGTGACACACATTAAAATACAAAATAATGGTGATTTTTTCGATCTCTATGGAGGTAAGCGATTCGTCTTACATAAACATTGAAGCAGAGTTATTCTCATTCCTATGTATATTCCCCTTTCACTTGTACAGGAGAAAAATTTGCCACCTTACCTGAGCTGGTACAATATTATATGGAAAATGGTGAATTGAAAGAGAAAAATGGTCAGGTGATTGAATTGAAGCAGCCACTAATATGTGCTGAGCCAACAACAGAAAGGTAAGTCCATAGTTATTATAAGATTAATAAAATATAAACAAAAAAACGTGAATAAATCAAAGAAATCCTACAATCATGATGGAGAAAGTGAAAGTGAAAATGAAACTGAAATTACTTTGTATTGAACGATGACATTTATATTTAAGTCTTATTAATCCCCTAATTAAATAAGTGAAAACTATGTCGAGTATTTCAAGGTTTTTTTTTTTTTTTCAATATAATTCTATTTAAGCTTTTGTGTTTTTGTATATGAAAGTAGTTTTATGCAGTACATTGTTACAATAACATAATAATTAAGAATCATTATGGAAATTGTTAATTCTTAGAAAGTCGATAATTACGTTTACGTTTTTTATGCGTTTAGTAATTATATTTTAATTTAGAAGGGGTTTTATTTGATTTCGTTTTCAACTCCAATAAACTTTATAATTGGAAACTTTTTGGTGATATGTGGATGCATTTGAGTGTTTTTGAGTGTTCTATTGCATTCGTTTGGCGAAGATTTTAAAACTACGTCTAGTTCATTGAGGCATTTCTTGGCCAAATTTGGTGTCCAATTAGATTTTGATGTGTACTCCAAAATATTTTGATCTTATCGCAAAACTATACCCACAATATTACAATAAATCTTGCCAGAGCTTACATTCATACAAAAAAAAAAAAAAAACGCTAAAAGCAGCAGTAAGCGTTTTTTGTTATGCTTTTGTATTTTATGCTCTGCCTGAAAACATTTTCTAAAATTTTCAACGAAACAGAGCTATGGAAATTTTAAAAGGAGCAATGAGTGCCTTGGTTTAATGATTGACGATTGTTTCAATTTTAGTCACAATATTGATTCTATTTCTTCTAGGGTCACACTGGGGCTAAGGAAATTGTTCTCTTGTGGTCTGAATTTACCTCTTCCGGTGAGACGTATGATGGGTTTTGTGTTTCTAATGACTCAGGTGAACTACTGCCTTGAATTGGTATCATGTAACCAACATTATAACAGAGATAGGATCAGGCTTATTGTTAATAGGATAGTACGTTTTGTATACGGACTTCGTAGGTCTGATCATGTCAGTGACCATGTTAGAGAATTTCTTGGATGTAGTTTTGAATGTTTATACCCTGCTCCACACTGTGGAACAGGGTATTATAAGTTAGTGCATATGTTTGCAACACCCAGAAGGAGACGAGATAGACACATGGTGTCTTTGACAAAAATGCTCAGGGTGGGCTCTTGAGTCGATATAGCGATGCCCGTCTGTCCGTGAACACATTTTTGTAATCAAAGTCTAGGTCGCAGTTTTAGTCCAATCGACTTCAAATTTGACACAAGAATGTGTTTTGGCTCAGAATAGATCCCTATTGATTTTGGAAGAAATCGGTTCAGATTTAGATATAGCCCCCATATATATATAACTCACCCGATATGGACTTATATGGCCCCAGAAGCCAGAGTTTTACCTTAATTTGCTTAAAATTTTGCACAAGAAGAACAATTAGTACTATAGTCAAGTGTGTCAAATTTTATTGAAATCAGTTCAGATTTAGATATAGCTCCCATATATATCTTTCGCCCGATATGGACTAATACGGTCCCAGAAGCCAGAGTTTTACCCCAATTGGGTTGACATTTTGCATAGGGAGTAGAATTAGCATTGTGCCAAATTTGGTTGAAATCGGTTCAGATTTAGATATAGCTCCCATGTATAGCTTTCGCCCGATTTACACTGATATGACCACAGAGGCCAATTTTTTGCTCCGATTTAGTTGAAATTTTGGACAGGGAGTAGAATTAGCATTGTAGCTATGCGTGCCAAATTTGGTTGAAATCGGTTCAGATTTAGATATAGCTCCCATATATAGCTTTCGCCCGATTTACACTCATATGACCACAGAGGCCAATTTTTTGCTCCGATTTAGTTGAAATTTTGGACAGGGAGTAGAATTAGCATTGTAGCTATGCGTGCCAAATTTGGTTGAAATCGGTTCAGATTTAGATATAGCTCCCATATATATGTTTTTCTGATTTCGACAAAAATGGTCAAAATACCAACATTTTCCTTGTAAAATCGCCACTGCTTAGTCGAAAAGTTGTAAAAATTACTCTAATTTTCCTAAGCTTCTAATACATATATATCGAGCTATAAATCATAAATAAACTTTTGCGAAGTTTCCTTAACATTGCTTCAGATTTAAATGTTTCCCATATTTTTTTACTAACATTGTGTTCCATTAGCCGAATTAAATTTTGAGTCTATAGATTTTGTAGAAGTCTATCAAATTCGATCGAGTGATATTTAAATGTATGTATTTGGGATAAAACTTTATATATAGCCCCCAACACATTTGACGGATGTGATATGATATCGAAAATTTAGATCTACAAAGTGGTGCAGGGTATTATATAGTCGGCCCCGCCCGACTTTAGAATTTCCTTACTTGTTTGTATGTTGCGGAAATTAATTTTTTTCTATAAGGCTATAAAGAGGTCGTAACCTGCATATTTACTCTCGAAATTCTTTCTCCCATTCCTAAAAATTTGACTTTCACTTAGAAGACGATTCGATTATTATCTTGGCGGGCATTGAATTCAGTCGGCGGAGCAAATGAATATTGTCATTGGAAAGCAAATTCGATATAATTTACGAGTACAAGAAAAATATAAAAAATATAGGGAAAGGAAAGAAATTTATACTAGGAATTGATGAAGACAAAAATTTTTATAAAGTTATACCGTAAGATAAATACCAAATTAGAATCACTGCAGATAAAATTAATAGAACTGTGGTTGTATACAAAGAAGATTACAACAGTAAGATGAAGTAACTATTCGAATTTCTGGTTGATTATCGTTGACCTTTTCATTTTATTTTTAAGCAATATTTTTTTATGAAAAATATTTGAACTATTAGAAGACAAAACAAGTATATACCCGTACAGTAGTAAGTTCGGGCCAACCATGAATCAAATATAATAGTTTCCTTTGAAAATTTCAGGGGGGTTTGATGACAGATATTTTCCCAAGCAGATCAGTTCAACCAGTACGCTTCCCGCAGATAAATGTAAAGATTTTACCTATGAAGACTAGATCAGATTCTGAATTTATAAGAACCATTTTTGTTTGAGTTTTAGAGGAATCATAAACATCTCTTGTAAATGTGCAAGAAAATGATGAAATAACGCCTTGATTTGAATTCTAAAATCTATAGATTTTCATCCCAATTATTTAAATGATTACGAGCAGTAAAATCTGGAACTTTTGCATTCAGTGCCAAGCAGCGTTACCGTTGGGAATTTTCAAAAAGTGGCACAAAAAGTGGCAAACGTCGAAAAAAGGGGCACAATTATTTTTGAAAAGTGGCACAAAAAGTGGCACATTCTTTTTATTAACTTATACAAAAAAAACTTAAGAAATAAATACTGCTATGAGGTCAAGTTAAAATATATTTTGCGAATTCATACAAATTGGTGAACAAATCCTATTTAGAATTATTTTTTAAGCGTCTATAAAATAATCAGGCCTTTCAATTATATCTTTAAATTTATTTACGATATCAAAATAATTTATATCATCATTGGTTTTTAAGTAATGCGGAACCCCCTTTTCTTCAGTTTTTTTGTCATTTATGTCAATTCATGGTAAAATTTGTCCACAACTTTCGGATTGTGATGTCGTTTTGTGACCTATCTATATAGTTTTAATGTTTTTAATATACAAAGAATTTTTATAGTCGATATCTGCTAAATCACGTTTTTACAAACTTTCTTACAAAATTTATGTATATTTGTAATAGAATATTTTTGTTAAATATAATTAATAAACAATTTAAGGTAAGCACTATGTTCGATTTTCGAGTTGAAATTTTCGCGGTTACTTTACTAAAACAGTTCAATATAAAGCAGATAAATTAACTCAATAACTCAATCATTTATAATTTTGATTATTTCAGGAAAAGTAATCGCGAAAATAAAGTGATTTTCAACTCGAAAACCGAACATAGTACTCACGTTTAGGAGGATTCGCTTTGGAATGTTTTGTTAACGGTATTCATACTTTTGATAATATAAACTAAAAATTTAAGATAAATCCTTGGTATTTGAAAGTGCATTTTGGATCTTTAACATATACTTTCTCTAATTTCTTAGGACACTTTTCTTCCAATTTTTCTCTAATGAGGTAATGCTTCAATACTGTCCACTGTTCCAGCATTCATTTTGAGGAATATAGTAGAATTGGAACAATCTGTCTCAAAGGGCGATTGCAATTTTTTCTAACTGGGTCCTTATGGGATCCATTATCAATTATTTCCTGCGGTCGTAATACAAACCTTAAACATTTTCATATTTATCCTGATATTTCATGCCACAATGAATTTGGCATATTCAAAGTACGGTTTACCAAATAAGTTGAATCGTAACTGTTCACGTAATAAGAATTAATGAGCGAAGGCTGTTGGTGCACAATATTAAATTTTCTTAATAACACATCTATGGTGATAACTACCCATAATATTTAAACTTTTGAAAAAGTGGCACGAATTATTGGAAAAGTGGCACAAAATCGTAAAAAGTATCACATTTAGTGGCACAAACAAAAAGTGGCGCAAAAGTGGCACCGCCCAAGAAAAGTGGCAAATTTGCCACTAAAGTGGCACAACGGTAACGCTGGTGTCAAGCAATTTTCATGATCAGTGCGCCTTCTATATCCTCAATAAGTGAAATCGCTCTATATGGAGGCCTTACCAAATGGGCCGATAGAACTAAATCATATACACTTTGTTATGGGTCTAAAATGCCAGTATAATTTCAATTTGTGGCAATTCGGATAAAAACTACAATTTCTAGAAACCCACCCTAGGAGTTAAATCGGGAGTTCGGTGTAATGGGGGCTATACCAAAACATGGAAGGATACACACAGTATTCAGCACAATTGTAGTTCTAGAATCTAGACCCCAAATAGGAGGGCCGGTTATATCAAAAACTGTACCGATACACAATATATTCGGCACACTTTTTATGGTCCTGGAATACCTCTAGATTTCCAATTTCAGGCAAATTGGATAAAAACTACGGATTCTAGAGGCCCAAGAAGTAAAATCGGGAGATCGGTCTATATGGGGGCTATATCGAAACATGGTCCGATAATCACCATTTTTGGCACATCTCTTTATTTTCCTAGAATACCTATAGATTTCCAATTTCTGGCAAATTGGGTAAAAACTACAGATTCTAGAAGCCCAAGAAGTAAAAGCGGGAGATCGGTCTATATCAAAACATGGAGCGATAATCACCATTTTCGGCACATCTCTTTATTTTCCTAGAATACCTCTAGATTTCCAATTTCAGGCAAATTGGGTAAAAACTACGGATTCTAAAAGCCCAAGAAGTAAAATCGGGAGATCGGTCTATATGAGGGCTATATCAAAACATGGACCGATAATCACCATTTTCGACACACGTCTTTATGGTCCTGGAATACTTCTAGATCTCAAATTTCAGGCAAATTGGATAAAAACTACGGATTCTAAAAGCCCAAGAAGTAAAATCGGGAGATCGGTTTATATGGGGGCTATATCAAAACATGGTCTGATAATCACCATTTTCGGCACACCAATTTGTGGTCTTAAAATACCTCTAGATTTTCAATTTCAGGCAAATCATATAGAAAATACACTTTCTAGACGCCCAAGAAGCAAAATCGGGAAATCCGTCCATATGGGGACTATACCAAAAAATGGACCGATAGGCACCATTTTCGGTACACTTTTTGATGGTCCTAAAATACCTCTAGATTTCCAATTTCAGACAAAATGGATAAAAACTACAGTTTTTATAGGCCCAAGATCCCAAATCGGGAGGTCGGTTTATATGGGGACTATATCATAACTTGGACCGATATAGCCCATCTTCGAACTTGACCTGACTGCAAACAAAAGACGAATCTGTGCCAAATTTCAGGACGATAGCGCCATTACTGAAGGCTGTAGCGTGATTACAACAAACGGACAGACGGACATGTTTATATCGTCTTAGAATTTCTCCCTGATCAAGAATATCTATATACTTTATATAGTCGGAAATCGATATTTCGATGAGTTACAAACGGAATGACAAACTTATTATACCCCCGTCACCATTCTATGGTGGTGGGTATAAAAAACATACAGAAAAATAAAAGAAGATCCAAACCAAAAACTACAAGGGACAGATGATAGGAAAAATTCTTAAGAATCCTGAATCCCCGACTTTCAATGAAAAAAACTCAATCGGAGTAAAAAAGAAAATTAAGGATATGATTTTTGAAAAATCCTAATCTAAATTTGCACCCAACTTTTCTATCTCTACAAAAAATGTATAGGCTGTCTGTCCGCGCAGACTAGACAGACCCAACGATTCTGAGGCGATCAGTAAGTAATGTCTCTAGGACCAATATTTATGGCCGGTGAAGTCAATAAATCAATTACAGTGAAACCTCTCATAAGTGGTATGAGAGGTTAACTCTCCCGAAACCTGTCCACTTTTGAGAGGTGACCGGTGGGAGCCACCGTTGTGCAGTTGTTAGCATGTACAAAGGGTCATACATATGTTCAATACTAGTTTCGATCAACAAAAATTTTTTGAATGGTGAATATCACCTCTCTGTAATGCTGGTGACATTCTGAATGTTTCTTTAAGTGGTTTCACCGCAATGTGGAATGCCGTTCGGTCCCTTGTTATTGAGCTAAACATAGAATCGGCCAGCACTCAGTGATAAGAGAGAAGTTCACCGCTTTGGTAACACAATGGACTGAATATCACAGTGGCAATTTTTGTAAAATTTTCTATAAAAATAAAATTTTGGCACACTTTTCTATAGAAATAAAATTTTGCAAAATTTTCTATAATACAATATTATTTAGTTAAATTTCCTGACGGACAAAACTTTGATATCCAGACGGACGGTCAGCCAAAATACACTCAGATGAAAATTCTGAACCGATCAGTAAATATAATTTGGTCTTTAGGACCAATATTTCTCCCCGAAGAGATCAATTATGTTTTTAATCAACTATATTAATTTTTTATTTGTAATTAATTGTGTGATTGAGGATATAATTTTCGCGATTGAAAAAATTTCAATAAAAAAAAAATTAATTGAATCAGTTATTCTCTCTATTGAATCAGAATTTTATTTCAGTGTATGATAAAAATTTTCGCGGTTTCCGTGCTAAATCCAGACTTAAGGCATTATGGGAGTAGAACTAATGCCTTGTTCTGTAACGGAAGCACGAAAACCAATTCGAACAGTCAAATGAAATTAAACCAATATGGGTTTCTCCATTTTAAAAAGTTCGTTTCGTTATCAGAAATAAATACTCGTATGCTTAGATCAATTAATTTCCTGATTGAAAAATATTTTGGCTTTGTTGTCATTGTATCCGAAAAATGTTAAAAATTATTTAAAAAAGCAATTTAAAAATCCCATTTGCTTTTCAATCAACCTTAGTTTAAATTTTTGTTTGTAATTTTCTGTTGAAATCATCCTTAAAATATTTTTGCTTTCATCTTAATTCTGTCTCTTAAACTCCTACGTAATTTTACTCCAAACACTCCAAATATAAATTCCAGGTTTCTAGTTTAGCGAATGAGTTCATTGAGTTTATTTTACCTTGTATGAAAATACATACTTGGCCCCATTTGGTTGATAGCCTCTATACTACACTCTCACAAACCTGGACTCTTAAAACAATAATAAATAATTTTGCCGTGTACAAAAAAATGAATTGTTTTACTTGACTTTCTATTTAATTTGACACTAACGAAATTAATTACTTTCGTTATTGTATAAGTATGTACAATAGGGTGTATTCGTAACAGTGAGTTAGTATACACATTTTGTCAAAATTTTGACAAAATTTTTCATAGAAATAAAATTTTGAAAAAATTTTGTATAGAAATAAAATTATGGCCAAATTTTCTATAGAAATAAAATGTTGACAAAATTCTCTATGGAAATAAAATTTTGACAAAATTTTCTATAGAAATAATTTTTTGACAAAATTTTCTAGAGAACTAAAATTTTGACAAATTTTCTATAGAAATAAATTTTAGACAAAATTTTCTATAGAACTAAAATTTTGACAAAATTTTCTAACGAAATAAAATATTGATAAAATTTTCTATAGAAATAAAATTTTGACAAAATTTTCTGTAGAAATAAAATTTTGACAAAATTTTCTATAGAAATAAAATTTTGACAAAATTTTCTACAGAAATAAAATTTTGACAAAATTTTCTATAAAAAGAAAATTTTGACAGAATTTTCTATAGAAATAAAATTTTTGACAAAAATTTCTACAGAAATAAAATTTTGACAAAATTTTCTATAGAAATAAAATTCCGAAGGAATTAAGATGCCAGCAAAATTTTATTTCTGTAGAAAATTTTGTCAAAATTTTATTCGTATAGAAAATTTTGTCAAAATTTTATTTCTATAGAAAATTTTGTCAAAATTTTATTTCTGTAGAAAATTTTGTAAAAATTGTAGAAAATTTTCTCAAAATTTTATTCTATAGAAAATTTTCCCAAAATTTTATTTCTAAAGAAAGTTTTATCAAAATATGATTTTGTCAAAATTTTATTTCTCCAGAAAATTTTGTTAAAATTTTATTTCTATAACTAATTTTATTAAAATTTTATTTCTATAGAAAATTTTGTCAAAATATTATTTCTATTGAAAGATTTGTCAAAAATTTTATTTCTCCAGAAAATTTTGTTAAAATTTTATTCCTATAGATAATTTTATTAAAATTTTATTTCTATAGAAAATTTTGTCAAAATTTTATTTCTATAGAAAATTTTCCCAAAATTTTATTTCTAAAGAAAGTTTTATCAAAATATTATTTCTCTAGAAAATTTTGTCAAAATTTTATTTCTCCAGAAAATTTTGTGAAAATTTTATTTCTATAAATAATTTTATTAAAATTTTATTTCTATAGAAAATTTTGTCAAAATTTTATTTCTATAGAGATTTGTCAAAATTTTATTTCTCCAGGAATTTTTTTTTAAATTTTATTTCCATAGATAATTTTGTCAAAATTTTATTTCTATAGAAAATTTTGTCAAAATTTTATTTCTATAGAAAATTTTGTCAAGAAAGTTTTATCAAAATATTATTTTGTCAAAATTTTATTTCTGCAGAAAATTTTGTCAAAATTTTATTTCTATAGAAAGATTTGTCAAAATTTTATTTCTCCAGAAAATTTTGTTAAAATTTTATTTCTATAGAAAATTTTGTCAAAATTGTATTTCTATAGAAAATTTTGTCAAAATTTTATTTCTATAGAAAATTTTGTCAAAATTTTATTCGTATAGAAAATTTTTGTCAAAATTTTATTTCTATAGAAAATTTTATTCCTATAGAAAATTTTGTCAAAATTTTATTTCTCCAGAAAATTTTCTTAAAATTTTATAGATAATTTTATTAAAATTTTATTTCGATAGAAAATTTTGTCAAAATTTTATTTCTCCAGAAAATTTTGTTAAAATTTTATTTCTATAGATAATTTTATTAAAATTTTATTTCTATAGAAAATTTTGTCAACATTTTATTTCTATAGAAAATTTTGTCAAAATTTTATTTCTATAGAAAATTTTGTCAAAATTTTATTTCTATAGAAAATTTTTCCAAAATTTTATTTCTAAAGAAAGTTTTAGCAAGATATTATTTTGTCAAAATTTTATTTCTCCAGAAAATTTTGTTAAAATTTTATTTCTATAAATATTTTTATTAAAATTTTATTTCTATAGAAAATTTTGTCAAAATTTTAGAAAATTTTATTCTATAGAAAAATTTCCCAAAATTTTATTCTATAGAAAAATTTCCCAAAATTTTATTTCTAAAGAAAGTTTTATCAAAATATTATTTTGTCAAAATTTTATTTCTATAGAAAATTTTGTCAAAATTTTATTTCTATAGAAAGATTTGTCAAAATTTTATTTCTCTAGAAAATGTTGATAAAATTTTATTTCTATAGATAATTTTATTAGAATTTTATTTCTATAGAAATTTTTTTCAAAATTTTATTTCTATAGAAAAATTTGCCAAAATTTTATTTCTATAGAAAATTTTGTCAAAATTTTTATTCTATAGAAAATTTTGTCAACATTTTATTTCTATAGAAAATTTTGTCAAAATTGTTATTCTATAGAAAATTTTGTCAAAATTTATTTTTATAGAAAATTTTGTCAAAATTTTATTTCTAAAGAAAATATAGTCAACATTTTATTTTTATATAAAATTTTTCCAAATTTTATTTCTACAGAAAATTTTGTCAAAATTAACATACATACATTTTTCGTATTCATCAGTATTCGTTTAATCCTTTAATCGTGTAAAATAACCATGTTAGATAATGAGAAACACCCTATACCCATTTCTAAGCTTTTAAGTTTCATAATTTCTATTCACTATTCACTGATATTTCAATTTGTTTTCGTTTTCCAAAGCATTCAGAAAAAAAGTAAATATTAGTTTTACGAGAACCGACAATAGGCACGCTTTAGCAATTTTTAAAAAATTCATATATATCGCATCTCTGATCTTTAATGAATTGTATGAGATGGGTGCACAAACTAATCATTTGAAACAGTTGTATGTATTTGCACTTGTGATCAATTGTTAATTTTAAATGGTTGTTCCCAACGTGCAGGAGCGTTACTGTTTATAAACTTGGTTTTTTAGATTTTTTTTATTAAACTTTGAAATCTGCATCCTTCTGTTAACTCCATTGAGAGAACGATAAAAATTTTGAAAAATTTTCCTACCGAAATATGGAAAGGGAGAGTAGAGCTATGAGAACTGTGGGAATTCTGATGAAACACATAAGTTCGAATTTAGGGTGACAGAAGTTAGTGAATTTTGGGCGCGTGAGGAGGTTAATAAGACTTTGGAGACTGAGTTCCTAAATTATACAAAAATGGGAAAATAAGTCTACAAAAATTTAAAAATCCTAATCAGCGTTGCCACAATGATTTTTTAGTTTGGACCAAAATTTTTCCACATTTGGACCAAAACTCCTACCAGTGGACCATTTTTCTAAATTAAAATGATATAATTAAAAAAAAAAATTGTCAAATTTTTTTCTATTTATTTCTTGTCAAAATTCCATTTCTATAGAAAATTTAGCCAAAATTTTATTTCTATAGAAAATTTAGCCAAAATTTGATTTCTATAGAAAATTTTGCTAACATTTTATTTCTATAGAAAATTTTGTCCAAATTTTATTTCTATAGAAAATATTGTCAAAATTTTATTTCTATATACGATTTTGTCAAAATTCCATTTCTATAGAAAATTTTGTCAAAATTTAATTTGTTTAGGAAATTTTGTCAAAATTCCATTTCTATAGAAATTTTTGTCCAAATTTTATTTCTATAGAATATTTTGTCAAAATTGCATATCTGTAGAAAATTTTGTCAAAGTTTCATTTCTATAGAAAATTTTATCCAAATTTTATTTCTATTTAAAATTGTTAGAAATTTTTTCATAATTTTGTATCTATACAATTTTTTTTTTAAGTTTATTTCTGTACAAAATTTTAGCGAAATTTTATTTCTATAGAGATATTTGTTAAAATTTTATTTCTATAGAAAATTTTGTCAAAATCAACTAAATTCCATTTGGTCCGACCATCGGACCAAAATTTTAAAAATTTTTAAAAATTACCGATTTGACGAAAATGGACCAAAATCAACCATATTCCATATGGTCCGACCATCGGACCAAATTTAAAATTTAATAATTTTTTGGACCAATTTTGGTCCGATCGGACCAAAATGGCAATCCTGATCTTAATGTACACGGTTGCCACAGTTGGTAGAATTCTACCAAAAATGGTAGATTTTTGACTGTTTGGTAGAATTTTTAATGTTTTGGTAAATTTTGCAAAATATTCCTCTCCAAGTGCTAATTCATAAATAGAAATACAATTTTGACAAAATATTCTATAGAAATAAAAATTTGACAAAATTTTCTATAGAAATAAAATGTTGACAAATTTTTCTGTAGAAATAAAATGTTGACAAATTTTTCTGCAGAAATAAAATTTTGACAAAATTGTCTATAGAAAATATTGTGACAAAATTTTCTATAGACATAAAATTTTGACAAATTTTCTATGGAAATAAAATTTAGACAAAATTTTCTACAGAAATTAAATTTTGACAATATGAGAGATGTTTGTACAAAGATTTATTTCGGCAAAAGCCGACTATCATAAACCTTCTTTCGGAAGGTTCAAGTGTGGTTTACTTTGGGTTTAGGCAACGGCCCGAATTTATTCTGATAATTGGTTGATAGTTTTGCAGCAAGTAGAGGATGCTGATGAGGAAACGTGCTTCCATGCAACGATCTTGCAGTCTATAGGGCTTTGCCCAAATAAATTTGACAAACATTCTTTTCCTCTGTTGTTTAATCTACACTTGTAGTTTAGTCAATGCATGGTTAAGCTGAAATTAAAAACAACAAAATCAAATTTTGACAAAATTTTCTGTAGATATAAACATTTTGACAAAATTTTCTATAGAAATAAAATTTTGACAAAATTTTCTATAGAAATAAAATTTTGAAAAAATTTTATATAGAAACAAAATTTTAGCAAAATTTCTAATGAAATAAAATTTTGACAAAATTTTCTATAGAAATAAACGAAATTTTCTTTGAAAATAAAATTTTTACAAAATGTTCTATAGAAATAAAATTTTGACAAAATGTTCCATAGAAATAAAATTTTGACAAAATTGTCTATAGAAAAAAATGTTGACAAAATGTTCTATAGAAATAAAATGTTGACAAAATTTTCTATAGAACTAAAATATTTACAAAATTTTCTATAGAAATAAACTTTTAACAAAATTTTCTGTAGAAATAAAACTTTGACAAAATTTTTTATAGAAATAAAATTTTGACAAAATTTTTTATAGAAATAAAATTTTGACAAAATTTTTTATTGAAATAAAATTTTGAGAAAATTTTCTATAGAAATAAAATGTTGACAAATTTTCTATAGAAATAAAATTTTAACAAAATTGTCTATAGAAATAACATTTTGACAAAATTTTCTATTGAAACAAAATTTTGACAAAATTTTCTATAGAAATAAAATATTTACAAAATTTTCTACAGAAATAAAATTTTGGCAAATTTTTCTATAAAAATATAATTTTGACAAATTTTTCTATAGAAATAAAATTTTGACAAATTTTTCTGTAGAAATAAAATGTTGACAAATTTTTCTGCAGAAATAAAATTTTGACAAAATTTTCTATAGAAATAAAATTTTGACAAAATTTTCTATAGAAATAAAATTTTGACAAAATTTTCTATAGATATAACATTTCGGCAACATTTTCTATGGAAACAAAATTTCGACAAAATTTTCTATAGAAATAAAGTTTTGAAAAAATTTTCTATTAAAATAAAGTTTTGATGAAATTTTCTGTATAAATAAAATTTTCACAAAACTTTCTATAGAAATAAAGTGTTGACAAAATTTTCTATAGAAATAAAATTCTTTTCCTCTATTGGTTAAGCTGCTACTCTTGTAGTTTAGTCAACACAATGGTTTTAAAGCTGAGATCAAAACAACAAATATGAAATAAAGTTTTGATAAAATTTTCTATAGAAATAAATTTTGACAAAATGTTCTATAAAAATAAAATTTTGACAAAATTTTCAATAGAATTAAAATTTTGCAACAATTTTCTATAGAAAAATATCAAAATTTTATTTCTATAGAAAATTTTGTAAAAATTTTATTTCTATAGAAAATTTTGTAAAAATTTTATTTCTATAGAAAATTTTGTCAACATTTTATTTCTATAGAAAATTTGGTCAAAATTTTATTTCTATAGAAAATTTTGTCTTTGTTAGATTTAGTTAACTTATGTTCTCAAGGCTTTACACATTCCATTTAAAGTGTTTATGTGGATCTCATTTATTGACATAATCTCTAAATCAAAACGTGTCCATTCCTTTCCAAAATGTTCAATTCAAGAAAAAATAAAAATGTACTCCCACAGAGCATGTGTCAAACAAATTCAGATCAATTCATTCCCAACGAAATTTATTGAGAAGAAATTCTTTTTAAATTTTTTATTAGTAAATTGAAATTGAAATAAATGCGCGGGTGTTTTGCCAAGTTGTTTTTTTGTATTTTTGTTATTTGGTGTTCATATTTCTGAAGAATTTTGAAATGATACACATAAAACAATTTTCTCCAAAAATGGCAAAAGAAAGTCTTTAGTGGATTTAATACGTATTAGAGTCATTTCAAAGTCGATAGACATCTGTAGCATTTCAATATTTTCTACATTTTTTGTTTTTTCTTAAAAAAAAAGAAAACAAAAAACAATCACAGCGCCATAGATGTGTTAATAATACCATATTTAAAATATTTTATGATTATTTCATATAAGAAAACTTTGAAGATTTATTATATGAAATAATTTTGTTTTATGTACTCATAAAATATTTTTATTTGCTTTTCTTAGAAATAAACATGTTTATTTCTAAGAAAAGCAAAATGCGCATCTCAGTTCTTACTGCTGAAGTATTTTTTGCTGGGCAAAATTCTAACAGCTTGGCTGATAAGTCCCCGGTCTGACACATAGATGGCGTCGCTAGTATTAAATGCATATTATTTTTATATAGTACCAACCTTCAAATGATTCGTGTCAAAATTTGACGTCTGTAAGTCAATTAGTTTGTGAAATAGAGCGTCTTTTGTGAAGCAACTTTTGTTATTGTGAAAAAAAAAATGGAAAAAAAGGAATTTCGTGTTTTGATAAAATACTGTTTTCTGAAGGGGAAAAATACGGTGGGAACAAAAATTTGGCTTGATAATGAGTTTCCGGACTCTGCCCCAGGGAAATCAACAATAATTGATTGGTATGCAAAATTCAAGCGTGGTGAAATGAGACCCAGGACGGTGAACGCAGTGGAGGTCCGAAAGAGGTGGTTACCTGGACGAAAACATAAAAAAAATCCACAAAATGATTTTGAATGACCGTAAAATGAAGTTGATCGAGATAGCAGAGGCCTTAAATATATCAAAGGAACGTGTTGGTCATATCATTCATCAACACGCAAAAAAATAATTCTTTCCTCCCAAACGAAATTTTAGACAAACAAAGTTCGTTTCTCATTTGCTTTTCGCTGTAAGGAAGTGTATTTGGAAGAAAAGTATATAATTTTTGTGATAAAGGTTTATTCTTTACCAGGATGTAAAAACAATTTCATAAAGACTAACTCAAAAAAAAAAAAATTCTGGCTAATTGCATTTTCCCTCACATCTTTCTCACTTCCACGAAGATTTTTAGTGCTTAGTACCTTTTTCTGTAATACAAACAATGTAGAAGAAATTATACGATTTTATAAATTTTAATTTTTTTTTTTTACCTTTCGCCTGGACGGAGAATCGAACCGCGGACCATGCACACTAACCACTGAGCTATGTACCTGTTATGGTCATCAATAGATAAATATCCATATAAGTTATATTTATATAGCATAGCTTGCGGCGCCCACGAACCGAATAAACAAAGTTTATTTAACAGAAACAAACATTTAGTTTGGCACCGTGGAGCAGTGGTTGCTACGTCCGACTTGCATGCCAAGGGTCGTGGGTTCGATCCCTGCTTCGACCAAAGTTTTTTTTGTTTTTTTTTACATATATTCCAGATATGTTCGGAAGATGCCGAAAAAAATGTTCAACATTACATAGTAGTATATTAAATTTTGAACTGCAAAATGTGTCTTATTAAAGACCTAAAGTCAGAAAAGAACAGTGTTTGATATAATCGAAATGGACTGTGTTGTTGTTTCTGAAATAACTTTTTTTATTGAAAAAATAAAAATTTTGTAACAAACGAATTTTTTTGGTGATAAAAGTTTAAAATTTTCGAAGCAATTCAAAAAACTATAACAAAAGAAAAACGTTTTCGGTACACGATTTCCAAACGCTTTTTTTCTTTGCGTGAATATTTGGATATGCGGAAGCTCTGTGCAAAATGGGTGTCGCGCGAGCTCACATTTGACCAAAAACAACAACGTGTTGATGATTCTGAGCGGTGTTTGCAGCTGTTAACTCGTAATACACCCGAGTTTTTCCTTCGATATGTGACAATGGATGAAACATGGCTCCATCACTACACTCCTGAGTCCAATCGATAGTCGTCTGAGTGGACAGCGACCGGTGAACTTTCTCCGAAGCGTGGAAAGACTCAAAAGTCCGCTGGCAAAGTAATGGCCTCTGTTTTTTGGGATGCGCATGGAATAATTTTTATCGATTATCTTGAGAAGGGGAAAACCATCACCAGTGACTATTATATGGCGTTATTGGAGCGTTTGAAGGTCGAAATCGCGGCAAAACGGCCCCATATGAAGAAGAAAAAAGTGTTGTTCCACCAAGACAACGCACCGTGCCACAAGTCATTGAAAACGATGGCAAAAATTCATGAATTGGGCTTCGAATTGCTTCCCCACCCACCGTATTCTCCAGATCTGGCCCCCAGCGACTTTTTCTTGTTCTCAGACCTCAAAAGGATGCTCGCAGGGAAAAAATTTGGCTGCAATGAAGAGGTGATCGCCGAAACTGATGCCTATTTTGAGGCAAAACAGAAGGAGTACTACCAAAATGGTATCAAAAAATTGGAAGGACGTTATAATCGTTGTATCGCTCTTGGAGGGAACTATGTTGAATAATTAAAACGAATTTTGACAAAAAATGTGTTTTTCTTTGTTAGACCGGGGACTTATCAGCCAACCTGTTAGACAAAGAATATTAAGGAGTTTGATGATTAAAAATAAAAATATTTTTTTAATTGAACATTTTTTCAAGTTTAATTAAAATTTTAATTGGAAACAATTGGGGATATTTTTTCTGTGTATAAAAATGATTTTACACCAAAAAACTTGTAAATTATTAACACAGATAAATATTTAAAAAAAAAAAAAAACAAATTTCGTTTCAGTTTTCAGTGATAACCTCAAACAGATGATCACCATCTACTGATGGCCAATTTGCTTTCAATGCTAAGTCTTTGTGGTTCTAAAGTTTTTTCAAACCTATTATCTGTTCTCCTATTTCACCCTAGAGTGAGCTACTATCTTTAAGTGAAAAATAGTTGATATGTTTGCAAGGTTTCGAATTAATTTCTTTACTCGCATGTTAACCATTTGCAGTCATTATATAGCGTCTAGAAAAAAACACACCCATCTAATTTAGAGGTTCTTTGATTGCTTCAATCTCATTTAGAAATTCGGTTCTCTGCAATAGGTTAATAAACTTTGTCCAAAGTGGACGAGGTCATTTAGTTTTCATTGATGAATAGATGCAATATAAATCATAATTTATAAATACCTTAATTCTTATTGTTTTATTCAATTTTAATGAGGCTATCTTCATAATATTTGTAGATGTTTCTAATGCAAATTCATTCAGATGACATAGAATATATGAGTGTATTCTCTATTATTGTACAGATCTAGATTTTAGTCGAGAAAAAGGATATAGACCAAGAGCACGGCTATGCCAGTATATTCTCATATTTTGCACTGAAAAAAATATTGTCGTGAGGCCTAAGATTTCATGTCCTTAAATACGAATTTTGCTTAGAATAGAGGATGCATATCTCTGCTCAGAAAAACGTATTACCAAAATATTTCTAATTAATAAAATTGATTGAAGTTGAAAAATTTCAATTAATAAATTAATTGATACAAATTTTAATCAGTATAGACACATTAAGTTAATTAAGTCAATGATTGAAAATTTTAACATTTTTAATTAAAAAATTAAATGATACAATAAAACTCGGTAGTCCGAGTCAGTTAAAATAAAGTGATGGAAATTATAAAATAAAAAAAAAAAAATTAGCAAAAAAATTATTTAAAAAAAAAATTACTTGAGTTTTGTAATCAACATCAATTAGATTTTTAATTGAATCAATTAAAAAATTAATTGAAATTTGCTAATGAAATCAATTAATTTTTTAATCAAGTTTTTTATACCCTCCACCATACACACAAAAAATTTTTTTCTGATTCAATTACGAAATTAATTGATCCAATTAATTTTTTAATTGAAATGTCTTCAATCACGAAAATGATAGTATCAATCACAGTTTTAATTGGGCATAGAAAAAATTCTTGATTAAAAAATTAATTGATTTCATTACCAAATTTCAATTAATTTTTTAATTGATTCAATTAAAAATTTAATTGATATTGATTGCAAAACTCAATTAATTTAGTAATTAAAAAAAAGTAAATATTTTCAATTACATTCTGAATTGGCTTAGAAATTTTATTTGGATTAACAATTGATTGTTTGAAAAAAATTTTAATTAAAATTTAAAAAAAATGTTCATCACTTTTTTAATTGACTTAGTCTTCCGAATTTGATTAAAAGTTAATTGTATCAATTAACTTTTTAATTAAAAATTTTAAAATTTTCAATCATTGGCTTATTTAATTTAATGTTTCTATCTTGATTAAAAAGTTAATTGTACCAATTAATTTATTAATTGAACAAAATTTCAACTTCAATTAACTTTTTAATTGGAAATATTTTGGTGATATTTTTTTCTGTGTAGGATGAGGGTATATTAACTTTGTCATTCCGTTTGTAACACATCGAAATATTGTTCTAAGACCCCATAAAGTATATATATTCTGGGTCGTGGTGAAATTCTGAGTCGATCTAAGCATGTCCGTCCGTCCGTCTGTTGAAATCACGCTAACTTCCGAACGAAACAAGCTATCGACTTGAAACTTGGCACAAGTAGTTGTTATTGATGTAGGTCGGATGGTATTGCAAATGGGCCATATCGGTCCACTTTTACGTATAGCCCCCATATAAACGGACTCCCAAATGTGGCTTGCGAATCCTCTAAGAGATGCAAATTTCATCCGATCCGGCTGAAATTTGGTACATGGTGTAAGTACACGGTCTCAAACAACTATGCAAAAATTGGTCCACATCAGTCCATAATTAGATATAGCCCCCATATAAACCGATCCCCCGATTTGGCTTGCGGAGCCTCTAAGAGAAGCAGATTTCATCCGATCCGGCTGAAATTTGGAAATTTGGATCGGTTTATATGGGGGGCTCTATATATAGAATTATGGAACGATGTCTACCAATTTTTGCATGGGTGTTTGAGGCCATATATTAACACCACGTACCAAATTTCAACTGAATCAGATGAATTTTGGTCTTCCAAGAGGCTCCGGAGGTCAAATCTGATGATCGGTTTGTATGGGGGCTATATATAATTATGGACCGTTATGGACCAATTTTTGCATGTTTGTTAAAGACCATATACTAGCACTATGTACCAAATTTCAGCCGGATCGGATAAAATTTGCTTCTCTTAGAGGCTCCGCAAGCCAAATCTGGGGATCGGTTTATATGAGGGCTATATATAATTATGGACCAATTTTTGCATGGTTGTGAGAGACCATGTACAAACACCATGTACCAAATTTCAACCGGATCGCATAAATTTTGTTCCTCCAAGAAGCTCCGCAAGCCAAATCTGAGCGTCTGTTTATATGGTGGCTATACGTAAAAGTGGACCGATATGGCCCATTTTCAATACCATCCGACCCACATCAATAACAACTACGTGTGCCAAGTTTCAAGTCGATAGCTTGTTTCGTTCGGAAGTTAGCGTGATTTCAACAGACGGACGGACGGACATGCTTAGATCGACTCAGAATTTCACCACGACTTTATGGGGTCTTAGAGCAATATTTCGATGTGTTACAAACAGAATGACAAAGTTAATATACCCCCGTCCTTTGATGGAGGGTATAATAATTTTTAAATTATTAATTATCTGTTTTCTGTTAAAAATATTGGACGTATTGTATATATTTGGGGAGCTTTTTTATATGTTGGGCATCTATTTCATATCTTAAAATGGGGATTTATTTCATTGAGCAATAAGAACCCAATTTCGGGACCTTTTTTATTGTGGCGTTTTAAAAAATTTTATTATACCCTTCACCACTACTGTGGTACAGGGTATAATAATTGTCATAGACCCATCTTTTAGTATACCGATCGGCTTAGAATTAAATTCTGAGTCGATTTAGCGATGTCCGTCTGTCTGTCTGTCTGTCTGTCCGTCTGTCTGTATATGTAATTTTGTGCACAAAGTACAGGTCGCAGTTTAAGTCCGATCGTCCTCAAATTTGACATAACGTCTTTCTTCGGATAGAAGACAATCGCTATTGATTTTGGAAAAAATCGGTTCAGATTTAGATATAGCTGCCATATATAGTTATCACCGATTTGATCATAATTCACGTATTTATGAACCGACGTTCTTCAAATTTTGTACATCTGAATGTTTTGTCAGTCCCGTAAAAACTGCCAAATATCAGCTAAATCGGTTCAGATTTATATATAGCTCCCATATATATCTTTCCTCCGATTTGGACTTATATGGCCCCAAAAGCGAGAGTTTTGCCCTGATTTGCTTCAAATTTTGCACAACGAGTACGTTTAATAGTATCGTTAATTGTGCCAAATTTAGTTGAAATCGGTTCAGATTTAGATATAGCTCCCCTATATATCTTTCGTCCGATTTTGACTTATATGGCTTCAAAAGCCAGAGTTTTGCCCTGATTTGCTTCAAATTTTGCACAACAAGTACGTTTAATAGTATCGTTAAGTGTGCTTAATTTGGCTAAAATCGGTTCCGATTTAGATATAGCTCCCATATATATCTTTCGTCCGATTTGGATTTATATGGCCTCAAAAGCCAGAGTTATGCCCTGAGTTGCTTGAAATTTTGCACAAGGAGTACGTTTTATAGTATCGTTAATTGTGCAAAATTTAGTTGAAGTCGATTCAGATTTAGATATAGCCCCCATATATATCATTCGCCCGATTTGGACTAATATGCCCACAGAGGCAAAAGTGCTACTCTGATTTACGTGAAATTTTGCAGAGGGAGTAGAATTGAACTTGAAACTTTGCACAGGCAGTAGAATTAAGGTTCTGCATATGCGTGCTTATTTTGGTTGAAATCGGTTCAGATTTTGATATAGCTCCCGTATATATCTTTCGCCCGATTTTCGGTCATATGACCACAGAGGTCAAAGTTGTTATACGATTTACGTGAAATTTTGCACAGGGAGTAGATTCAACATAGTAACTATGCATGTGAAATTTGATTGCAATCGGTTCAGATTTCGATATAGATTCCATATATATGTTTTTCCTATTTAGGGAAAACTGGCCGAAATACCTACATTTTCCTTATCAAATCGCCACTGCTAAGTCGAAAACTTATCAAAATGACTCAAATTTTCCTATTACTCCATTATACATCTATAGACCAATAAATCATAAATACACTTTTGCGAAGTTGCCTCAAAATTGGTTCATATTTAAATGTTTCCTATATTTTTTTACTAACATTGCGTTCCACCTCAGCGCATTAGCCGACATAAATGTAAAATCTATAAGTATTGCAGAACTCTGTACAGATCTGCTCAAATATACAGAATATATGTGTATGGATTCATATAGCATCCAACACATGGACGGATTTGATATGGTATCGAAAATGTGGGCTTACAAAGTGGTGAAGGGTATAATATAGTCGGCCCCGCCCGACTTTAGACTTTCCTTACTTGTTTTTTGTATCTGTTTATCTGAATATTTATAAAATATACTTTTCTCCCTGTATGGACGGTTCCACCTTCCAAGTTCTTAATATTCTTATTAAGAGCCTTTTCACCCTCGATATTCCCATTTATATATTAATATAATGTCATTAATTTCTTCACTTTATAATGAAAGTTACAAGTGATCCGTAACGCTCATAGGGGTTGTGCAGCCAAAGCGCAATATAATAAAAGAAAATGTTATAAATTTATTTTTGTTTAGGTGTTAATTATATTTTACGATCAACGGTACTTTCTAATGGGTTATTGGTTTTATAAAAATATCACAGATTTTTGGTTATTTTTATTACAAGCAATCGAATGCCAAAGGCAACAAAAATCCTTTCATTTTGTGATGGTTACATCTTCCAAAAATATATATGCAAATCATGTTTTGCATAGTTAGTCCTGGGTGTGGCCATATCACTCTCTTCGATCGAAGACATTTATAACTTTATGTATACTATATATATATTATATATGGTTAAAAATAATTGTAAAAGTGCAGTATACTTTTACTCTTGTAAAAACTCAACCAGAAGGTACTAATTCATTATTCAGTCCATTTGCAATACCACTACAGATTGACTAGAGTATACAATTTCACAATCGTATAGATTGTCTTTTCACACTACAGCATTCCAAGTAAACTCAAGAAAAACACTTCCTTGCGGGTGTTTTCATGTTCTCCTTGGGGCTTTTAATTAAAATATTAATTGTCCCAATTAAAATTTAAATTAAATAAAAACTACTTTTAATTGAACCCATTAAAAAATTAATTGAGAGTGCTGAAGAAATCAATTAACTAAAAAATTAATTTTGTTAAGAAAGTCATTGTAAGTTTTTGCGTTTTTAATTAAAATATTAATTGTTCCAATTACTATTTTAATTAAAAACAGCAATAAAACAATGACCTTGTAGGCTTTGGTGGGTATTATATGATTTAAAATTATACACACAAAAAAATTTTTTTCTGATTCAATTACGAAATTAATTGATGCAATTAATTTTTTAATTGAAATGTCTTCAATCACGAAAATTATAGTAGCAATCACAGTTTTAATTGGGCATAAAAATTATACTTGATTAAAAAATTAATTGATTTCATTAGCAAATTTCAATTAATTTTTTATTTTTTAATTGTTTCAATTAAAAATTTAATTGATTTTGATTGCAGAACTCAATCAATTTTTCTTTAAAAACGTAACTATTTCCAATTACTTTCTTAACTCACTTACGGTAATTTTCATGTAGCTCCGTTAGGCTTTAACTCCCAGTTAACAGAAAGTGAATTGCAAATATCTTCTCTCCGGTTAACTTTAACAGAAAAATTTTCAGCCGTAAAATTTCTAACTGGCATGTGGAATATATAGATAAGATGACAGATATGTCCATAGGACATTTTAAAAGTTCGTTAGCTAACGGAGCTTCATGGGGGTTAGTGTTTCTACTTTAATTAAACAATTGATTTTTTGAAAAAAAAAAAAAATGAATTAAAAATTAAAAAAAAAAAATCCATCACTTTTTGTAAATGACTTGGTCTTCCGAGTTTGATTAAAAAATTAATTCTATCAATTAATTTTTTAATTAAAAATTAAAATTTTTTCAATCATTGGCTTAATTAACTTAATGTTTCCATCTTGATTAAAAATTTAATTGTATGAATTAATTTATTAATTGAACAAATTTTCAACTTCAATCATCTTTTTAATTCGAAATATTTTGGAGATATTTTTTTTTGTGTATATTTAATATTAAAAATATAATTAAAAAGTTTTGTCGGAAATAATTCGTTCTTATATACACATAAATTTTTTCCTGATTCAATCATAAAATTTTTTAATCCAATTAATTTTTTAATGAAAATGTCACTAAATTATAGCATCAATCACAGTTTTAATTGGGCATAAAAAATATTTGATTAAAAATTTAATTGATTTGATTTGAAAATTTCAAAAATTTAATTGATTGCAAAAATCAATTAATTTTTTAATTGATTCTATTAAAAATTTAATTAATGTTGATTGCAAAAACAATTAATTTTTTAATTGATTCTATTAAAAATTTAATTGATGTCCATTGCAAACTCAGTTTTTTTAATTGATTCAATTAAATATTTTGTTAAACTTCAATCCAATTTTCAATTAACTGTTTAATTAAATCAGTTAAACAATTAATTGAGTTTTGCAATCGACAACAGTCAATTTTTTAATTAAATTGTTAATTATACCCACCACCATAGAATGGTGACGGGGGTATAATAAGTTTGTCATTCCGTTTGTAACACATCGAAATATCGATTTCCGACTATATAAAGTATATATATTCTTGATCAGGGAGAAATTCTAAGACGATATAACGATGTCCGTCCGTCTGTCTGTCTGTCTGTTGTAATCACGCTACAGTCTTCAATAATGAAGCAATCGTGCTGAAATTTTGCACAAACTCGTCTTTTGTCTGCAGGCAGGTCAAGTTCGAAGATGGGCTATATCGGTCCAGGTTTTGATATAGTCCCCATATAAACCGACCTCCCGATTTGGGGTATTGGGCTTAAAGAAATCGTAGTTTTTATCCAATTTTCCTGAAATTTGAAATCTAGAGGTATTTTATGACCATAAAGAGGTGTGCCAAAAATTGTGAGTATCGGTCCATGTTTTGGTATAGCCCCCATATAGACCGATCTCCCGATTTTACTTCATGGGCTTATATAAACCGCAGTTTTTATTCAATTTACCTGAAATTGGAAATCTAGAGGTATTGCAGAACCACAAATACGTGTGCCAAAAATTGTGAGTATAGGTCCATGTTTTGGTATGGTCCCCATATAAAACGACCTCCCGATTTGGGGTCTTGGGCTTATAGAAACCGTAGTTTGTATCCAATTTGTCTGAAATTGGAAATCTAGAGGTATTTTAGGACCATAAAGAGGTGTGCCGAAAATGGTGAGTATCGGTCCATATTTTGGTATAGCCCCCATATAGACCGATATCCCGATTTTACTTCTTGGGCTTCTAGAACCCGAAGTTTTTATCCTATTTGTCTGAAATTGGAAATCTAGAGGTATTTTCGGGTCATAAAGAGGTGTGCCGAAAACGGTGAGTATCGGTCCATATTTTAGTATAGCCCCCATAAGAACGATCTCCCGATTTAACTCCTTGGGTTTCTAGAAACCGTAGTTTTTATCTGATTTGCCTGAAATTGTAAATATTCTGGTATTTTAGACTCACAAAAACGTGTATCGGATTAAGTTTTTATCGGTCCATTTGGTAATGCCTCCATATAGACCGACTTCACTTCTTGAGGGTGTAGAAGGCGCACTGATCATGAAAATTGCTTGAAACTCAATGTAAAATTTCCAGATTTTACTTCTACAGATTTAAGATTTCAAATCAAGACGTTATTTTATAATTTTCTTGCACACTTACAAGAGATGTTAATAATTCCTCTAAAACTCAAACAAAAATGGTTCTTATAAATCCAGAACCTGATATAGGTGAAATCTTTAAATTTATCTTCGGGAAGTGTCCTCAAGCCCTCCTGAAATTTCAAAGGAGACTCTAATATTTGGTTCATGGTGGTGGGTATTTAAGATTCGGCCCGGCCGAACTTAGTGCTGTATATACTTGTTAAAACAATTAATTGTTTAATAAAAACCGCGAAAATTTTCACTCATTTTCTTAACTAACTTTGTGTTATTAGTTTGATTAAAAAATATTGTTTCAATTAATTTTAATTAAAGACGTAACTATTTTCCATCAATTTCTTAATTGACTTTGTGTTTTTATTGATTAAATCTATTAATTTTTTTGTGTATATTACTTAAATAAAAAAAAATCCCATAATTTTTTTAACTGACTCGGAAGACTAACCGAGCTTGATTAAAAAGTAAATCAATTAATTTTTTATTTAAAAATTTTTGAAAATTTTCAATCATTGACGTAATTGACTTAATGTTTCTAGTTTGATTAAAAATTGTATCAATTCATTTTTTAATTGAAAAAGTTTTCATATTCAATTAATTTTTTAATTGGAAGTATTTTATTAATATTTTTTTGTGTAGATTTACTAATGGATCAATTAAAAAATTAACAGAAAGTTTTTTTTTTTAATTATGAATTATCTTTGTGAATGATTCTATCATTTTCGTGATTGAAGCAATTTCAATTAAAAATCAATTGGAACAATAAATTTTGTGATTGAATCAGAAAAAATAATTTTCTGAGAAGTTAATGTGTTCCCATCAATTTCGAAAACTGTTAATCATTTATTAGAATCGAAATCGCCATAAAACTAGCTATTCATTTTATTTTAAATTTTTTTATTGACATAGAGATAAAAGTAAAAATCCATTTTATTAAAAAAAAAAATATAATAGCCATAATTTAAATTCTTTGGCAAATATGGGTTGCAAAAAAAAATATTAACACTGTCTATAAATCCAATCTATGTGCGTCAATTTGGGTCCCATAAAATCGATCATAATTCATCAGTATTTTAATTTAAAATGCACAAAATGTCCTCAACCCAACAGATATCAAGACATGCCGGCCAAGTGGCAGTCAGGCTAAATCACTGGTTTACTGACTTACGTGTACATTCGATGCGATGATACCCTCCCACAAAAATTATCAGCGAAATTGTTTGTAAGTACAACATGACTTAGGTACCTAACCACAGACTACTTTGTGCCATAATATCGGCTTATTTCCATTTTTAATTATATATGCAAAGAAGATTTTAAAAGTGTACGCTTTTATTGTGGTTTATCACTGATGATGACGATGCGGGCGTTTTTGTTTCTTGGATCATTAACTGGTCATTCAAATTCTACACCATGTTGGGATTTATTAATAACGTCATTCTCTAACTACCCAAAAAAAAAAAAATAACAACACCCATACGACGTCATCATTAGTTTTAGTGATTTCGCCCCTTTGGTTAAGGAGCCGAGGGGGCGGCATTGTAATATCGTATTAATTTGTCCAACCTTTAGAGGTAGGGCTTATTTCATTAAATCTTACATCAATAATATAAATAAATCTAAGTTGGAATTTGTCATTACATTACATCGTGCAAATGTAATTCAGATGAAGACGTGTCAAGCATTATTCAGTTTGTTTCATCAACTTCTAGAAGGAACCACCTAAAGGCTGAATTAATTTCATTATTGTTATGAGATCATTGATAAAATGTGGAGCCATATTTCTTGTCCAAAGGTATACATAAAAATAATTTTTATTTGTGGCGCGTGTTGTAAACAAGGTTGCCACTCAAGCCAAAAATAATCTACCAAAATTTTGAAAAAAATTTACCAGAAACAAAAGCTTATTCCTATAGAAAGTTTTGTCAAAATTTTATTTCTATAGAAAATTTTTGCAAAATTTTATTTCTACAGAACATTTTTGCAAAATTTTATTTCTATAGAAAATTTTTGCAAAATTTTATTTCTATAGAAAATTTTTGCAAAATTTTATATCTATAGAAAATTTTTGCAAAATTTTATATCTATAGAAAATTTTTGCAAAATTTTATTTCTATAAAAAATTTTGTCAAAATTTTATTTTTCCATCTGTTTTGTTTTGTTATTGTTGGTTTTGTTCTTTAAGCATTGTTGTTGTTTTTTTATTTCAGCTTAAAACCATACATTGACTAAACTACAATTGTAGCTTAACCAACAGAGGAAAAGAATGTTTGTCAAATTTATTTGGGCAAAGCCCTATAGACTGCAAGATGGTTGGATGGACGCACGTTTCGGAATTACCACATTCCTCATCAGCATCCTCTACTTGCAGCAAAACTATCAACCAATTATCAGAATAAATTCAGGCAGTTTATTAAACCCAACAAAAACCACACTTGAACCCTCCGAAAAAAGGTTTTACATTGATAGCCGGCTTATGCCGAAATAAATTCGAAACAAACATATCTCTTTTCCTTTGCCACTGTCAAATCATCGATTTGAATTCACATGGCTGGGTTTATTTTGAGCGTGCCTCCTCTTCTTTTTCCATCTGTTTTGTTTTGTTATTGTTGGTTTTGTTCTTTAAGCATTGTTGTTGTTTTTTATTTCAGCTTAAAACCATACATTGACTAAACTACAATTGTAGCTTAACCAACAGAGGAAAAGAATGTTTGTCAAATTTATTTGGGCAAAGCCCTGTAGACTGCAAGATGGTTGGATGGACGCACGTTTCGGAATTACCACATTCCTCATCAGCATCCTCTACTTGCAGCAAAACTATCAACCAATTATCAGAATAAATTCAGGTAGTTTATTAAACCCAACAAAAACCACACTTGAACCCTCCGAAAAAAGGTTTTACATTGATAGCCGGCTTATGCCGAAATAAATTCGAAACAAACATATCTCTTTTCCTTTGCCACTGTCAAATCATCGATTTGAATTCACATGGCTGGGTTTATTTTGAGCGTGCCTCCTCTTCTTTTTCCATCTGTTTTGTTTTGTTATTGTTGGTTTTGTTCTTTAAGCATTGTTGTTGTTTTTTTATTTCAGCTTAAAACCATACATTGACTAAACTACAATTGTAGCTTAACCAACAGAGGAAAAGAATGTTTGTCAAATTTATTTGGGCAAAGCCCTATATTTCTATAAACAAATTTTGCAAAATTTTATTTCTATAGAAAATTTTGCAAAATTTTATTTCTATAGAACATTTTGTCAAAATTTTATTACTTAGAAAATTTTGTCAAAATTTTATTTCTATAGAATATTTGTGCAAAATTTTATTTCTATAGAAAAATTTGTCAAAACTTTATTTGTATAGAACATTTTGGCAAAATTTTATTTGTATAGAAAATTTTGTCAAAAATTGTATTTCTATAGAAAAGTCAACATTTTATTTCTATAGAATTTTTTTCCAAATTTCATTTCTATAGAAAATGTTTGCAAAATTTTATTTCTATAGAAAATTTTTGCAAAATTTTATTTCTATAGAAAATTTTTGCAAAATTTTATTTCTATAGCAAATTTTGCCATAATTTTATTTCTATAGAAATTTTTTGCGAAATTTTATTTCTATAGAAAATTGTATCAAAATTTTATTTCTATAGCAAATTTTGACAAAGTTTTATTTATATAGAAAATTTTGTCCAAATTTTATTGCTATAGAAAATGTTGTCAAAAATTTATTTTTATAGAAAATTTTATCAAAATTTTATTTCTATAGAAAATTTTGTCCAAATTTTATTGCTATAGAAAATGTTGTAAAAATTTTATTTTTTATAGAAAACTTTGTCCAAATTTTATATCTATAGAAAATTTTGCCAAAAATTTTATTTCTTTAAAAATTTTATTTTATTTTTATAGAATATTTTGTCAACATTTTATTTCTATAGAAAATTTTTACAAAATTCTATAGAAAATTTTTGCAAAATTTTATTTCTATAGAAAATTTTTGCAAAATTTTATTTCTATAGAAAATTTTTGCAAAATTTTATTTCTATAGAAATTTTTTCCAAATTTCATTTCTATAGAAAATTTTGCAAAATTTTATTTCTATAGAAATTTTTTGTCAAAATTTTATTTCTATAAAAAATTTTGTCAAAATTTTATTTCTATAAAAAATTTTGCAAAATTTTATTTCTATAAAAAATTTTGCAAAATTTTATTTCTATAGAAAATTTTGTCAAAATTTTATTTCTATAGAAAATTTTGTCAAAATTTTATTTCTATAGAAAAATTTGCCAAAACTTTATTTCTATAGAAAATTTTGTCAACATTTTATTTCTATAGAAAATTTTGTCAACATTTTATTTCTATAGACAATTTTGTCAAAATTTTATTTCATAGAAAATTTTGTCAATATTTTATTTCTATAGAAAATTTTGTCAAAATTTTATTTCTATTGAAAATTTTTGCAAAATTTTATTTCTATAGAAAAATTTGTCAAAATTTTATTTCTATAGAAAATTTTGTCCAAATTTTATTGCTATAGAGAATTTTGTCCAAATTTTACTTCTATAGAAAATGTTGTCCAAATTTTACTACTATAGAAAATTTTGTCAAAATTTTATTTCTATAGAAAATTTTGTCAAAAATTTTATTTCTTTAAAAATTTTGTCAAAAATTTTATTTCTATAGAATATTTTGTCATTTTTTTTTGTATTTCTAATGAACATTTTGTCAAAATTTTATTTCTATAGAAAAATTTGCCAAAACTTTATTTCTATAGAAAATTTTGTCAAAATTTTATTTCTATAGAAAATTTTGTCAACATTTTATTTCTATAGACAATTTTGTCAAAATTTTATTTCATAGAAAATTTTGTCAATATTTTATTTCTATAGAAAATTTTGTCAAAATTTTATTTCTATAGAAAATTTTGTCAAAATTTTATTTCTATAGAAAATTTTATCAAAAATTTTTTTCTATAGAAAATTTTGTCAAAATTTTATTTCTATAGAAAATTTTGTCCAAATTTTATTGCTATAGAGAATTTTGTCCAAATTTTACTTCTATAGAAAATGTTGTCCAAATTTTATTTCTATAGAAAATTTTGTCAAAATTTTATTTCTATAGAAAATTTTGTCAAAAATTTATTTCTATAAAAAATTTTGCAAAAGTTTATTTCTATAAAAAATTTTGCAAAATTTTATTTCTATAGAAAATTTTGTCAAAATTTTATTTCTATAGAAAAATTTGCCAAAACTTTATTTCTATAGAAAATTTTGTCAAAATTTTATTTCTATAGAAAATTTTGTCCACATTTTATTTCTATAGACAATTTTGTCAAAATTTTATTTCATAGAAAATTTTGTCAATATTTTATTTCTATAGAAAATTTTGTCAAAATTTTATTTCTATAGAAAATTTTTGCAAAATTTTATTTCTATAGAAAATTTTATCAAAAATTTTTTTCTATAGAAAATTTTGTCAAAATTTTATTTCTATAGAAAATTTTGTCCAAATTTTATTGCTATAGAGAATTTTGTCCAAATTTTACTTCTATAGAAAATGTTGTCCAAATTTTATTTCTATAGAAAATTTTGTCAACATTTTATTTCTATAGAAAATTTTGTCAAAAATTTTATTTCTATAGAATATTTTGTCATTTTGTTTTGTATTTCTAATGAACATTTTGTCAAAATTTTATTTCTATAGAAAAATTTGCCAAAACTTTATTTCTATAGAAAATTTTGTCAAAATTTATTTCTATAGAAAATTGTTGCAATATTTTATTTCTATAGAAAAATTTTGTCAACATTTTATTTCTATAGAAAATTTTATCAAAATTTTATTTCTATAGAAAATTTTGTCAAAATTTTGTTTTGTTTCTGTCAAAATTTTATTTCTATAGAAAAATTTGCCAAAACTTTATTTCTATAGAAAATTTTGTCAAAATTTTATTTCTATAGAAAATTTTGTCAACATTTCATTTCTATAGAAAATTTTGTCAAAATTTTATTTCTATAGAAAATTTTTGCAAAATTTTATTTCTATAGAAAATTTTTGCAAAAATTTATTTCTATAGAAATTTTTTCCAAATTTCATTTCTATAGAAAATTTTGCAAAATTTTATTTCTATAGAAATTTTTTGCAAAATTTTATTTCTATAGAAAATTTTTGAAAAATTTTATTTCTATAAAAAATTTTATCAAAATTTTATTTCTATAAAAAATTTTGTCAAAATTTTATTTCTATAAAAAATTTTATCAAAATTTTATTTCTATAAAAAATTTTGTCAAAATTTTATTTCTATAAAAAATTTTGTCAAAATTTTATTTCTATAAAAAATTTTGCAAAAGTTTATTTCTATAAAAAATTTTGCAAAATTTTATTTCTATAGAAAATTTTGTCAAAATTTTATTTCTATAGAAAATTTTGTCAAAATTTTATATTATTTCTATAGAAATTTTTTGCAAAATTTTATTTCTATAGAAAATTTTTGAAAAATTTTATTTCTATAGAAAATTTTGTCAAAATTTTATTTCTATAGATAAGTTTGTCAAAATTTTATTTCTTTAAAAAAGTTGTCAAAATTTTTTTTTTTTCAATTTACACATCCTCATAGGTTCCCTTTATGTGACTTATTCCATATTATTAGATCATATTATTAAAGCTTTTTTCTATTTGTTGAGAACGATTTTTATTAAAACCCAACATGTCAAAAAAAGAAAGAAATTCAGTGTAGATAGTATATATGGCGTGCGTTAAAGTAACTGGATTGTCATTTGTTTAAATTTGTTCTTCCCTATAACTCAGACCTAATTTATATTATAATCACACACTTTATATGCCCTTCATTGGTTTTGTGTTTTTGTGTAATGAAGGGGCAGTGACCTATTGTTGTTCCTGAAATGATATGATGACGACGGCCCTTATGGGTTTGCCAAATTATTTTCGGAAGATAGGTGGTGGGAGTTTGTGTGCACGTGTTATTTTGAACGTAGAATTCAATAAGCGTGGCTTTATTACAAAAGAAAACAAATAGTAAATTTTCTATTTAATTTATTCTATGTTGTAATGTTTATGAAAAGAGGGAATAAATATAATCGCTAATACTTCCTTATATAAATGTGGTTGTGTGTTTTATATGAAAGTTTGTTGCTTAAGTCTTTTGTTTTTTGGGAGATTTAACATGAATTATGAATCTTAAAACAGCCATTAAAACTTCGAGCAAAGCAAAAAATTGAAAGTTCTTCCTAAGCCATTACTTTTAATGAACATCCGACCCTGCAGAGATGAACTTAATTTTATTTGTATGTAAAAACTGCTGATGCTCAAAAAATTTACCTCTTGAATATGGGATATTTGTTGTTGAAATGTGTTTGTAAATGCTTTACAGAGAAAACAGACCTAATATGGAAGATTATGCAACTTAAATTTTAGAACTCGAAATTTACGTAATGTTAAGGACAAAATTCTTTAAAATAATGACATTTTAATTAAATGAAAGTTTATAATCCTTGCTTCAAAATTTTTTTTCATTAAATTTAGGACACAAGTTTAAAAATTTTGCGTCTCTCTGTTGAAGTTGTGGATCTTTGAAGTAAGGCAAATTTTCCTTAAAATAAAGAAAAACATTTTTAATTTAAAGAAATCGTCTTTAACTCAACTGACATATAGAATTTTTAAATTTAAGATAAAATCGCTTCAAATATAGGCTAACACTTATTATTTTTAGGATTTGCATCTTTGGTTTAAAGTTTTGTTTTGCATTAAGAAAACTGTTTTTACTTTGAAGTATCTGGCGTAATTTGGACTTTGAAATTGGAATTTGTTTATACATAAATAGCTTTATTAATAAATCGCAAAAAGAGCATAAAAATTCGATGAATGAGATCTGTATCCTAGATTTAAAGCCAGGGAGGTCTGTCACAAATGTCTTTAGTTTAAAGAAGCACATCTTTGGCTCGGAATCAATACCATAATCCTTTAGGGAGTGTCAAAATCTTTGGATCCAAGTAAACTTTTTATACCCTGTGCCACACTGTGGAACAGGGTATTATAAGTTAGTGAATATGTTTGCAACACCCAGAAGGAGACGAGATAGACACATGGTGTCTTTGGCAAAAATGCTCAGGGTGGGCTCTTGAGTCGATATAGCGATGTCCGTCTGTCCGTGAACACATTTTTGTAATCAAAGTCTAGGTCGCAGTTTTAGTCCAATCGACTTCAAATTTGGCACAAGTATGTGTTTTGGCTCAGAATAGATCCATATTGATTTTGGAAGAAATCGGTTCAGATTTAGATATAGCTCTCATATATATATTTCGCCCGATATGGACTTATATGACCCCAGAAGCCAGAGTTTTACCCTAATTTGCTTAAAATTTTGCACAATAAGAACAATTAGTACTATAGTCAAGTGTGCCAATTTTTATTGAAATCGGTTCAGATTTAGATATAGCTATATGGGAGCTTTCTTTCGCCCGATATGGACTAATACGGTCCCAGAAGCCAGAGTTTTACCCCAATTTGGTTGAAATTTTGCACAGGGCGTAGAATTAGCATTATACCTATGCGTGCCAAATTTGGTTGAAATCGGTTCAGATTTAGATATAGCTCCAATATATATCGTTCGCCCGATTTACACTCATACGACCACATAGGCCAATTTTTGCTCCGATTTAATTGACATTTTGCACAGGGAGTAGAATTAGCATTGTAGCTATACGTGCAAAATTTGGTTGAAATCGGTTCAGACTTAGATATATCTCCCATATATAGCTTTCGCCCGATTTACACTCATTTGACCACAGAGGCCAATTTTTTGCTCCGATTTAGTTGAAATTTTGCACAGGGAGTAGAATTAGCATTGTTGCTATGCGTGCCAAATTTGGTTGAAATCGGTTCTGATTTAGATATAGCTCCCATATATATGTTTTTCTGATTTCGACAAAAATGGCCAAAATACCAACATTTTCCTTGTAAAATCGCCACTGTTTAGTCGAAAAGTTGTAAAAATGACTCTAATTTTCCTAAACTTCTAATACATATATATCGAGCGATAAATCATAAATAAACTTTTGCGAAGTTTCCTTAAAATTGCTTCAGATTTAAATACTTCCCATATTTTTTTACTAACATTGTGTTCCAACCTAGTGCATTAGCCGACTTAAATTTTGAGTCTATAGATTTTGTAAAAGTCTATCAAATTCTGTCCAAATCGAGTGATATTTAAATGTATGTATTTGGGACAAACCTTTATATATAGCCCCCAACACATTTGACGGATGTGATATGGTATCAAAAATTCAGATCTACAAAGTGGTGCAGGGTATAATATAGTCGGCCCCGCCCGACTTTAGACTTTCCTTATTTGTTTTTTTTTTTTTTGAGTTTGTAAACATATCCATATTCTCTACCAAAATAAAATTGTTTATTTGTAAATAAAAACTTAGTTTAATTCGCACCGTATTTTTTAAGATACAACCACTATCTTAAAAAAAAAAAATAAACATACATTTTGTTTTTTGAAAAAATGTGGTATGCAAATGTTCTTTATTTATCATTTTGCATATTATAACAGGTTGGCTGATAAGTCCCCGGTCTAACAAAGAAAAACACATTTTTTTGTCAAAATTCGTTTTAATTATTCAACATAGTTCCCTTCAAGAGCGATACAACGATTATAACGACCTTCCAATTTTTTGATACCATTTTGGTAGTACTCCTTCGGTTTTGCCTCAAAATAGGCCTCAGTTTCGGCGATCACCTCTTCATTGCAGCCAGTTTTGGTCTGAGCATCCTTTTGAGGTCTGAGAACAAGAAAACGTCGCTGGGGGCCAGATCTGGAGAATACGGTGGGTGGGGAAGCAATTCGAAGCCCAATTCATGATTTTTTGCCATCGTTCTCAATGACTTGTGGCACGGTGCGTTGTCTTGGTGGAACAACACTTTTTTCTTCTTCATTTGGGGCCGTTTTGCCGCGACTTCGACCTTCAAACGCTCCAATAACGCCATATAATAGTCACTGTTGAAGGGTTTTTCCTTCTCAAGATAATCGATAAAAATTATTCCATGCGCATCCCAAAAAACAGAGGCCATTACTTTGCCAGCGAAATTTGGAGTCTTTCCACGCTTCGGAGACGGTTCACCGGTCGCTGTCCACTCAGCCGACTGTCGATTGGACTCAGGAGTGTAGTGATGGAGCCATGTTTCATCCATTGTCACATATCGACAGAAAAACTCGGGTGTATTACGAGTTAACAGCTGCAAATACCGCTCAGAATCATCAACACGTTGTTGTTTTTGGTCAAATGTGAGCTCGCGCGGCACCCATTTTGCACAGAACTTCCGCATATCCAAATATTGGTGAATGATATGACCAACACATTACTTTGATATCTTTAAGGCCTCTGCTATCTCGATCAACTTCATTTTACGGTCATTCAAAATAATTTTGTGGGTTTTTTTTGATGTTTTCGTCGGTAACCACCTCTTTCGGGCGTCCACTGCGTTCACCGTCCTCCGTGCCCATTTCACTTCGCTTGAATTTTGCATACCAATCAATTATTGTTGATTTCCCTGGGGCAGAGTACGAAAACTCATTATCAAGCCAAGTTTTTGTTTCCACCGTATTTTTCCCCTTCAGAAAACAGTATTTTATCAAAACACGAAATTCTTTTTTTTCATATTTTTCACAATAACAAAAGTTGCTTCACAAAAGACGCTCTATTTCACAAACTAATTGACGTACAGACGTCAAATTTTGACACGAATCATTTAAAGATTGGTACTATATAAAAATAATATGCATTTAATACTAGCGACGCCATCTATGTGTCAGACCGGGGACTTATCAGCCAACCTGTTACTGTGGGAAACTATATTGATTAATCCAATGTAGAACAACACATTTTGTTTTCTACCAAGATGACCTTATAAATTTATTCCGTTTATCCCCTTTTCGTGTTAGTGTAATAATAACAATAATTAACACTTCTATCTATAACTATCGAAAGCATTTAATTTTACATAATTTCCTAGAACTTTCTCAAAGCAAAGTACTTGAAATCTATTCACATATTTTATAACATTTTCAAATTGATTGATGCAAAATGTTTTTGATCTATTTCAAGTAATTCATATTAGACATGAACTATGCAGTGCATATAAAAATCTCAACAATAATGTTCAATATATTCAACTTAGACATTTTACATGGAGCATTAGCATTGTTTTGTGTATTTTCTACATAAATTTTAATCTCGGAACTATGAACACAACGTCTGGCACTTTATCAGATGTGTATTAACATGGTTAACACTGATTTTGGATTCATACTATGAGAAAAATCAGTCAGTCAGTCGCCATATGAATGTCTAGAATGCTGTTAAGAGATACCCCCATAAATAGCTCACGTTTTAGCAATTTACTAACCAGCAGATTGCTTGGGGGCTTTTTCGTATTTGTTGACTTTCATTAATTATTTCATTTCATTGATTGCTATCGTGTGAATTTTATAGCTTCCTAAATTTACATGCACTCAATTGAGTGGTACTTTTTCGTATACCCTGACATGCTTCTGAACTTCAGTTCAGTTCATTTGAGTGGTCACAATTGTTTGGACTTAAGATTTTTCTATCTAGATTTGTTATGTTATGTGATTCCTGAGTAGATGAAATTGCCTGGAGGCCATAAACACTACCGTGGTCGCTATCAATAATGAATTAAAAGCGTAGTAAATTCAGTGAGGTGGACTTGGTTATTTGATTGAGATAGCAATAGCAAATTATATTCTACAAAGGTTGCTTTTCATATTTCGGGATTAAATAAAAAAGACAAATATTAAACTCAAAAAAATATTGTCGTGAGGCCAAAGACTTTATGTCCTTAAAATACGAATGCGAATTTTACTTAGCATAGGAGACGCATTTCTCTTATATAAAGTTTTTTTTTTTTCAACCCATAGAAAAAATCATAAACGGCGTGCTCATTTCGAAACGATACGTTCATGAAAGTGAATCAACACACATGTGGTGTCAAACGAAGACAACGATAAAATGGCGTTGTCAAACCAACATCCAGCCTTCATGATCTAAAACTTAATGGCTACGAATTTATAAATAAAAATCCGCTACCGTGACTCGAACCTGCACTGAAAAAAATATTGTCGTGAGGTCAAAGATTTCATGTCTTTAAAATACGAATACAAATTTTTCTTAGCATAGAAGACGCATTTCTCTAAAAAAAAGTTATTTTCCATGTCCAAAAGTCGATAAACTTTTCAATGAAGTCGTATTGTCCTTATAATTAAGTGATTTGACTTAAAAATGGGTATCTTTACATGAAAGAAAAAATGTATATGCTAAGGTCAACTTGACTTTAATAATTCAGAAAAATTCTTTAAATTTAATGAAATTGTCTTTAAATTTGTTGTCTTTTTGCATCTTGACTACAAAGCAAAAAATCGTTCAAATATAGGACATGTTTTTCAAAACTTTATTTTAAAGAAGTTTTTTACTTCAAACATGGCATAATTTCTACTGGAAGTCGAGTCCTAATTTGGAAAACAAAGTTGCCGTTAACTCGTTTTTAAAGGACTTTGATAGCATATGCAGAAAAAAAGCTGAGAAAGCGAAAAATTAAAATTTGCTTCCTAGAAGCAAGTACACAAAACCTAAATTTAAAAGAGAATTGTTTCTTAAAAGTATCCTTACATGTATTCTCCGCTTCTTTGGCTCGGAATCAATACCAAATTTTTTAAAGTAAAGACAAAATCTTTGGAACCGAGTATGCTTTTTTTTCAGTGTGGATTGCCTGCACCGTACGCGCTTAGCGCATGCACCACCAACTAAGTTGCCATAAGAACTTCTAACGTCTATTTTTAGAACTTCTAACATCTATTTTGTGAAAATTTTATTTCTATAGAAAATTTTGTCAACATTTTATTTCTATAAAAAATTTTGTCAACACTTTTTTCTATAGAAAATTTTGCCAACATTTTATTTCTATAGAAAATTTTGTCAACATTTTATTTCTATAAAAAAATTTTGTCAACACTTTTTTTCTATAGAAAATTTTGTCAACATTTTATTTCGATAGAACATTTTGTCAAAATTTTATTTCTATAGAAAATTTTGTCAACATTTTATTTCTATAGTAAATTTTGTCAACACTTTTCTATAAAAAATTTTTATCACAATTTTATTTCTATAGAAAATTTTGTCACAATTTTATTTCTATAGAAAATTTTGTCAAAATTTTATTTCGATAGACAATTTTGTCAAAATTTTATTTCGATAGAAAATTTTGTCAAAATTTTATTTCGATAGAAAATTTTGTCAAAATTTTATTTCGATAGAAAATTTTGTCAAAATTTTATTTCGATAGAAAATTTTTTAAAATTTTCTTTTCTATAGAAAATGTTATCAAAATTTTATTTCTTGAGGAAATAAAGCACCTCTTAGTTGGAGAGAAATATTTTGCAAAATCTACCAAAACATCAAGAATTCTACCAAACGGTACAAAATCTACCATTTTTGGTAGAATTCTACCAGTTTTGGCAACCGTGATCGCTGGTATTATATATCAGCCACAATTTTCTTAAATAAATGTGCAACTTAACATACAAGTAACACCCTTTTCTCGGGCACTAGGTTAGGTTAGGTTTGGTTAGGTGGCAGCCCGATGTATCAGGCTCACTTAGACTATTCAGTCCATTGTGATACCACATTGGTGAACTTCTCTTGATTGGAGTTCTCATCGGTAGCCCTGTATGAATTAATTTCGATTTTGTGTCTAGTTGTGTCTAGCCTATTTGCTCGAATTGAAATGTTAACTCGTCCAATTTAATTCTGTGTTAATTTTTTTAATTTTTAATTGAATATTTATTATTTTTTTCTTATTTGTAATTTACAATTGAAAAAATTCTAGTAATAATTGAATCGTGTTTTTTCATTTTATTCATATTTTCCGATATTTTTTCTTTGTGAGCAAATGTGCCACTACTTCAAAAAATGTGCAATCTTTCGCCATAAATGGAACTTTTTTTTTTTTTAATCTCATCGATACTTAAATTAAAATTAAATTGGGGTTATGGAAATGTATTACATAAACTCCCAACTAAATGTCATCTTCTCCACTGTGCTCATTGTTTCGGTAGTCATAAATTGCAATGGGTTGTGCCTTCCCCTCCTCCTATAAAATCATTGTGAAAATGATATCAACAACAATATAATTAATTTTTAATTTGTTGTTTTTAGGTAACAACTTAACCACACTCACTCACTCACTACAAATATGTGATATGATTCTTTCTCTATTACTACGTTTCGTGTTCATTTTCTTGATATGAAAACTGAAATTGTAATTGAAATTATAGTACTTAGCAATAAACGCGAACAATTTGCGATACTTATCATTCCGTGGAAATTGTTATGTGGGTTTAAGCATTGATAATTTGATCGAGTAATTCTCAACAACAAGTACATAATGTGCCGCAGAGTTTGAGTTTTAAGAATGATTACGAAAGCAGAGATAAATCGCATTTCAAATTAGCTATTTATTGTCTGAACACATCCATGAAGAATAACGACTAGCTTAAGAATTTTTGTTCTTGATTTTTGGTGAAATTATTAGGAATATTATTTATATAAGTTTTAGGATTTGCAACAAAATTTTTCAAAATTGTATTTCTATAGAAAATTTTGTCAAAATTTTGCTTCTATAGAAAATTTTGTCAAAATTTTGCTTCTATAGAAAATTTAGTCAAAATTTTATTTCTATAGGATTTTTTTTTCATAATTTTATATCTATAGGAATTTTTGTCAAAATTTTATTTCTATAGAAAATTTTGTCAAACTTTTATTTCAATAGAAAATTTTGTCAAAGTTTATTTCTATCGAAAATTTTGTCAAAATTTTATTTCTATAGAAAATTTTGTCAAAATTTTATTTCTATAGAAAATTTTGTCAAAATTTTATTTCTATAGAAAATTTTGTCAAATTTGTTTTTCTATAGAAAATTTTGTCAACATTTTATTTCTATGGAAAATTTTGTCAAAATTTTATTTCTATAGAAATTTTTGTCAAACTTATATTTGTATAGAAAATTTTGTCAAAATTTTATTTCTATAGAAAATTTTGTCAAAATTGTATTTCTCCATTCGTTTTGTTTTGTTATTGTTGGTTTTGTTCTTTAAGCATTGTTGTTTTTTTTATTGCAGCTTAAAACCATACATTGACTAAACTACAATTGTAGCTTAACCAACAGAGGAAAAGAATGTTTGTCAAATTTATTTGGGCAAAGCCCTATAGACTGCAAGATGGTTGGATGGACGCACGTTTCGGAATTACCACATTCCTCATCAGCATCCTCTACTTGCAGCAAAACTATCAACCAATTATCAGAATAAATTCAGGCAGTTCATTAAACCCAACAATGAACCACTCTTTAACCTTCCGAAAAAAGGTTTTGTATGATAGCCGGCTTATGCCGAAATAAATTCGAAACAAACATATCTCTTTTCCTATGCCACTGTCAAATCATCGATTTGAGTTCAGTTTGCACGCTCAAAATAAACCCAGCCAACTGACATTTCTATAGGAAATTTTGTCAAAATTTAATTTCTATAGGAAATTTTGTCAAAATTTTATTTCTATAAAAAATTTTGTTAAAATTTAATTTCTATAGGAAATTTTGTCAAAATTTTATTTCTAGTGGATATTTGGTCATAATTTTATTTCTATAGAAAATTTTGTCATCATTTTATTTCTGTAGAAAATTTTGTCATCATTTTATTTCTATAGAAAATTTTGCGAAAATTTTATTTCTATAGAATTTTTTTTTTTCAAAGTTTTATTTCTATAGACTTTTTTTCCAAATTTTATTTCTATGGAAAAATTTGTCAAAATGTTAATTCTATGGAAAAATTTGTCAAAATTTTATTTCTATAGAATTTTTTTTCAAAGTTTTATTTCTATAGAAAATTTTGTCAAAATTTTATTTCTATAGAAAAAATTTTGTCAAAATTTTATTTCTATAGAAAATTTTGTCAAAATTTTAATTTTATAGAAAATTTTGTCAAAATTTTATTTTTATAGAAAATTTTGTCAAAATTTTATTTCCTTAGCAATTTTTTTTCAAAATTTTATTTCTATAGGAAATTTTGGCAAAATTGTATTTCTATAGAAAATTTTGTCAAAATTTTATTTCTATAGAATTTTTTTCCAAGTTGTCTTTCTATAGAAAATATTTTTCAAAATTTTATTTCTGCCCAAATTTTATTAATTTTGTCAAAATTTTATTTCTATAGAAAATTTTGTTAAAATTTTATTTCTATAGAAAATTTTGTTAAAATTTTATTTCTATAGAAAATTTTGTCAAAATTTTATTTCTATAGAAATTTTTTCCAAGTTGTCTCTATAGAAAATATTTTTCAAAATTTTATTTCTATGGAAAAATTTGTCAAAATTTTAGTTCTATGGAAAAATTTGTCAAAATTTTATTTCTATAGAAAATTTGTCAAAATTTTATTTCTATAGAATTTTTTTTTCAAAATTTTATTTCTATAGATTTTTTTTTTTTTAATTTTATTTCTATAGAAAATTTTTTCAAAATTTTATTTCTGTAGAAAATTTTGTCAACATTTGATTTCTATAGAAATTTTGGTCAAATTTTTATTTCTATAGAAAATTTTGTTAAAGTTGTATTTCTATAGAAAATTTTGTCAACATTTTATTTCTATAGAAATTTTTGTCAAATTTTTATTTCTATAGAAATTTTTGTCAAATTTTTATTTCTATAGAAAATTTTGTCAACATTTTATATCTATAGAAAATTTTGTAAAATTTTTATTTCTATAGAAAATTTTGTCAAAATTTTTATTTCTATAGAAAATTTTGTCAACATTTTATTTCTATAGAAAATTTTGTTAAAATTTTATTTCTAATATCGAATATTATATAATATATAATCGAATTTGCAATTCATTGAAAATCGGGTCAATTCGATATTTGTAAGTAAACTGGCGGATTTCAACGATAAAATCGACGAGTTTGAATTAAAAGAGAAATTCCAAGTAGATCAACTGATATTTGCAACAAACTTTTAAACTCGTCTTATAGTTCATCGCCCATAGGTAGGCAAATATGTGTATGTAATATTTTTGTGTGTACTATAGTGATTTTTGTTTTTCAATTCATATTCCTAAAAGTATTTCGAATGACATTGAAGCGGTTTAGAAAAAAAAAACTTAAATTATAAAATAATGGAACAAACAATGAATAAGCAAACATTTGAGTTCCTTAATGGCCACATGGCTCTTTATTTTTCCTATGGCAGATGCTATTCCATAACAAATCATAAAACAAACATTGAGAGGGAACAACAGACAGCAGACAATTTTGCTTCCGTTTTGCCAATTTAATTGAATTTGCTGGGGCATTAGAACACTGGGCTATCATCAGTGGAGAGCTTATGTCTATTTTTTCTATGCAGTATATTAACTAATTGGCGGTTATCAAACGGTTTGCATTTTTTTTTGCCCCTCCTGTTGTTGGTGTCATCGGAGGAATCCAAATAAAGTAGTAAATCATAAATGATATTTTAGCAGAAGGGTCATTGTCCAAACACCGGTTTAGACCATTCAATGTGAGCGCAAAAATGTAGACGCTTAAATAACCAATCGCTGGCTAAATACTTTTACCTCTACTCTGTGAAATTGGCACAGTGGGAAATGTTACTCAAAACAAAACTGACGTCACACTGAATATATGTATAGATTATTAAAATGTATAAAACATCACTAAAATATGGTATTCGACCAAAAAAGTATCCATTGCCATCACAAGTTTTAAAATCTCGTCGTAGCAAATATTCTAAAGGTCGGGGTCAAAGATTGATCCCAGGACAGTGCCTACAGTATTACCAGAATTGGGGATCCCCCAAAGTTGGGGATATTTTTTCGTGGATGGGGATGAAAAATTTGAGTTGGGGACTGGGGGTTTGTTGGGGGAATTTACCTAAATTTGTGGATTTTTGTGGGAATTTTTATGCCCTCCTCCATGATTGGATGGGGGGTATATTAACTTTGTCATTCCGTTTGTAGCACATCGAAATATTGCTCTCAGACCCCATAAAGTATATATATTCTGGGTCGTGGTGAAATTCTGAGTCGATCTAAGCATGTCCGTCCGTCCGTCTGTTGAAATCACGCTAAGATCCGAACGAAACAAGCTATCGACTTGAAACTTGGCACAAGTAGTTGTTATTTATGTAGGTCGAATGGGCGATATCGGATCACTTTTACACATAGTCCCCATATAAGCGGACCCCCAGATTTGGCTTGCGGAGCCTCTAAGAGAAACAAATTTCATCCGATCCGATGAAATTTGGTACATGGTGTTGGTATATAGCCTCGAACAACCATGCAAAAATTGGTCCAGATCGGTCCATAATTATATATAACACCCATATAAACCGATCCCCAGATTTGGCTTACGGAGCCTCTTGGAGGAGCAAAATTCATCCGATCAGGTTGAAACTTAGTACGTGGTGTTAATATATGGTCTCTAACAACCATGCAAAAATTGGTCCATGTCGGTTCATAATTATATATAGCCCCCATATAAACCGATCCCCAGATTTGACCTCCGAAGCCTCTTGAAGGAGCAAAATTCATCCGATCCGGTTGAAATTTGATACATTTCGCTAGTGTATGGCCGATAACAACCATGCCAAAATTGGTCCGTATCGATCTATATTATATATAGCCCCCATATAAACCGATCCCCAATCACAGAAAAATCACGATCGCCACTCGAGCCAAAAATAATGTACCAAAATTTTATTGCCATAGAAAATTTTGTCAAAATTTTATATTTCTATAGAAAATTTTGTCAAATTTTTATTTCTATAGAAAATTTTGTCAAAATTTTATTTCTATAGAAAATTTTGTCAAAATTTGATGTCTTTAGGAAATTTTGTCAAAATTTGATGTCTTTAGGAAATTTTGTCAAAATATAACTTACACTGAAAAAAATATTGTCGTGAGGTCAAAGATTTCATGTCTTTAAAATACGAATGCAAATTTTGCTTAGCATAGAAGACGCATTTCTCTAAAATAAAGTTTTTTTTCCTTGACCAAAGGTCGATAAACTTTTCAATGAAGTCGTATTGTCCTTATTATTAAGTGATTTGATTTAAAAATTGATATCATAACATGAAAGAAAAAATGTTTGGGCTAAGGTCAACTTGACTTTAATAATTTAGAAAAAATCTTTAAATTTAATGAAATTGTCTTTAAATTTGTTGTCTTTTTGCATCTTGACTACAAAGCAAAAAATCGTTCAAATATAGGACATGTTTTTCAACACTTTATTTTAAAGACGTTTTTTACTTGAAACACAGCATAATTTCTACTAGAAGTCGAGTCTTAATTTGGAAAATAAAGTCGTCGTTAACTTGTTTTTAAAGGACTTTGATAGCATATGAAGAAATAAAGCTGAAAAAGCGAAATATTAAAATTTGCTTCCTAGAAGCAAGTACACAAAACCCGATTTTATAAGAGAATTGTGTCTTAAAAGTATCCTTACTTGTATTCTCCGCTTCTTTGGCTCGGAATCAATACCAAATTTTTTAAAGTAAAGACAAAATCTTTGGAACCGGGTATGCTTTTTTTCAGTGTATATACAAAATTTTGTCAAAATGCTATTTCTATAGAAAATTTATGAAGCATTTCATAGTTGAAGAGGAATATTTTGCAAAATCTTCCAAAACATCAAGAATTCTACCAAACAGTAAAAAATCTGCCATTTTTGGTAGACTCGTGTTCATAATTGTATATAGCTCCCATATAAAGCGACCCCCATATTTCAATTCTGGCTCTATAATTACCGCAAAAAAGTTCATATCGGTTCGTAATTATTTCTTCCCTATATATACCGGTCAAGAACTGAATATATACGTATTTAATCGACCTTTCTTTTGTCTACTATATATTCCGCATGGACTAACTTACAATTTAGAAGATGATGTTACTTGGTTTGCGGCCTTGCCATCGGCCGCAACCCAAGTAATTTAATTGTGGATGACCGTCTTTAGTAGAAGTTTCTACGCAATCCATGGTGGAGGGTGCATAAGATTCGGCCTGGCCGAACTTACGGCCGTATATACTTGTTTCGACATCCTTTGGTTATAATAAATCAGGTTATAAATAAAGCATTTGGATTAAAAACGAGCACAGGATTTTAGTTTGGGTACCCAAGCGCTCTTTTATAATTTTACTAAGACATTTTTCTACAATTTCATTTTGTGAGGACTCGGGCTTAAACGTTGCCCTCTCATCAGTGTTCATTACTGATTTTGACAGTATATCCCATAAATACAGAAATGATGAGAGATTGTTCGCCTTCGTATTGATCTACCACCCAATTTTATTACTTGACTATTTAGAAGTAATTTTTCGTTCATAAGTACAAGATGACCGAATTGCCATATTCATTTATCGAACATTTGGAAGACGATCACCGGTCTAGTGGAGTTGTGTTTCGAAATCATGATCTAATCTCCCAAGCTGGTACACACCAAAAATTTATTGTTTTTGTCTTTAATCACGAAATTTATTGATCCAATTAATTTTTAATTGAAATGTCTTCAATCACAGAAATGATAGTATCAATTAAAAAATTAATTGGAAGTCAATTAAAAAATTAATTGAAAGTTAATTAAAAACTTAATTGATTAAAAAATTAATTGGTACTATTAATGTTTGTGCACAGAAAAAAATTTCACGAAAATTTTTCCAAAATTTAAATTTTCCAAAATTTAATTGATTTAACAAATTTTTTTTATTGAAACAAAAATCAATCACACACAAAAAATAGTTCTTCTGATTCAATCACGAAATAAATTGATCCAATTCATTTTTAATTGAAATGTCTTCAATCACAGAAATGATAATATCAATTACAAAATTATTGATCCAATTAAAAAATTAATAAAAGTAATTATCAATTAAATTAATTGAGTTTTAAAAAATATGCAATTAAAAATTTAATTGATTTAACGAAATTTTGAACAAATAATTGATCCAATTAAAAAATTAATTGATACTATTAATTTTGATTTATTTTTGTTTCAATTAAAAAATACGTTGAATCAATTAAATTTTTAATTGAATATTTTTTAAAACTCAATTAAAACTTTAATTGGAAAATTTTTCGTGTATTTTTTTTGTCTGTGCACAAAAATTAACAGTATCATTTAATTTTTTAATTGACTTCCAATAAATTTTTTAATTGATACTATCATTTCTGTGATCGAAGACATTTCAATTAAAAAATTAATTAGATCAATTAATTTCGTAATTGAATCGGAAAAAAATTTGTGTGTGTGTGATTGATTTTTGTTTCAATTAAAAAATTGTTGAATCAATTAAATTTTTAATAGAATATTTTATAAAACTCAATTAAAATTTTAATTGGAAAAATTTTCGTAAAATTTTTTTCTGTGTATGACAATAAATTTTATATATTTTTTTAAATTTTTAAATTGTTTTTGATTTTGTATTTTTTTGTTCATAAACATCTTGTACAAAATTTATTGGGGATTTTTGTGAAGAATTTTAATTTAAATTTGGGATTTTTGGGGACGAATGCGTCCTAATGTGGGTACAAGAGCCAGCAAAGTACTGGCAATACTGGTATTGTAAATCAATACTCTATGTATTAGATAACTACTCATCAGCCGCATATTGAATAAGGCTTTGACCTGAATATATTTTCAGTATGCGTATATTCCGAATCCTGCATTACAAATTTGACCACCCAATAATTTCTCAAGAAGTTCGGAATAGTTATTTCAATTATTGGATCATTTAATTAATTTTGTGATTTAATCTGAAAATGCTTTATTTTTATCTGCGCTAGAAAAAAAACCGGATCAATTGATCGGTGAATTAAAATTTTAATTGATTTCGAAAACATGTTCAATTAAAAATTAATCGATACAATTAATGTTTTAATCAAAACAAAAATACATCCGACACAGGAATTAATTGCATCGATTAGATTTTTAAAGGCATAATTCATTGATTAATTGGCGTCATCAATAAACATTATCATTTACATGATTGAAGCTATTCCAATTCAAAATTAATTGGTTCAATTAATTTCTTGATTGAAGTTCAAATAAAATATTGTTTTTTTTTTTTCTGTATAGAATTGCGCATTCTCTAGAGATTTTCTCCATCCACACTTTGGCATTCAAATCTTACAAATCATTCTCATATTATACATTATATAATTCATACCCACAGTACATTAGTTATTGCAAAAATATTTTTTATGACAAAAAAAAAAAAAAAAACTAGTTAAGATAATGGTGCTGCTGGCTGCTTAGTTTTCTTAGCAAAAACAAAAGTAATTTGCAATTCAGTTTTCATAGGCAATTTGTGGTCGTTTTTTCATCAATATTGATCGCAACCAAAACTGGACTTTTTTATGACTATGGTGGTCAATATCTCTCATAAGAATGTATAAATCCGAGACAGGGAAGAATTTGTCTTGAGTAACACTGATAAGTTTTTTTCTTCTGTTTTCATATTCAAAAAACTGTGTATGGTTATTTTGATATTAAAATTCCTGTCACTTTCATTCACAATGAGTAGATCGATATTTGTTTGGTTTGTAGTTTTCAAAACTGTTCAGAATTAAAAAGTTTTTTTTTTGTCTGTCCCATAGCCCAAAACTATGGCGTTCAGGTTCCAAGAATGTTGACTGCGTTTGTTCTCAGTTTCTCTGTTCCCAATTTGTGGGGGGCAGTTTGGTGGTGACTTTGACTACGGGAGGGGCATTGATAATGCCGGTGTATAATTGCTTGGTTTTTGATGACGAACCTTTTTTGGTTATTTGAATAATTTCCTTAAACGTTGACGACAGAAAAATGAGGTTTATTTTAAATTTCCGGTATGAGCAATTGGGGGGGTTTTCAAACAAATAAATGTAGTATCTGTCCCCAACTTAAAGCATTTGAAATTTCGTGGTGAAAAACTACGCTAAAATTTTCAGTTTGCAAGAATAAATTTAAATTTCTAGCCAGAATAAATCTAAATTTCTTTTATTTCAATTCACCAGAAGGTGTCTATGTATTATTTGAATATGACATAAATTTTGGCTTAAGTGATAATAAAGTCCTCGTATTGGATATTTAACATTTATATTGGCCAAATATTTGTTTAGACCAAACCCTTAGCCTATATTTGTAGCTTATTGCACAAAAAGATGAGACATTTGTCAAAATTTTATTTCTATAGAAAATTTTGTCAAAATTTTATTTCAATAGAAAATTTTCTCAAAATTTTATTTCTATAGAAAATTTTGTCAAAATTTTATTTCTATAGAAAATTTTCTCAAATTTTTATTTCTATAGAAAATTTTGTCAGAATTTAATTTCTATAGAAAATTCAGTCAAAATTTTATTCAGAATTTTATTTCTATAGAAAATTTTTGCAAAATTTTATTTCTATAGAAAATTATGTTAAAATTTTATTTTTATAGGAAATTTTGTCAAAATTTTATTGATATAGAAAATTTTGTCAACATTTTATTTCTATAAAAAATTATGTTAAAATTTTATTTCTATAGAAAATTTTGTCAAAAATTTATTTTTATAGAAAATTTTGTCAAAATTTTATTTCTTTAGAAAATTTTGTCAACATTTTATTTCTATAGAAAATTTTGTCAACATTTTATTTCTATAGAAAAGTTTGTCAAAATTTTATTTCTATTTTATTTCTATAGAAAATTTGGTCAAAATTTTATTTCTATAGAAAATTTTGTCAACATTTTATTACTATAGAAAATTTAGTCAAAATTTTATTTCTATAGAAAATTTTGCTAAAATTTTATTTTTATAGACAATTTTGTAATTTTTTTATTTTTATAGAAAATTTTGTCAATTTTTTATTTTTATAGAAAATTTTGTCAACATTTTATTTCTATAGTAAATTTTGTCAAAATTTTATTTCTATAGAAAATTTTCTCAAAATTTTATTTCTACAGAAAATTTTCTCAAAATTTTATTTCTATTTTATTTCTATAGAAAATTGGTCAAAATTTTATTTCTATAGAAAATTTCGTCAAAATTTTATTACTATAGAAAATTTAGTCAAAATTTTATTTCTATAGAAAATTTTGCTAAAATTTTATTTTTATAGACAATTTTGTAATTTTTTTATTTTTATAGAAAATTTTGTCAATTTTTTATTTTTATAGAAAATTTTGTCAAAATTTTATTTTTATAGAAAATTTTGTCAACATTTTATTTCTATAGTAAATTTTGTCAAAATTTTATTTCTATAGAAAATTTTCTCAAAATTTTATTTCTACAGAAAATTTTCTCAAAATTTTATTTCTATAGAACATTTTGTCAAAATTTTGTTACTATAGAAAATTTTGTTAAAATTTTATTTTTATAGACAATTTTGTCAAAATTTTATTTTTATAGAAAATTTTGTCAAAATTTTATTTTTATAGAAAATTTTGTCAAAATTTTATTTTTATTGAAAATTTTGGCAAAATTTTATTGATATAGAAAATTTTGTCAAAATTTTATTTTTATAAAAAATTTTGGCAAAATTTTATTTTTATAAAAAATTTTGGCAAAATTTCATTGATATAGAAAATTTTGTCAAAATTTTATATCTATAGAAAATTTTGTCAAAATTTTATTTCTATAGAACATTTTTTCAAAATTTTATTTCTTTAGAAAATTTTGTCAACATTTTATTTCTATAGAAAATTTTTTCAAAATTATATTTCTATAGAAAATTTTGTCAAAATTGTACTTCTTTAGAAAATTTTGTCAAAATTTTATTTCTATAGAAAATTTTGTCAGAATTTTATTTCTATAGAAAATTTTGTCAAAATTTTATTACTATAGAAAATTTTGTCAAAATTTTTTTTACTATAGAAAATTTTGTCAAAATTTTATTTCCATAGAAAATTTTGTCAAAATTTTATTTCTATAGAAAATTTTGTTAAAATTTTATTTCTATAGAAAATTTTGTCAAAATTTTATTTCTATAGATAATTTTGTCAAAATTTTATTTCTATAGATAGAAAATTTTGGCAAAATTTTATTGATATAGAAAATTTTTTCAAAATTTTATTTCTATAGAAAATTTTGTCAAAATTTTATTACTATAGAAAATTTTGTCAAAATTTTATTTCTATAGAAAATTTTGTTAAAATTTTATTTCTATAGAAAATTTTGTCAACATTTTATTTCTATAGATAATTTTGTCAAAATTTTATTTCTATAGATAGAAAATTTTGGCAAAATTTTATTTCTATAGAAAATTTTTGCAAAATTTTGTTTCTATAGAAAATGTTTGCAAAATTATATTTCTATAGAAAATTTTTGCAAAATTTTTTTTTTCTATAGAAAAATTTGTCAAATTTTTATTTCTATAGAAAATTTTGTCAAAATTATATTTCTATAGAAAATTTTTGCAAAATTTTATTTCCATAGAAATTTTGTCAAAATGTTTATTTTTATAGGAAATTTTGTCAAAATTTTATTGATATAGAAAATTTTGTCAAAATTTTATTGATATAGAAAATTTTGTCAAAATTTTATTTCTATAGAAAATGTTGTCAAAATTTTATTTCTATAGAAAATTGTGTCAGAATTTTGTTTCTATAGAAAATTTGGTCAAAATTTTATTACTATAGAAAATTTTGTAAAAATTTTATTTCTATAGAAAATTTTGTCAAAATTTTATTTCTATAGAAAATTTTGTTAAAATTTTATTTCTATAGAAAATTTTGTCAAAATTTTATTTCTATAGATAGAAAATTTTGGCAAAATTTTATTGATACAGAAAATTCTTTCAAAATTTTATTACTATAGAAAAATTTGTCAAAATTTTATTTCTGTAGAAAATTTTGCAAAATTTTATTTCTATAGAAAATTTTGCAAAATTTTATTTCTATAGAAAATTTTTGCAAAATTTTATTTCTATAGAAAAATTTGTCAAATTTTTATTTCTATAGAAAATTTTGTCAAAATTATATTTCTATAGAAAATTTTGTCAAAATTTTATTTCTATAGAAAATTTTCTCAAAATTTTTTTTCTGTAGAAATTTTTTCAAAATGTTATTTCTATAGAAAATTTTGTCAAAATTTTATTTCTATAGAATATTTTGTTAAAATTTTATTTCTATAGAAAATTTTGTCAAAATTTTATTTCTATAGATAATTTTGTCAAAATTTTATTTCTATAAATAGAAAATGTTGGCAAAATTTTATTGATATAGAAAATTTTTTCAAAATTTTATTTCTATAGAAAATTTTGTCAAAATTTTATTACTATAGAAAAATTTGTCAAAATTTTATTTCTTTAGAAAATTTTTGTAAAATTTTATTTCTAAATATAGAAAATTTTTTTGAAATTTTATTACTATAAAAAATTTTGTCAAAATTTTAGTTCTACAGAATTTTTTTTCAAAATTGTATTTCTATAGAAATTTTTATTTTTATACCCTCCACCATAGGATGGGGGGTATATTAACTTTGTCATTCCGTTTGTAACACATTGAAATATTGCTCTAAGATCCCCTAAACTATATATATTCTGGGTCGTGGTGAAATTTTGAGTCGATCTAAGCCTGTCCGTCCGTCCGTCCGTCCGTCTGTTGATATCACGCTAACTTCCGAACGAAACAAGCTATCGACATGGAACTTGGCACAAGTAGTTGTTATTGTTGTAGGTCGTATGGTTTTGGTAAATGGCTTGCGTCAAATTTCATCCGACCCAGCTGAAATATGATACATGGTACGTGATGAAATGTGGTACATTGCGCTAGTATATGGCCTCTAATAACCATGCCCAAATTGGTCCATATCGGTATATAGTTATATATAGCCGATACCCAAAAATAATCTACCAAAATTTTATTTCTATCAATGGTGGAGAGTACATAAGATTCGACCTGGCCGCGTATATGTTTGTTTTTTTTTTTTTGGTTTTTTATATAGAACATTTTGTCAAAATGTTATTTCTAAGGAAAATTTTGTCAAAATTTTATTTCTTTATAAAATGTTGTCAAAATTATAAAAAATTTTGTCAAAATTTTATTTCTATGGAAAATTCTATCACAATTTTATTTCTATAAAAAAGTCAAAATTTTATTACTATAGAAAATTTTGTCAAAATTTTATTTCTATAGAAAATTTTGTCAAAATTTTATTTCTATAGAAAATTTTGTCAAAATTTTTTATTTCTATAGAAAATTTTGTCAAAATTTTTATTTCTATAGAAAATTTTGTCAAAATTGTATTTCTATAGAAAACTTTCGTCAGAAAACTTGGAGAGGAATATTTTGCAAAATCTACCAAAACATGAAGAATTCTATCAAACAGTAAACAATCTACCAAACTGTAAAAAATCTACCATTTTTGGTAGAATTCTACCAAATGTGGCAACCGTTCTCCTGAGTCGATCTTGGTGTCCCTCCTTCGGTCCATGTATTTGTTGTTCATAAGATTCTGGTCGCAATTATTAACCGATTTCATTAAAGGGTGTGTTATGGGCACAAGGACGAACGCTATTGAATTTGGAAGAAATCGGATCAAATTTAGATATAGCTGCCATATACATGTGTATGTATAGCCCTATTTCGACAAATGGGGTAACCTTGCACTTTTTTATTAAGCGATCATCGTCAAATTTGGCACAAAGTAATCTGTTTTTTCACCCTTCAAGTCTACAAAAATTTCATCAAAATCGGTTCAGATTTAGCTATAGCTACCATATATATGTATCGCTCGATTTTCCAAAATTTGGTTCTAATAGCCCTTTTTATTTACCGATCTTACTCAAACCTGGCTTACTCTAATATGCAAAATAGTACTAACAATATGTGCAAAAAATCATCGAAATTGGTTCAGATTTAGCTATAGCTACAATATATATGCATTGCCCGATTTTCTATAATTTGGTCATAATGTCCGGTCTCACTCAAATTTAGCGAAAAAATAACCTTCTGTAGTATCAACCAAACCTGCAAAATATAATCCGAATCGGTTCATAGTTAGATATAGCTCCCATATATATGTATTGCCCGATTTTCAAAAATTTTCCTCTAATAAACTTATTTTTGACCATAATAGCCCCTATTTATTAACCAATCTTACTCAAATTTAGTGCAAGGTAACCTTCTCTGGTATCAACCAAACCTGCAAAATATTACCCAAATTGGTTCAGATTTAGATATAGCTCCCGTATATATGCTTCGCTCGATTTTCTCAAATTTGGCCATAATACTCTTATTTATCAAATTTCAAATGTAGATGTATTGTTAGTACATATATGTGAAATATCGTCTATGGCATCCCTTTTGTAGGGTACTTAAAATTCGTCCTGTTGAAACGTTTCGAACGGATTTACTTGTGTTTCATTTGTTTTTCTCGATATCAACCACAAACTGTTGGTGTCAGTATTTAGCACAGACTCAAAAAAAAAAATCAATAAATCTTCAGCTAATTCTCATACTAACCTTCATTGAATCTACGTCAGTTAATTTATATTTGTATAAATCGTAACCGCAAAGTTAGCATTTTGCTAGATTTGTTTTGTTTTTTGGATCAATGTATCACCTTGGTCTCATAGTGATATTGATAATAAATTTATTATCAATATTATTTTTAATTCTCTCTTTTATGCTATCATGAGATTAAAACTTAACTCACGTGCCTATTTGTCTGATTTATAATAAGAAAATAATATTTTTCATACAAATTTCTAGTCTAATCATAATTAAATTCATCGCAACTTGATTTGATGAAAACAAAAAACAACAAAAAAATATAAATAAAAACACCAATAAATTTATTTTGTTATGCAAATTTTTAGATAAACCATAAATGAACAACTTTTCAAAGACCATAGTAGACACTGGTGTACTCATCTTTAAACCTGGCGGAAGACCTATACCCGGTTTTATATTTTTAGGTCTTTTGTTTTATTACTTCTGGCATAGCTACTAAAGTGAAAAATTGTTTTGAAAAGGAAATGTTAAATGACTAAACAATAGAAACCCTAAAACGTTCTTTTGAAGATCCGTTAGAGTTTTCCTTATAGATAAATTAATTGTTTGTTTAATTTTTATGTTAATATTTTACTTATTTTTTAAATTTTTATTTCTCATTTTATTTGACTGGTTTTCCCATAGCCACTATCACAATAAATTCGAATTCTATTTTATTATCTTTTGTACATAAAGATTTTGTGATTTGCATTCTATACTTGTTATTGGAAAATTCAATTTAACATATGCAAGAATTTTTTTAATGCATCCATAGGAATGAAATAGATATTCCATTTGAACAAATTAAAATTAATCGATAAGTAAATTTTTTCGATATTGAAATCAAATCAAATCTTTACTTGATTTACACTAAATTCAAGCAGCGTTACCTCGGAGAATTTCTGATAAGTCCCCGGTCCAACAAAGAAAAACACTTTTTTTTTGTCAAAATTCGTTTTTATTATTCAACATAGTTCCCTTCAAGAGCGATACAACGATTATAACGACCTTCCAATTTTTTGATACCATTTTGGTAGTACTCCTTCGGTTTTGCCTCAAAATAGGCCTCAGTTTCGGCGATCATCTCTTCATTGCAGCCAAATTTTTTCCCTGCGAGCATCCTTTTGAGGTCTGAGAACAAGAAAAAGTCGCTGGGGGCTAGATCTGGAGAATACGGTGGGTGGGGAAGCAATTCGAAGTCCAATTCATCTATGTGTCAGACCGGGGACTTATCAGCCAACCTGTTAAATTCAATTCCTAGAAGAAAAAAAACGGGTAAGCAGTTGAAGTAAAAAACTGCTTATATCCTTGCGAAAGTAATCAAGATTTCCATTTAATAGTAATTGATTACCATCTTTGAACTAAGTTACCTCCAATATTATATGGAAATGAGAGTTTTTGCTAGGAATTTCTTAACATTTAAAGGGTGATTTGTTAAGAGCTTGATAACTTTTTTTTAAAAAAAAACGCATAAAATTTGCAAAATCTCATCGGTTCTTTATTTGAAACGTTAGATTGGTCCATGACATTTACTTTTTGAAGATAATTTCATTTAAATGTTGACCGCGGCTGCGTCTTAGGTGGTCCATTCGGAAAGTCCAATTTTGGGCAACTTTTACGAGCATTTCGGCCGGAATAGCCCGAATTTCTTCGGAAATGTTGTCTTCCACAGCTGGAATAGTTGCTGGCTTATTTCTGTAGACTTTAGACTTGACGTAGCCCCACAAAAAATAGTCTAAAGGCGTCAAATCGCATGATCTTGGTGGCCAACTTACCGGTCCATTTCTTGAGATGAATTGTTCTCCGAAGTTTTCCCTCAAAATGGCCATAGAATCGCGAGCTATGTGGCATGTAGCGCCATCTTGTTGAAACCACATGTCAACCAAGTTCAGTTCTTCCATTTTTGGCAACAAAAAGTTTGTTAGCATCGAACGATAGCGATCGCCATTCACCGTAACGTTGCGTCCAACAGCATCTTTGAAAAAATACGGTCCAATGATTCCACCAGCGTACAAACCACACCAAACAGTGCATTTTTCGGGATGCATGGGCAGTTCTTGAACGGCTTCTGGTTGCTCTTCACTCCAAATGCGGCAATTTTGCTTATTTACGTAGCCATTCAACCAGAAATGAGCCTCATCGCTGAACAAAATTTGTCGATAAAAAAGCGGATTTTCTGCCAACTTTTCTAGGGCCCATTCACTGAAAATTCGACGTTGTGGCAGATCGTAAGTCTATTCATGATGAAATTTCAAAGCATACTGAGCATCTTTCTCTTTGACACCATGTCTGAAATCCCACGTGATCTGTCAAATACTAATGCATGAAAATCCTAACCTCAAAAGAATCACCCTTTACAAATTGTTTAATCAATAAAGTGGTTACAATTAATTTATTATAAAGGCTATATATTTATTTTATCTATATATTTTTCTATTTCTAGGTAAGATTATTTGAATTACATCAATAACTCATATGGAAGAAAATTGCATTGGTAAGTTCTTTTTTTTGTGCGAATCTTAAGTTATCCAATATCGCATGTGGAAAAGCGTATTACACAACTTTTAGTTATTTATTTCTACTCTATAGAAAAAAAATTTTGAAAAAATTTTTTATAGACAAAATTTTCTATAGAAACAAAATTTTCTATGGAAATAATATTTTGACAAAATTTTCTATGGAAATAAAATTTTGACAACATTTTCTATGGAAATAAAATTTTGACATTTTCTATGGAAATAAAATTTTGACATTTTCTATGGAAATAAAATTTTGACAAAATTTTCTATAGAAATAAAATTTTGCCAAAAGTTTCTATAGAAATAAAATTTTGACAAAATTTTCGATAGAAATACAATTTTGACAAAATTTTCTATAGAAATAAAATTTTGACAAAATTTTCTATAGAAATAAAATTTTGACAAAATTTTCTATAGAAATAAAATTTTGACAAAATTTTCTATAGAAATAAAATTTTGACAAAATTTTCTATAGAAATAAAATTTTGACAAAATTTTCTATAGAAATAAAATTTTGACAAAATTTTCTATAGAACTACAAATTTTGACAAAATTTTCTATACAAATAAAATTTTGAAAAAATTTTCTATAAAAATAAAATGTTGACAAAATTTTCTATAGAAATAAAATGTTGACAAAATTTTCTATAGAAATAAAATTTTAACAAAATTTTCTATAGAAATAAAATTTTGACAAAATTTTCTATAGAAATAAAATTTTAACAAAATTTTCTATAGAAATATAATTTTGACAAAATTTTCTATAGAAATAAAATTTTGACAAAATTTTCTATAGAAATAAAATTTTGACAAAATTTTCTATAGAAATAAAATTTTGACAAAATTTTCTATAGAAATAAAATTTTGACAAAATTTTCTATAGAAATAAAATTTTGACAAAATTTTCTATAGCAATAAAATTTTGACAAAATTTTCTATAGAAATAAAATGTTGACAAAATTTTCTATAGAAATAAAATTTTGACAAAATTTTCTATAGAAATAAAATGTTGACAAAATTTTCTATAGAAATAAAATGTTGACAAAATTTTCTATAGAAATAAAATTTTGGCAAAATTTTCTATAGAAATACAATTTTGGCAAAATTTTCCTATAGAAATACAATTTTGACAAAATTTTCCTATAGAAATAAAATTTTTGCAAACATTTCCTTAGAAATAAAATTTTGGTAAAAATTTTCTATAGAAATAAAATTTTGACAAAATTTTCTATAGAAATAACATTTTGACAAAATTTTCTATAGAAATAAAATTTGGACAAAATTTTCTATAGAAATAAAATTTTGTCGTTTTTTTATTTCAGCTTAAAACCATACATTGACTAAACTACAAGAGTAGCTTAACCAACAAAGGAAAAGAATGTTTGTCAAATTTATTTGGGCAAAGCCCTATAGACTGCAAGATGGTTGGATGGACGCACGTTTCGGAATTACCACATTCCTCATCAGCATCCTCTACTTGCAGCAAAACTATCAACAAATTATCAGAATAAATTCAGGCAGTTTATTAAACCCAACAAAAACCACACTTGAACCCTCCGAAAAAATGTTTTACATTGATAGCCGGCTTATGCCAAATGAATTCGAAACAAACATATCTCTTTTCCTATGCCACTGTCAAATCATCGATTTGAATTCACATGGCTGGGTTTATTTTGAGCGTGCCTCCTCTTCTTTTTCCATTTGTTTTGTTTTGTTATTGTTGGTTTTGTTCTTTAAGCATTGTTGTCGTTTTTTTATTTCAGCTTAAAACCATACATTGACTAAACTACAAGAGTAGCTTAACCAACAGAGGAAAAGAATGTTTGTCAAATTTATTTGGGCAAAGCCCTATAGACTGCAAGATGGTTGGATGGACGCACGTTTCGGAATTACCACATTCCTCATCAGCATCCTCTACTTGCAGCAAAACTATCAACAAATTATCAGAATAAATTCAGGCAGTTTATTAAACCCAACAAAAACCACACTTGAACCCTCCGAAAAAATGTTTTACATTGATAGCCGGCTTATGCCAAATGAATTCGAAACAAACATATCTCTTTTCCTATGCCACTGTCAAATCATCGATTTGAATTCACATGGCTGGGTTTATTTTGAGCGTGCCTCCTCTTCTTTTTCCATTTGTTTTGTTTTGTTATTGTTGGTTTTGTTCTTTAAGCATTGTTGTCGTTTTTTTATTTCAGCTTAAAACCATACATTGACTAAACTACAAGAGTAGCTTAACCAACAGAGGAAAAGAATGTTTGTCAAATTTATTTGGGCAAAGCCCTATAGACTGCAAGATGGTTGGATGGACGCACGTTTCGGAATTACCACATTCCTCATCAGCATCCTCTACTTGCAGCAAAACTATCAACAAATTATCAGAATAAATTCAGGCAGTTTATTAAACCCAACAAAAACCACACTTGAACCCTCCGAAAAAATGTTTTACATTGATAGCCGGCTTATGCCAAATGAATTCGAAACAAACATATCTCTTTTCCTATGCCACTGTCAAATCATCGATTTGAATTCACATGGCTGGGTTTATTTTGAGCGTGCCTCCTCTTCTTTTTCCATTTGTTTTGTTTTGTTATTGTTGGTTTTGTTCTTTAAGCATTGTTGTCGTTTTTTTATTTCAGCTTAAAACCATACATTGACTAAACTACAAGAGTAGCTTAACCAACAGAGGAAAAGAATGTTTGTCAAATTTATTTGGGCAAAGCCCTATAGACTGCAAGATGGTTGGATGGACGCACGTTTCGGAATTACCACATTCCTCATCAATGTGAAAAAATGTTCTATAGAAATAAAATTTTTACAGAATTTGCTATAGAAATAATATGTTGACAGACTTTTCTATAGAAATAAAAGTTTGAGAAAATTTTCTATAGAAATAACATTTTGACAAAATATTCTATAGAAATAAAATTTTGACAAAATTTTCAATAGAAATAAAATTTTGACAAAATTTTCTAAAGAAATAAAATTTTAACAAAATTTTCTATAGAAATAAAATTTTAACAAAATTTTCTATAGAAATAAAATTTTCACAAAATTTTCTATAGAAATAACATTTTGACAAAATTTTCTATGGAAATAAAATTTTCACTTTTATTGAATCCAGTTCAACATCTATTTTTTATACCCTTCATTTCTACTCTACACATGACTTAATCCTAATGAATTATTAGAAATTTATCTAAATATGAATAAGTAAATACTAATTTGTTTTGAATTACATTCCCGCATTTATAATGAAATTAATAATATGGTAACACCAAGTCGGATGGTATGGCAAATGGACCATATCGAACTACTTTTATAGCCCCTATAAAACCGACTATAGAAAATTTTCCCAAAATTTTATTTCCAAAAAAACAAATTGACAAAATTTTATTTGTATAGAAAATTTTCTCAAAATTTTATTTCTATAGAAAAATTTCTTAACATTTTATTTCTATAGATATTTTTTCTCAAAATTTAATTTCTATAGAAAATGTTGTAAAAATTTTATTTCTATAGAAAATTTTGTCAAAATTTTATTTCCATAAAAAATTTTGTCAAAATTTTATTTCTATAGAAAATTTTGTCAAAATTTTATTTCTATAGAAAATTTTGTCAAAATGTTATTTCTATAGAAAATTTTGTCAAAATTTTATTTCTATAGAAAATTTTGTCAAAATTTTATTTCTATAGAAAATTTTGTCAAATTTGTATTTCTATAGAAAATTTTGTTAAAATTTTATTTCTATAGAAAATTGTCTTAAAATTTCATTTCTATAGAAAATTTTGTCAAAATTTTATTGCTATAGAAAATTTCGTCAAAATTTTATTTCTATAGATGTCAAAATTTTATTTCTATAGAAAATTTTGTCAAAATTTTATTTCTATAGAAAATTTTGTCAAAATTTTATTTCTATAGAAAATTTTGTCAAAAGTTTACTTCTATATAAAATTTTGTCAAAATTTTATTTCTATAGAAAATTTTGTCAAAATTTAATTTCTATAGAAAATTTTGCCAAAATTTTATTTTTATAGAAATTTTTTTCAAAATTTTATTTCTATAGAAAATTTTCTTAAAATTTCATTTCTATAGAAAATTTTGTCAGAATTTTATTTCTATAGAAATTTTCTCAAAATTTTATTTCTATAGAAAATTTTGACAAAATTTTATTTCTATAGAAAATTTTGACAAAATTTTATTTCTATAGAAAATTTTGACAAAATTTTATTTCTATAGAAAATTTTGTCAAAATTTTATTTCTGTAGAAAATTTTGTCAAAAGTTTACTTCTATATAAAATTTTCTCAAAATTTTATTTCTATAGAAAATTTTGTCAAAATTTTATTTCTATAGAATATTTTGTCAAAGATTTAATTCTATAGAAAATTTTGCCAAAATTTTATTTCTATAGAAAATTTTGTCAAAATTTTATTTCTATAGAAAATTTTGTCAAAATTTTAATTCTATACGAAATTTTTTCAACATTTTATTTCTATAGAAAATTTTGTCAAAATTTAATTTCAATAGAAAATTTTGTCAAAATTTTATTTTTATAGAATATGTTGTCAAAAACTTTCTCAAAATTTTATTTTTATAGAAATTTTTGTCAAAATTTTATTTCTATAGAAAATTTTCTTAAAATTTTATTTCTATAGAAAATTTTATCCAAATTTTATCTCTTTAGAAATGTTGCTAAAAATTTTATTTCTATGGAAAATTCTTTAAAAATTTTATTTCCATTAAAAAGTTTGTCACAATTTTATTTCTATAGAAAATTTTGTCAAAATTTTATTTCTATAGAAAATTTTGTCAAAATTTTATTTCTATAGAAAATTTTGTCAAAAATTTATTTCTATAGAAAATTTTGTCAAAATTTTATTTCTATAGAAAATTTTGTCAACATTTTATTTCTATAGAAAATTTTGTCAAAATTTTATTTCTATAGAAAATTTTGTCAAAATTTTATTTCTACAGAATATTTTGTCAAAGATTTAATTCTATAGAAAATTTTGCCAAAATTTTATTTCTATAGAAAATTTTGTCAAAATTTTATTTCTATAGAAAATTTTGTCAAAATTTTATTTCTATAGAAAATTTTGTCAACATTTTATTTCTATAGAAAATTTTGTCAAAATTTTATTTCTATAGAAAATTTTGTCAAAATTCTATTTCTATAGAGAATTTTGTCAAAATTTTGATTTCTATAGGAAATTTTGTCAAAATTTTATTTTTATAGAATATGTTGTAAAAATTTTATTTCTATAGAAAATTTTCTCAAAATTGTATTTCTATAGAAAATTTTGTCAAAAAATTATTTCTATAGGAAATTTTGTCAACATTTGATTTCTATAGAAAATTTTGTAAAAATTTCTATATAAAAATGTATTCTTTTTAACCCTTTTTCCCCCGTGTACTCGATTTACCCTAATGGTACTGCGTATTTCTTCATCCATGAAATTGATGTTAAGAAAAAAATAAATGAAACAAACAAACGATTATGGTCAAGATGGCGTGGCGTATGTGACTTTAAGCACGATTCCTGGATTCATTTTAAATTGGAAAATAAATTTTTATAATTAAAAAAAGAACAGTATCGTTTGGTTTTTGTTATTTTTGGGTTTTATATCTAACAGTCTGTAAAATGGGGATTTTTGTTGTGGTTTTGAATGAAACGATTTTCGTGTGTGATTTTTGTAGTTTTCTCATTCTGAGCCATAACAATTCTGTCTTGTCGGTGGTTGTCAATCCTCACGACAATGATCATTTAATCGAACGTGCATGGATTACGAAAATTTAAGTTAGCTAGCAAGCAGTTGCGAAATATTTTAAATTTATTTTAAAATTTCTTTTATTAAGGATAGCCAATAAATCAAGGGTAAAAAAACCCAACCCCCGATTGATGGTGGGTGTTTTATCGCCATTTAAAAATTTATGACTTTCGAATGTTGTGTGACAAACTCTCTAGTTTCTAATGGTAATAATTCGTTTTGTTATATAATTAAAATTCCCAACTAATATTTATTTCATCTCATCAGCGACACTCATATGTTAGTGCATTGCAATTGTTTTCAGTTTGAAATTATATGGGCTCATTAATCTTTCACTGGGCACTCCTCCTCCAGGTGGGAAAAACGACAATTTCTTACAGCTTCTAGGCACGATGTGAATATTGGATTTGTAAAATAAGAAACTGTAACAGTTTTTGTTTTTTTTTTTAATACTTAAGGGGGCGCAAATATATTACGAACTGTGGCAATTATTAAAATTATTGTGAAAAATAGTAATTATTGATGTAGAACAAAAAAAAAGGAAGGTATTCAGGCATGACTGCTCATCTACCGCTAGGGAAATTTTCAGTAGGCTTTAAATAGGTTTGTGTGGTAAATGGACTCCGAAAAAGGATTTGCTTTGTAAATGCACTCAAAAAAAAAAAAATAAGCGGTTTTTTCATGTGTCACCCATTTTCCACACTTTTGGATATATCCCATAGCTTTTAAACGGTCAGAAATTGTTTGTTGTGCAATATTTAACATTGATGCCATGTGCTTCAAACCATCTTTTGAATGTTGCTTCTGATAGGGCATGATCACCATTTACCTCGACAAGCAATCGTTGCGATTCTGCAGCATTTTTCCTAAATGAAAACAAAAAATTAATGCTATCCACAAATGGTATCAAATTCAACATTCTTAACACGAAGAAAAAATATGATGTCTGATTAATGACTTGATGTATACTAAATATTATTCACAGATGCCATAGCGAACACAAAAAAAAAACAATAAATAAGGGCTCGTTCCCAACATTTTTATCTTGACGCTCACTTCATACCGGTACTTATATCAAAAGATCTTGGCTTTACCTTTTTGGCATGAATTCTAGCTTTATATCTAACACGAAAAAAGTGAACTGTTTTATGCACACAGAGAAGGAATATGATCACTTCCTAAAGCCAACTGTTATTTTTGGATGGTGTAGATTTTTTTTCACAAAAATATTGTTTTCTCGCCAAACATAAAATAATGCTTCAGGTTTTGAGAATTAGTTAAGAGACTTTGCAGCATACACTGGATTTTGTCGTATAATTTTTTTTGTTTCATTTTCTGATAATTTTTTGGTGTTTGCTATGGAAAATAAATTCCAAAGAAATATTTTATTGTTTATTTTATTGTCATTGTCCGACTGCAGCATTTGTCATCGCCTCGATTCCGATTCCGGAATCTAAGTGCTCAAGAATCCAAATCAAATTGTCCGGTGTGACCTATCTTCGAGCATGATGTCTGCCGACATACGTATATACGCATTGTCTTAAAGTAAAATTGAAGAAAAAAATAAATTAATCTTAAATAAAATAAAAAAAAAAAAAACAGTAAGGAAAGTCTAAAGTCGGGCGGGGCCGACTATATTATACCCTGCACCACTTTGTAGATCTAAATTTTCGATACCATATCACATACGTCAAATGTGTTGGGGGCTATATATAAAGGTTTGTCCCAAATACATACATTTAAATATCACTCGATCTGGAAGAATTTGATAGACTTCTACAAAATCTATAGACTCAAAATTTAAGTCGGCTAATGCACTAGGGTGGAACACAATGTTAGTAAAAAAATATGGGAAACGTTTAAATCTGAAGCAATTTTAAGGAAACTTCGAAAAAGTTTATTTATGATTTATCGCTCGATATATATGTATTAGAAGTTTAGGAAAATTAGAGTCATTTTTACAACTTTTCGACTAAGCAGTGGCGATTTTACAAGGAAAATGTTAGTATTTTGACCATTTTTGTCGAAATCAGAAAAACATATATATGGGAGCTATATCTAAATCTTAACCGATTTCAACCAAATTTGGCACGCATAGCTACAATGCTAATTCTACTCCCTGTGCAAAATTTCAACTAAATCGGAGTTAAAAATTGGCCTCTGTGGTCATATGAGTGTAAATCGGGCGAAAGCTTTATATGGGAGATATATCCAAATCTGAACCGATTTCAAGCAAATTTGGCACGCATAGTTACAACGCTAATTCTACTCCCTATGCAAAATTTCAACTAAAATTAGCCTCTGTGGGCAAATGAGTGTAAATCGGGCGAAAGCTATATATGGGAGCTATATCTAAATCTGAACCAATTTTGCTGATATTTTGCAAGTTTTTCGAGACTCATAAAATATTCGGATGTACGGAATTTGAGGAAGATCGGTTGATATACACGCCAATTATGACCAGATCGGTGAAAAATATATATGGCAGCTATATCTAAATCTGAACCGATTTTTTCCAAAATCAATAGGGATCGTCTTTGAGCCGAAACAGGACCCTATACCAAATTTTAGGACAATCGGACTAAAACTGCGAGCTGTACTTTGCACACAAAAATACATCAACAGACAGACAGACGGACAGACAGACAGACGGACATCGCTAAATCGACTCAGAATTTAATTCTAAGCCGATCCGTATACTAAAAGGTTGGTCTATGATTACTCCTTCTTGGCGAACATACAAATGCACAAACTTATTATACCCTGTACCACAGTAGTGGTGAAGGGTATAAATATATATTAAATTTAAATTTAAATAAATTAATTTCGATCTTTCAAATAAAATTAAATGTTCGTGGGCATAAGAATGGAATCGAGCTAAATTTTTACGACTCCGACTCGGACTCCACAGTTTTGGTCATGCTACATTCATTTCTTCTAATAGCGACTAATAAATATGCCTTGAATTACACTGAAAAAAATATTTACGTGATATTAAAGATTACGCAATTTAAATTTTAGGATGTACAATTTACAAAATATTAAGGATAAATTTCTTTAAAATAACGAAATTTTATTTAAAAGTAGGTTTATAATGTTAGCTTCCAAAAAACTTTTGTATTAAATTTAGGACACAACTTTTGAAAATTTGCGTACCGCCGTTAAAGTCATATGTCTTTGAACTAAGAGCAAATTATCCTAAATTTAAAGAAACACATATTTTGATTTAAAGAAATCGTCCTTAAATTAACTGAAATATTGAATCTTTAGATTTAAGATAAAAACGCTTCAAATATAGGCTGAGACTTATTCGAAGGATTTTTTATTTTTCGTATATTTGTTTGTATGAGGATAGCTTTATTAATATATCGCAAAAAGAGAAAGAAAATTCAATAAATGAGACCTGTATCCTAATTTTAATTTTTTTGATGCTAGATTTAAAGCCAGATAGGTCGCTAAAAAATGTCTTTGGTTCGGAATCAATACCAAAATCCTTAAGGGAAGGCCAAATTTTTAGATCCAAGTAAACTTTTTTTGACTGTACCTTTTGCGAAAATTGAACTAAATTGTATTCCATTTTTTGCGATTTCCATAATACGTTGTTAAAATAACGAACATTTACTGACCTTTTTGGATTTTTAACTATCATTTGCGAAATCCTTCATTCGCATTAAAGTGTGGTGTGTTTTTTTCTTCTTGATTTTGCTTTCAGATATTGGCCAGAGAAAAACATTTTCAAAATTGATTAACCTTATTAAGTCATATTTCTCCAAAAGAAGTAGTTTAGAATTTCCTAAAATTTGTAAATTTTACAAAAGTAGGTCCATCTTGAACTAGGGCATTGGAGACATTTTTGCAATTCTCTAATTCCAGTTTTATCCTTAAAATTATACATTCTTTTTCCTGATGGATTCACTTTTTATGTTTATGGATTCACTTTTTATGTTATTATGTTATTATGACCACATAGTGGTCAGGGTATAATAACTTTGATCTGCCAAAAAAATGTGCTTACCAGAAATATTGATTTTAGACCCCATAAAATATATACCGATCGACTCAGAATCACCTCCTGAGTCGATCTAGCCCTTGGTGTCCGTCAGTTCGTCCGTCCATGTATTTGTTGTACGCAGGATTCCGGTCGCAATTATTAACTGATTTTGATGAAAGTTGGTGCGTGGCGCTTGTTTGGAACAAGGACGAACGCTATTGAGTTTAGAAAAAATCGGATCAAATTTAGATATGTTATAGCTCCCATATATATGTATCGCCCGATTTCAATAAATGGCCTCATTTACTAACCGATTGGCATCAAATTTGCCACACAGTAATCTAATTTACCACCCTTCAAGTGTGCAAAATTTTATCGAAATCGGTTCAGATTTAGATATAGCTCCCATATATATGTATAGCCCGACTTTCCCAAATTTGGCCATAAGTCCCTTATTTATCAACCGATCTTACTCAAAGTTGGCCAAATCTAATCTCCTATAGTACTGACTATATGCGCAAAAAATCATAGAAATCAGTTCAGATTTAAATATAGCTCCCATATATATGTATCGCCCGATTTTACAAAATTTGGTCATAATAGCCTTATGTATTAACCGATCTTACTGAAATTTAGCAAAAATTAACCTTCTGAGGTATCAACCAGACCTGCAAAATATCATTCAAATTAGTTCAGATTTAGATATAGCTCCCATATATATGCAGCGCCCGATTTTCAAAAATTTGCCCCTTATAACCTCTGTGGTATCAACAAAACCTGGAAAATTTCATCCAAATCGGTTAAGATTTAGATATAGCTCCTATATATAAAGGGTGATTTGTTAAGAGCTTGATAACTTTTTTTTAAAAAAAAACGCATAAAATTTGCAAAATCTCATCGGTTCTTTATTTGAAACGTTAGATTGGTCCATGACATTTACTTTTTGAAGATAATTTCATTTAAATGTTGACCGCGGCTGCGTCTTAGGTGGTCCATTCGGAAAGTCCAATTTTGGGCAACTTTTTCGAGCATTTCGGCCGGAATAGCCCGAATTTCTTCGGAAATGTTGTCTTCCAAAGCTGGAATAGTTGCTGGCTTATTTCTGTAGACTTTAGACTTGACGTAGCCCCACAAAAAATAGTCTAAAGGCGTCAAATCGCATGATCTTGGTGGCCAACTTACCGGTCCATTTCTTGAGATGAATTGTTCTCCGAAGTTTTCCCTCAAAATGGCCATAGAATCGCGAGCTGTGTGGCATGTAGCGCCATCTTGTTGAAACCACATGTCAACCAAGTTCAGTTCTTCCATTTTTGGCAACAAAAAGTTTGTTAGCATCGAACGATAGCGATCGCCATTCACCGTAACGTTGCGTCCAACAGCATCTTTGAAAAAATACGGTCCAATGATTCCACCAGCGTACAAACCACACCACACAGTGCATTTTTCGGGATGCATGGGCAGTTATTGAACGGCTTCTGGTTGCTCTTCACTCCAAATGCGGCAATTTTGCTTATTTACGTAGCCATTCAACCAGAAATGAGCCTCATTGCTGAACAAAATTTGTCGATAAAAAACGGATTTTCTGCCAACTTTTCTAGGGCCCATTCACTGAAAATTCGACGTTGTGGCAGATCGTAAGTCTATTCATGATGAAATGTCAAAGCATACTGAGCATCTTTCTCTTTGACACCATGTCTGAAATCCCACGTGATCTGTCAAATACTAATGCATGAAAATCCTAACCTCAAAAGAATCACCCTTTATATATATAAATATGCATCGATTTTCCAAAATTTTGGCCATAAGAGACTTATTAACGAATGTTACACAAATTTCTAATATTGATTAGCCGATCTTAGTTAGACTTACATGTAGCTCTTACATAAATATATTCCAAGTTTCACAAATTTTGATTTATTACCCTCTTTTTTGAGAATTGACTCAATATTAGTGTCATACTAACTCCATAGGTTCAAAATAAACTATAAAAACTGTCATATTCATGTACCCCTTAATGTTCTTATGTTAAATATGGAAATACGGGTTTCCCCCAAAACCTATACCATTGATACCCCACAAACAATTTTTACTAATTCAGTAGGAAATGCGGGTTTCCACCAAACCTATACCATTAATAACCCACAAACAATTTTTACTAATTCAGTAGGGTGGTTTAGGGTATGATATAGTTGACCTCGCCCGACTTTCTACTTTACTCACTTGTTTTTTTAAGTGAACAAATGCCTACTTCGATTTTTATTTTATTTTCATAAATTGAAAATCGATTTGGGCTTTTCCTTTCTAAAATCAAAGTCTTGACATTTTTTAAGTTTTATAATCGATGGAAAAAGTTTATTACAATTCCAAATATCATAGTTGGTATTTACCCCATACCTGGTCCAAGCTACGTAGAATAAACAATTAATAATAGTCTTCATTATAAAACATAATCACCACAAAGAGTGTGATTACTAAGAAACCATCAAGGGTGTTTTCCATTTGAAAGCACATGTTTCTAAGATTTCCAATCATGTGAATGCACGTGAATTATGAAGGAAATAAAATTTTCAGAATTGTTGTTGCTTTTTTCAGAAAAAAATACAAATCTTGGACTTTCCCTACTAGCCTAAGCAATTAATGTAATAAAATAAAATTTTATAGTATATAATATTTTTTTTGCTTCTGTATTTCATAAATAATTGCTTACAATTCTTTTTTTTGCTTTTTAATTTTTTTCTATCAATTTTGAGAATTTATTGTGTTTTTGCTTTATTACCACTGACACTGACGGCTAGCTTAATTGAATTGAATGGTCAAGGCAAGTGGCATTGTGTACAGCTTTTCCAGTAAAATAGACAACTACTTTTTCATATGAAATAATCGCGCATTTTAACATTGCGAAATATGAAGCATTAATAATTATCATTAACTAATGGAAATACGAAAGAAAGTAAAAAATAAGGGGGTTCCAGCAGAACTAAAATATTTGAAAAATTTCCATATCAGGTTTCTTTGGTATTGGAGGCAGCGTTGCCACAATGTATTTTTATGTTGGACCAACATTTTTCCAAAATTGAACCAAAATTCGTACCAGCGGACCATTTTCCAAATTAAATTAATGTAATTTAAAAGTCAAAAAATTTTCCAAAATTTTATTTCTATAGAAAATTTTGTCCAAATTTTATTTCTATAGAACATGTTGTCCAAATGTTATTTCTATAGAAAATTTTGTCCAAATTTTATTTCTATAGAAAATTTTGTCCAAATTTTATTTTTATAGAACATTTTGTCCACATTTTACTTCTATAGAAAATTTTGTCCACATTATATTTCTATAGAAAATTTTGTCCAAATTTTATTTCTATAGAAAATTTTGTCAAAATTTTATTTCTATAGAAAATTTTGTCCAAATTTTATTTCTATAGAAACTTTTGTCGAAGTTTTATTTCTATAGAAAATTTTGTCCAAATTTTATTTCTATAGAAAATGTTGTCAAGATTTTATTTCTATAGAAAATTTTGTCCAAATTTTATTTCTATAGAAAATTTTGTCCAAATTTTATTTCTATAGAAAATTTTGTATAAATTTTATTTCTATAGAAAATTTTGTACAAATTTTATCTATATATATAAAATTCAAATTATGTTTGTTTATTTGTTTGTTTGTTTATTTGTATGTTCCGGGTTGGCGCGAAAACGGCTGAACCGATTTACTTGAAACTTTCAGAGATCGTGGGGGGCACTCATGTGCTGAAAATAGGGTACCTCATTTTTTGACATATGGTCGCGGAGAGGAACCTCCCCTTTGTCCGACTTTTTGAAAATTAGACCAAAGTTGACCGATTTGCTTGAAATTTTCATTGAAGATTGGGGTTGGCAGCTAGACAAAGATCCGCTACTTTTTATTTCGATATTTGGTGGCAGAGGGGGGCCTCCCCTTTGTTCGACTTTTTTAAAGTACAGTGAAAAAACTAAAATTCTCTAAATTATCTGAGATTTACAGAAAACATGTGATGAGGTTATGGGATTAATATGGGGTACCTGATGATTTCATATGTGGATGGGGAGGGGGACCTCCCCCTTGCCCTACTTTTTGAAACTTGGAACAAAATTATGCGATTTGCTTGAAATTTTCATTGAATGTTGGGGTTGGCATCTAGACAAAAATCCGCTACATTATTTTTCGGTATTTGGTCGGGTAGGGGGACCTCCTCTTTGCCGATTTTTTTTTTTGTTTTTGAAAGTACAAACAAAACTAAACTCCCCCGACTGAAATTTACGGAAAAACGGGTTATGAAATTTATATCACTTTCCTGATTTTTTAATAAAAATAAAAGGGCATAGGGAGACATCCGCTTCTCTTAAGTACATACAGAGAAACAATTAAACTTTACCGAGTTACTTGAGGACTGGGGAGAGGTTACGATATTAATAGTTGATACCTGATTTTGTGATATTTGGACGGAAGAGAGGCCGCCCCTTTAGGCTTATAATTTGTTTGACATTTTCTGGGACGTTTACAAAAGATACGCTACATCACTTTTCGATATTTGGTCGGGGAGGAGGTCATCCTCTAAAACTGCAAAAAACAAAATTAAGTTTTCTTGAAATTTACAAAAGCAGTGGGGGAAGGTTATGAACGAAGAGGCAACCTTCCTTGCCCCACACTTGAAGGAAAGTTTCAAGAATTTTCAGGGAAGGTTAGGTGCTATTCACTACGGTGTTTGTCGATATTGTATCGGGGAAAGTGACGTCCCTTTAAAACAATAGAGCAAAATTTAAACATCGCCGATCTACTTGAAATTTACAGGGAACGTGGGAACATCGCCGATCTACTTGAAATTTACAGGGAACGTGGGAATTCTATCGAAGTAAATTCTATCGATTTACTTCGATAGAATTTATAGGGACCATTGAGTAGTTGCGAAATTAATATAGGGTACGTGATAGTCCGATATCAGGTCGGAGTGGTGCGAAGGTGGGGAGAGGGTGCCCTTTTGTCCGTTTTTTTTTTCTTAAATTGAAAGTAGAGGGTTGTCCATAAATTGGAACTCGGTACATAATTTTATGATTTTTGCACAGGCTTCTGCCAGACTTCTTTTTAGTAAAGAACTTAAATTTACATGAAATTGGTAGCCAACGTAGAGGGTACATCATTTTCCAACATTTTAGTAAATGTTAATGTGGTAAAATTTTTTACTACGTTTGCTTTTTCCGATTTATTGGATAATATAGTGCTTAATTTTCAGATTTGTTGAGGAAAAGGATACCTTTCCTTGACAAACCACACTTAAAATTCACAAGAAATATAGAAGATTGTCCAACTACTTGAATACAGAACATTATTAAAAAAATTTGGAGGAAAGGGTACACCCTCTACCGCCGTATTTGTACCTATAAACGAAGAATCAAGTAGTCCGATTTGTTTAAATGAATTCAAATCTTTTCGAATTTGTTTTCAGCACGAAAGATATAGTTGACTAAGTTATCGCAAAATGTTCCTCCAAATACGCTTCGGAAGGCGCAGCGAAGTGGGCCGGGTTACGCTAGTTTCTATATAAAATTTTGTCCAAATTTTACTTCTATAAAAATTTTTGTCCACATTTTATTTCTACAGAAAATTTTATCAAAATTTTATTTCTATAGAAAATATTGTCCAAATTTTATCGCTATAGCAAATTTTGTAAAAATTTTATTTCTATAGAAAATATTGTCCAAATTTTATTTCTATAGAAAATTTTGTCCAAATTTTATTTCTATAGAAACTTTGTCCAAATTTTATTGCTAAAGGGTGATACGGTCAAAATTTGGTCAAGGGAAAACGCGTGTAAATCGGTGAAATCGTTTATTTAAAAAATCAAATTAATTTTTTTTTCAAGTTCAATTAGTATAAAATTCAGGAAAAATATTCAGTCAGGGCCTCACGCTTGACACCTGCCATCAGATGTTGTACAGCCACCTTGTCCACCTTCTTCGCCGCAGAAAGCCAGTTTGCCTTGAACTGCTGCTCGTCCTTAGCAGTTTTTTTGGTCTTCTTTAGGTTCCGCTTGACAATAGCCCAGTATTTCTCAATTGGGCGGAGCTCTGGCGTGTTGGGAGGGTTCTTGTCCTTGGGAACCGCCTGCACGTTGTTGGCGGCGTACCACTCCATGGCCTTTTTACCGTAATGGCAAGATGCCAAATCCGGCCAAAGCAGTACGGAACAACCGTGTTTCTTCAGGAAAGGCAGCAGACGTTTATTCAAACACTCCTTCACGTAAATTTCTTGGTTGACAGTCCCGGAAGCTATGAAAATGCTGCTTTTCAAGCCACAGGTACAGATGGCTTGCCAAACCAGATATTTTTTTGCGAACTTTGACAGTTTTATGTGCTTGAAAATATCTGCTACCCCTTCCTTTTGCCGTATAAAACTCCTGCTGCTTGTAGTCGGCTTTGACGTAGGTTTCCATTAGGTCCATTATTCCAAATTTGGTCCAAATTTTATTCTATGGAAAATTTTGTCAAAATTTTATTTCTATAGAAAATTTTGTCAAAATTTTATTTCTATAGAAAATTTTGTCAAGATTTTATTTCTATAGAAAATTATGTCAAAATTTTATATCTATAGAAAATTTTGTCCAAATTTTATTTCTAAAGAAAATTTTGCCAAAATTTTATTTCTATAGAAAATTGTGTCAAAATTTTAATTCTGTAGAAAATTTTGTCAAGATTTTATTTCTATAGAAAATTATGTCAAAATTTTATATCTATAGAAAATTTTGTCCAAATTTTATTTCTAAAGAAAATTTTGTCCAAATTTTATTTCTATAGAAAATTTTGTCCAAATTTTGTTTCTATAGAAAATTTTATTTCTACACACAAAAAAATTTTTTTCTGATTCAATCACGAAATTAATTGATCCAATTAATTTTTTAATTGAATTGTCTTCAATCACGAAAATGATAGTATCAATCACAGTTTTAATTGGGCATAGAAAAAATTCTTGATTAAAATATTAATTGATGTCATTGGCAATTTTCAATTAATTTTTTAATTGATTCAATTAAAAATTTAATTGATTTTGAATGCAAACCCTAATTAATTTTTTATTTAAAAAGGTAACTATTTTCAATTACTTTCTGAATTGGCTTAGAGTTTTTATTTGGATTAAGAAATGTTCATCACTTTTTTTAACTGACTTAGTCTTTCGAATTTGATTAAAAAGTTAATTGTATCAATTAATTTTTTAATTAAAAATTTTAAAATTTTCAATCATTGACTTAATTAACTTTATGTTCTATCTTGATTAAAAAGTTAATTGTATCAATTAATTTATTAATTGAAAAAATATTCAACTTCAATTAACTTTTTAATTGGAAATATTTTGGTGATATTTTTTTCTGTGTATAGAAAATTTTGTCCAAATTTTATTTTGATAGAAAATTTTGTCCAAATTTTATTTCTATAAAAAATTTTGTCAGAATTTTATTTCTATAGAAAATTTTATCAAAATTTTATTTCTATAGAAAATATTGTCCAAATTTTATTTCTACAGAAAATTTTGTCCAAATTTTATTTCTATAGAAAATTTTTTCAAAATGTTATTTCTATTGAACATTTTGTTAAAATTTTATTTCTATAGAAAGTTATAATTTTATATCTATACAAAAATTTTTAAAGTTTATTTCTTTACAAAATTTTTTGTTAAAATTTTATTTCTATAGACATTTTGGTCTAAAGAAAATTTCGTCAAAATTTTAAAAATTTTGAAAAATTGCCGATTTAACGAGAATGGACCAAAATCAACCAAGTTCCATTTGGTCCGACCATCGGACCAAATTTAAAATTTAATAATTTTTTGGACCAATTTTGGTCCGATCGAACCAAAATTGCAACCCCGATTAGAGGATGTATTGCGAAATTACTCTATTCTAGGATTTCAAATAAACAAAGTCTCTAGTTACTCGATCGTCTTAGGCCCAAAATATTTCCTTCAAATAAGCTTATTCCCGTTCCTATTTAAATTCTGGAGAAGATGAGTTGAAATAGATTTTAGATCTGCACACAAAATTTGTTTTTGTGATTCAATCACGGAAGTAATTGATTCAATCATTTTTTTTTTATTGAAACATCTTCACTCACAGAAATGATAGTATCAAAAAAACTGACAGTTAATTAAAAAATTAATTGGTCCAATTAAAAAATTACTTACATTGAAATCGTTCGATGCAATGCAGTCTCGGTACAACTAACCTTTTTTGGTGTATGAATTCTATAATTGGCATTGTTTCCAAAATAAATTCTCATATTCTAGAGGCAATTCTTGCCCCGTTGTAATCAAACAAACCAAGCAAATAAAAATCTTTCTTATTTGGCTTCCCCCTTTAATAATTTGTTTAAATTATGAGGATTTATGACGGTCATAATTATTGATTGTCATAAAATGTCTAAAAAATCAAGGAAGATATTTTCTTTGTTCTGTCACAAAAATCCCGACAATTCAATCAACAATGGCTTACATTTTACCTTTACGAAAATGGCAGTGAATTTTTGTGCCAAAAAATTACATAAAATCGATTTTTTTCAATGACCTTAGATACACTAAAAAAAAATGGGACACTAAAGTCAATTTAACTTAATTTTAGTTTATTGAATTTTCAAGTCTTATTTAAATTTTCCTTAATATAAGTTTATTCACTTATTTTTTTGTATACTTTAGTTAAATAAACTCAAACAAGTATATGCGGCTGTAAGTTCGGCCAAGCCGAATCTTCCACCATGGTTTACATAGAAACTTCTACTAAAGACTGAAATCCACAATCGAATTACTTGGGTTGTGGTAACACTTGCCGATGGCAAGATATCTTTAAGATTCTTGACATTGTGAGTTAGTCCATATGGGGTGTATGTTAGACAAACAAACCAGATTACATACCTATATAATTCAGTTCTACACTGGTATACATAGGGTAGTTTATAAATAATTACGATCCGATATGAACCAATTTTTGCTCGGTTTATATAGGGGCTATATATAATTATGGGCCCATATTAACCAATTTATGAATGGTAGTTAAAGGCCATATACAAAAATTCAACTGAATCGGATGAAATTTCCTTCTCCAAGAGGCTCCCGTGGGCAAATCTAGGGATTGGTTTATATGGGAGCTATATATAATTATGAACTGATATGGAGATTTTATGCATGAATGTTTGTGACCATATACTAACACCACGTACCAAATTTCAATCGGATATAATTTGCCCTTCGAAGAGCGTCCGCAAGAAAAATCTGGGAGCTATACCTAAAAGTGGTCCGATATGGCCCATTTGTAATACCATTTGACCTACATCAATAACAACTACTTGTGCCAAATTTTAAGTTGATAACTTGTTTCGTTCGGAAGTGTGCGTGATTTGCACAGACGGACGGACGGAAGAACATCGCTAGATCGACTCAGAATATCACCACGACCTAGAATATATATACTTTATGGGGTCTTAGAGCAATATATCGATGTGTTACAAACGGAATGACAAAGTTAATATACCCCCATCCTATGGTGTAGAGCGTATAGACAAAGCATAATGTCAATTAAGAAAGTTATTGAAAATATCAAAATTAATTGACCCAATCATTTTTTTATCAAACTAAGAACACACAGTCATGGCACAAATTTGGTGTTGTTGTTTTCCAAATAATTTTGTTTGGGGTCTTATTTTATTTAGCTATTGGGGCTATTTTAATGGCACCCATACATATACAAAAATTATTTTTATACCCTCCCCCATAGGATTAATATACCCCCCCCCCCATTAACTTTGTCATTCCGTTTGTAACACATCGAAATATTGCTCTAAGACCCCATAAAGTATATATATATTCTGTTGTGAAATTCTGAGTCGATCTAAGCATGTCCGTCTGTTGAAATCATGCTAACTTCCGAACGAAACAAGCTATCGGATGGTATTGCAAATGGGCCATATCGGTCCAGTTTTACGTATAGCCCCCATATAAACGGACCCCCAGATTTGGCTTGCGGAGCCTCTAAAAGTAGGATATTTCATCCGATCGGGCTGAAATTAGGTACATGGTGTCAGTATATGGTCTCTAACAACCATGCAAAAATTGGTCCACATCGGCCCATAGTTATATATAGCCCCCATATAAACCGATCCCCAGATTTACCTTACGGTGCCTCAAAGTGAAGCTAATTTCATCCGATCCGGCTGAAATTTGGTACATAGTGTTAGTATATGGTCTCTAACAACCATGCAAAAATTGGTCCATATCGGTCCATAATTATATATAGCCCCCATATAAATCGATCCCCAGATTGGGCTTGCAGAGCCTCTAAGAGAAGCAAATTTCATTTGATCCGGCTGAAATGTGGTACATGGTGTTAGTATAGGGTCTCTGACAACCAATCAAAGATTGGTCCATATCGGTCCATAATTATATATAGCTCCCATATAAACCAATACCCAGATTCGACCTCCGGATCTTCTTGGAGGAGTAAATTTCACCCGATTCAGTTGAAGTTTTGTGTTTTGTGTAACTATGTTGTATGGACACTAACAGCTATGCAAAAATTAGTCCATAATTATATATAGCCCCCATATAAACTGATCTCTAGATTTGAACTCCGGAGCCTTTTGGGGAAGCAAAATTCATCCAATCTGGTTGAAACTTGGTACGCGGTTTTAGTATATGGTCTTTAACAACCATGCCAAAATTTGTACATATCGGTCAATAGTTATATATAGAGTAGAGGTGTGCACGTGAGTAATATTGTGCTCACGCTCACGCACACTCACGACGGAGAAATCTTATTCACGCACACTCACGCACACTCACGCACACTCACGCACGATAGTTTTTGGTAGGACTCACGGCCACGCATGCTCACGAAAAGAAAATTTATACTCACGCACACTCACGCACGAAAATCTTTTAAATGTCATGACTCACGAATAATTTTATGAGTGATTTACCTATAGAACCTGACTGAAAACATGAGTATGGTTCAAATCGAGTGCGTTATAAAACTCTTACCACTTAGGATGTCACTAAAATTATAAATGAATTCAATTCGTAAGCATTTTATGTTCGTAAGCGTGTTTTTCCGAAATTCGTTACTCACGCACACTCACGAAGATATTATTTTTGTGACTCACGATCACGCACGACATTTGGTTGGTTAATCACGCCCACGCACACTCACGCCGTTGCCGTCAGCGTGACTCACGACTCATGCGTGAGTCACGAAAATGTTCGTGAGTCACGATAAATTGATGTCCAATCACACAGAAATTGGTCCATGTCGGTTCATAATTGTATATAGCTCCCATGTAAAGCGACCCCCATATTTCAATTCTGGCTCTTTAATTACCGCGCAAAAGTCCATATCGGTTCGTAATTATTTGTAGACTTACTTATATATATCTTTTGTGTCCAATATACGAGGGCAGTACGGAAACTTCTTAGCCAAGCACAAAAAGCGCAGTATAAATAGAAAAAAGTTAAGTGTTTTGGAAACTTCCTTCTCTGTTATGAACATATGTAAAATTTTTTCATATAGAAACAGGTGTTCAAAAAAGACGCATCCGCAATTTTTTTACAATGGAAAAATTAAAAATCAAATTTGACGTCGGAGTCAAAAATGACCAATGCACGAAATATAGCCCCTGATCAACCACGAACAACGATATGCGTTTCTTTTCAATCGGACTTCAAATGACGACACAGCACAATAAATTGTATTTCGGGGGGTCGTAGGGTGCACGGAAAAAAAAGTTTTGGTGTTCTGAAATTGTCTTCGAATATGCTACAAAACTGGGGGGTGACCGCATCAACTTTTTTTCGCGACCCTATCTACTATACACTAGCGAAATGTACTAAGTTGGTACATTTCAAAATTCATCGGATTGGATGAATTTTGCTCCTTCAAGAGGCTCCGAAAGTCAAATCTGGGGATCGGTTTATATGGGGGCTATATATAATTATGGACCGATGTGGACCAATTTTTGCATGATTGTTAGAGACCATATACTAACACTACGTACTAAGTTTCAACTGTTTTGGAAGGTTTTGCAAAATATTCCTCTCCCACTATGAAATGCTTCATAAATTTTCTATAGAAATAAAATTTTGACAAAATTTTCTACATAAATAAAATTCTGGCAAAAATTTCTATAGAAATAAAATTTCGATAAAATTTTCTATAGAAATAAATTTTTGATAAAATTTTCTATAGAAATAAAATTTTGATAAAATTTTCTATATAAATATAAAATTTTGACAAAATTTTCTATGGCAATAAAATTTTAAAAATGAACCGATATGGCTCATATGCAAACCATCCGACCTACGTCAATAACAACTACTTGTGCCAAGTTTCAAGTCGATAGCTTGTTTCGTTTGGAAGTTAGCGTGATTTCAACAGACGGACGGACGGACGGTCATGCTTAGATCGACTCAGAATTTCACCACGACCCAGAATATATACTTTATGGGGTCTTAGAGCAATGTTTCGATGTGTTACAAACGGAATGACAAACTTAATATACCCCCCATCTTGTGATGGAGGGTATAAAACACAAAAATTTGGTGTTGTTGTTTTCCAAATAATTTTGTTTGTGGTCTTATTTCATTTAGCTTTTGGGGCTATTTTAATGGCACCCATACATACACACAAAATTTTTGGTTCGATTCAGTCACGATATTAATTGATTATTTGATTGATTATTTTTTTAATTGAAATGTCTTCAATCACGAAAATGATAGTATCAATCACAGTTTTAATTGGACATTTAAAAAGTACTTGATTAAAAAATTAATTGATTTCATTAGAAAATTTAAATTAATTTTTTAATTGATTCATTTTAAAAATTTAGTTGATGTTCCGAATTTGATTAAAATGTTAATTGTATTGTATCAATAATTTTTTTAATTAAAAATGTTTATTAACTTAACGTTTTCATCTTGATTAAAAAGTTACCTGTATCAATTAAATTATTAATTGAAAAAAAATTCAACTTCAATCCACTTTTTAATTGGAAATATTTTGGTGAAAAAATGTTTTTCTGATCAATTGATCCAATTACTTTGTTAATTGGAAATATCTTCAATCAAAGAAATGATAGAATCAATTAAAAAAAAAAATTTAAGTCTATTACAAAAAATAATTGATCCAATTAAAAAACAAGTAAGGAAAGTCTAAAGTCGGGCGGGGCCGACTATATTATACCCTGCACCACTTTGTGGATCTAAATTTTCGATACCATATCACATCCGTCAAATGTGTTGGGGGCTATATATAAAGGTTTGTCCCAAATACATACATTTAAATATCACTCGATCTGGAAAAATTTGATAGACTTCTACAAAATCTATAGACTCAAAATTTAAGTCGGCTAATGCACTAGGGTGGAACACAATGTTATTAAAAAATATGGGAAACGTTTAAATCTGAAGCAATTTTAAGGAAACTTCGAAAAAGTTTATTTATGATTTATCGCTCGATATATATGTATTAGAATTTTAGGAAAATTAGAGTCATTTTTACCACTTTTCGACTAAGCAGTGGCGATTTTACAAGGAAAATGTTGGCATTTTGACCATTTTTGTCGAAATCAGAAAAACATATATATGGGAGCTATATCTAAATCTGAACCGATTTCAACCAAATTTGGCACACATAGCAACAATGCTAGTTCTATTCCCTGTGCAAAATTTCAACTAAATCGGAGTTAAAAATTGGCCTCTGTGGTCATATGAGTGTAAATCGGGCGAAAGCTATATATGGAAGCTATATCTAAATCTGAACCGATTTCAACCAAATTTGGCACGCATAGCGACAATGCTAATTCTACTCCCTGTGCAAAATTTTACCTAAATCGGAGCAAAAAATTGGCCTCTGAGGTCATATGAGTGTAAATCGGGCGAAAGCTATATATGGGAACTATATCAAAATCTGAACCGATTTCAACCAAATTTGGCATGCTTAGCTACAATGCTAATTCTTCTCCCTGTGCAAAATTTCAACCAAATTGGGGTAAAACTCTGGCTTCTGGGACCGTATTAGTCCATATCGGGCGAAAGATATATATGGGAGCTATATCTAAATCTGAACCGATTTCAATAAAATTTGGCACACTTGACTATAGTACTAATTGTTCTTCTTGTACAAAATTTTAAGCAAATTAGGGTAAAACTCTGGCTGCTGGGTCCATATTAGTGCATATCGGGCGAAATATATATATGGGAGCTATATCTACATCTGAACCGATTTCTTCCAAAATCAATAGGGATCTATTCTGATCCAGAACACATACTTGTACCAAATTTGAAGTCGATTGGACTAAAACTGCGACCTAGACTTTGATTACAAAAAAATGTGTTCACGGACAGACGGACAGACGGACATCGCTATATCGACTCAAGAGCCCACCCTGAGCATTTTTGCCAAAGACACCATGTGTCTATCTCGTCTCCTTCTGGGTGTTGCAAACATATGCACTAACTTATAATAGCCTGTTCCACAGTGTGGAGCAGGGTATAACAAGTAAGTAAAGTCTAAAGTCGGGCGGGGCCGACTATATTATACCCTTCACCCCTATGTAGGCCAAAATTTGTGTTACCATCTCAACTACTTCACATTTGCTGTAAACTATATAAAGGAGACAATGTTTTACTTCTACAAAATCTCTAGAATTAAAATTTAAATCGGCTAACGCTATCCAGTTAATTGTAGGAAACTTCCATTGAAAATGGGTCTAAAATATGTTACAGTCTACCATATTTCCCCAACTCTGGTGTACGTATATATGGGAGCTATATATAATCTGAACCGATTTTGACAAAATTTGACATGTATAGTTAGAATAATAATTCTGCTATCTATGCGGAATTTCACGTAAAAGGGAGTATAACTTCGGCCCACTGGTCATATGAGTGCAAATCGGACGGAAGATATATATGGGAGCCATATCTAAATCTGAACCGATTTTGACCATATTTGGCACATACAATAGTATCGTTAAAAGTACCGCTTGTGCAAAATTTGAAGTAAGTCAGGGCAAAACTCTGGCTTTTGAGACCATATAAGTCCAAATCGGCGAAAGATGTATATGTGAGCTATATCTAAATCTGAACCGATTTTAACAAAATTTGACACAACGATACGATTAAATTTTGTACCCTTGTACAAAATTTGAAACAAATCATGGCAAAACTCTGGCTTTTGTGGCCATATAAGTTCAAATCGGACGAAAGATATATATGGGAGCTATATCTAAATTTGAACCGATTTCAATCAAATTTACCAAGCATTGGTAGAATGTCAATTCTACCCTCTGTGCAAAATTTCACGAAGATCGGTAGTAAACTTTGGCCTCTGTGGTCATATGAGTCTAAATCGGACGAAAGATATATATGGGAGCTATATCTAAATCTGAACCGATTTGGCTGGTATTTTGCAAGATTTTCGAGATTCATAAAATATTTGGATGTACGGTATTTCAAGAAAATCGGTTGTGAAACACGCTAAGTATGACCAAATCGGGGATAATTATATATGGCAGCTATATCTAAATCTGAACCGATTTTTTCCAAAACCAATAGCGATTGTCTCTGTTCTAAGAAACGGCCCTATGCCAAATTTGTGCACAAAAGTACATATACAGACAGACGGACGGACAGACAGACAGACAGACGGACATCGCTAAATCGACTCAGAATTTAATTCTAAGCCGATCGGTATACTAAAAGATGGGTCTATGACCACTATTTCTTGGCGTTACATACAAATGCACAAACTTATTATACCCTGTACCACAGTAGTGGTGAAGGGTATAATTAATTGACATTATTCAATTAAAAAATGTGTTGAATCAATAACATTTTAAATTGAATATTTCTTAAAACTCAATTGGATTTTTATTTTTATTTTTTAAAAATCAATTGGAAAAATTATCGTGAAATTTTTTTCTGTGTGTGTATTCATAGCACCGAAACTGGGACCTGTCTTAAAAGCTTAATTAAATTCCCAATCGCTTGAGACCTTATTTCTTTGAAAAAACATATATATCAGTGCTCCCAATCAATAATTTCATTTTTTCTCTATGTAAAACATCAAAAGTCCTAATGACACAGTGATGATTTAATATCACAACTGGACAATTATTGCAAATCATTAAAAGAAAGTAGATTTCAATTCCTATATATAAATATTTATATTTTTTGTACTTAATTTTGTTGTTAATACTAATTTATGGAACATCCCCAAATGGGGAAAAGGTGTGAGTTTTTTGATACCGTTTGTTGTATTCCTTTTGTTTTTGTGGCTTTTTTGTGTTACCGGCTTCACCTCTGAAGGCAATGACTCTTGATGAGGCAAAAAAAAAAAAAATGTGTTAACACCCAATAACCTCTTAATGAAAAAAAAAACGCGGGCTTTATAAACAAAAAAAATCATAATAAAACTTCGTTGTGGTAAATCAATGAGTGGCTCTGTTTCCAACACAACTCACATGTTATACAGATCCCTCCAAACCTCCCTCAAACCGTTTGTGTTTCTGATAGGTTTTGGTTGGCATTAGCTTGTATTTGAATAAAGCCAAGTTTTTCGCTGATGTCTTTTTTATTATGAAATTAGTGAGTCAGGTTGTCAGTCATCATTGTCATGATGGCTTCTAACTCACACATACATATACTCGTATTAACGATCTCACAAAGAACTTCTTGAATAATTAATAATTATCAGTAATACGAATACGATTTTATAATGCTGTAATTGTTTCAAGGGTGTTAATCAAAGGAAATGCCTTTTAAATTTAATTTCAATAGCATGTACTCATATGTCATTTGAATTCAATTTCGAAATTTTAGTCAAACTCTGTGAATAGTTTAACAATTCATTTAAACCACAAAGTAATTTCATTTAAGTATAAGAAAGTGATTCACTGATTAATTTGATATTCTTAAATTAATTGTAATTTTTTAATCGAATTTGAACTTCCGGTAAAATGAAATCCTATGTATTTTTTTTTCAAATTGGAATTTTACAATTTTATTAATTCTTTGAACCAGCAAAACTTTTCCGTAAAATGAAAATCTTTTTTTGGTTTGTTGTTTTTGGTTTCTTATTCAACCCTTCATTACTGATTTCAGCTTAAAACCATATCTTGTCTAACCTACACTGAAACAAGTATATACGGCCGTAAGTTCGGCCAGGCCGAAGCTTATGTACCCTCCACCATGGATTGCGTAGAAACTTCTATTGAAGACTGTCATCCACAATCGAATTACTTGGGTTGCGGTAACACTTGCCGATGGCAAGGTATCTTAAAACTTCCTAACACCGAAATATATACCGCATAGTCCATACGTGGTATATATTAAACTAAAAAGACCGATTAAATACGTATATAATTAAGTTTAAAGTTTCTATAGAAATAAAATTTTGACTAAATAAAATTTTGACAACATTTTCTATAGAAGTAAAATTTGGAAAAAATTTTCTATAGAAATAAAATTTTGACAAAATTTTCTATAGAAATAAAATTTTGACACCATTTTCTACAGAAATAAAATTTTGACAAAATTTTCTATAGAAATAAAATCTTGATAAAATTTTCTATAGAAATAACATTTTGACAATGTTTTCTATAAAAATAAAATTTTGGTAGATTATTTTTGGCTCGAGTGGTAACCATGATTATGAACCGATATGGACCAATTTTTCTGTGATTGGGTATCGGCTATATGTAACTATAGACCGATACGGACCACTATTGGCATGGTTATTAGCGGCCTTATACTAACACCACGTTGCAAATTTCAACCGGATCGGATAAATTTTGCTCCTCCAAGAGGCTCCGGAGATCAAATCTGGGGTACGGTTTATATGGGGGCTATATATAATTATGGACCGATATGGACCAATTCTTGCGTGTTTCTTAGAGACCACATTCTAACACCATGTTCCACCACGTTGCAAATTTCAACCGGATCGGATAAACTTTGGTCCTCCAAGAGGCTCCGGAGATCAAATCTGGGGATCGGCTTATATGGGGGCTATATATAATTATGGACCGATATGGACCAATTTTGGCACGGTTGTTAGAGACAATATACTAACACCACGTACCAAATTTCAATCGGATCGGATGACTTTTGCTCCTCTAAGAGGCTCCGGAGGTCAAATCTGGGGATCGGTTTATATGGGGGCTATATATAATTATGGACCGATGTGGACCATTTTTTGCATGGTCAGTAGAGAACATATACCAACACCATGTACCAATTTTCAGCCGGATCGGATGACTTTTGCTCCTCTAAGAGGCTCCGGAAGTCAAATTTGGGGATCGGTTTATATGGGGGCTATATATAATTATGGGCCGATGTGGACCAATTTTTGCATGGTCAGTAGAGAACATATACCAACACCATGTACCAAATTTCAGCCGGATCGGATGAAATTTGCTTCTCTTAGAGGCTCCGCAAGCCAAATCGGGGGATCGGTTTATATGGGGGCTATATATAATTATGGACCGATGTGGACCAATTTTTGCATGGTTGTTAGAGACCATATATTAACACCATGTACCAAATTTCAGCCGGATCGGATGAAATGTGGTTCTCTTAGAGGCTCCGCAAGCCAAATCGGGGGATCGGTTTATATGGGGGCTATATGTAATTATGGACCAATTTCTGCATGGTTGTTAGAGACCATATACCAAATTTCAGCCGGATCGGATGAACTTTGCTTCTCTTAGAGTAATCGCAAGCCAAATTTGGGGGTCCGTTTATATGGGGGCATGCGTAAAAGTGGACCGATATGGAACAATTTTTTCATGGTTGTTAGAGACCATATACTAACACCATGTACGAAATTTCAGCCGGATCGGATGCAATGCGCTTCTCTTAGAGCAATTGCAAGCCAAATTTGGGGGTCCGTTTATATGGGGGCTATACGTAAAAGTGGACCGATATGGCCCATTTGCAATGCCAACTACTTGTGCCAAGTTTCAAGTCGATAGCTTGTTTCGTTCGGAAGTTAGCGTGATTTCAACAGACGGACGGACGGACGGACATGCTCAGATCGACTCCGAATTTCACCACGACCCAGAATATATATACTTTATGGGGTCTTAGAGCAATATTTCGATGTGTTACAAACGGAATGACAAAGTTAATATACCCCCATCCTATGGTGGAGGGTATAAAAAATACTGTTGCTTTCATGATGATTTTTCTTCGAAAAAGTTCAAAGTTTTATCACCCAAAAAATTTTTTGTTAAAAAATTTTTCTTTTTGCAATAAAAAAAAATAATTTTTCATCCAAACGCATAGTCCATTTCGTGTAAGCATTTCAATGACCGCCTCTACGTATTTGGCTACGCCGGAATAACGCATTTACTCCGCTTTACCGCTTTACTCAGTGTATCTTAAAAGCAGGTTTCGCCTTCCATCTTTCTATATTTTTCACTCACAATTATTATAACGAAAATCACATCCTTCAAACAAAGAAAAATATCTCTGGCGTTATTCCAAATTCCACTTTCTTCAAAATTAGTTCATTTTAACCTAAAGAAGAAGGGTTGACTTTATGAGTGACTGTACTATTCAAAAAAAGTTTATATAAATTGTCCTGAATGTGTCTTCCGCTAACAGGTCTTGTGATTATTTCTCCCAAGCCATATTTTAGATCTAATATCAACAACATAAACATCCATATGTCATCATAAATTTGTCCAACGTCTTTGTTATGTTAAATTTGCCCACTAGAAAAAAAAATATTTTATATCCATGAAACTTGTTTACGAAATAATTTACAAATGAAGAAGTTATGCAAACTAATGCAAATAACCGAAAAAATCTATAGTGAGAGTTCACCAGCATAATTAATGGCATCAAAAATTAAGGAAATAACGATCAATAGAAAAATCGACGAAAACAAATAAAAAAAAAAATAAATAAATAAACCGCAGAATTTCGTAGACATTATGGCTCTAAAATAACATGTGACCATTCGATCGATATCTATTTGTCATTGTCGCCAAGATCATGCCATAGCTCCCTGTCATTCTGAAATAATCTCGAAATTATTTTGCCAAGTCATTGTGGATGAGAAGCAATGCGAATACAAATGGAAAGCACGGTCAAAACAATGGACCGACCGACCTACCTTACTAAAGAAGAAAACCTTGCGAGATATGTTTGTCACATCATTTTAAAAAAGGTCAATTCCATTACTGTTTCTGAAATGAAAACGAAAATTTTGAAGATTTTGGGTTTGATTTCATAAACAAAAACCTGCAAAGCAAAATTGTAGCAAAAAACAATTGTGCCATATTACCAAAATTACCCACATCATACAAACATCAGCCCAATTTGAATAGCAAAATATAGAAATAAAATTTTGACAAAATTTTCTATCGAAATAAAATTTTGACAAAATTTTCTTCAGAAACACAATTTTGACAAAATTTTCTATCGAAATAAAATTTTCACAAAATTTTCTTTAGAAATAAAATTTTGACAAAATTTTCTTTAGAAATAAAATTTTGACAAAATTTTCTTTAGAAATAAAATTTTGACAAAATTTTCTTTAGAAATAAAATTTTGACAAAATTTTCCATCGAAATAAAATTTTGACAAAATTTTCTATCGAAATAAAATTTTGACAAAATCTTCTATAGAAATAAAATCTTTGACAAAAATTTCTATATAAATAAAATTTGGCAACATTTTCTATAGAAATAAAATGTTGACAAAATTTTCTATCGAAATATAATTGTGACAAAATTTTCTATAGAAATAAAATTTTGACAAAATTTTCTATAGAAATAAAATTTTGACAATATTTTCTATAGAAATAAAATTTGGACAAAATTTTCTTTAGAAATAAAATTTTTACAAAATTTTCTGTAGAAATAAAATTTTTACAAAATTTTCTATAGAAATAAATTTTTAAAAAAATTTTCTATAGAAATAAAATTTTGACAAAATTTTCTATAGAAATAAAATTTTGACAAAATTTTCTATAGAAATAAAATTTTGACAAAATTTTCTATAGAAATAAAATTTTGACAAAATTTTCTATAGAAATAAAATTTTGAAATAAAATCTTTGACAAAAATTTCTATATAAATAAAATTTGGCAACATTTTCTATAGAAATAAAATGTTGACAAAATTTTCTATCGAAATATAATTGTGACAAAATTTTCTATAGAAATAAAATTTTGACAAAATTTTCTATAGAAATAAAATTTTGACAATATTTTCTATAGAAATAAAATTTGGACAAAATTTTCTTTAGAAATAAAATTTTTACAAAATTTTCTATAGAAATAAAATTTTGAAAAAATTTTCTATAGAAATAAATTTTTAAAAAAAAATTCTATAGAAATAAAATTTTGACAAAATTTTCTATAGAAATAAAATTTTGACAAAATTTTCTATAGAAATAAAATTTTGACAAAATTTTCTATAGAAATAAAATTTTGACAAAATTTTCTATAGAAATAAAATTTTGACAAAATTTTCTATAGAAATAAAATTTTGACAACATTTTCTATAGAAATAAAATTTTGAAAAATTTTTCTATAGAAATAAATTTTTGAAAAATTTTCTATAGAAATAAAATTTTGACAAAATTTTCTATAGTAATAAAATTTTTACAAAATTTTCTATAGAAATTAAATTTTGACAAAATTTTCTATAGAAATAAAATTTTGGACAAAATTTGCTATAGAAATAAAATTTTGGACAAAATTTTTTATAGAAATAAAATTTTGACAAAATTTTCTATAGAGATAAAATTTGGACAAAATTTTCTATCGAAATAAAACAAGGACAACATTTTCTATAGAAATAAAATTTTAACAAAATTTTCAATAGAAATAAAATTTTTACAAAATTTTCTATAGGAATAAAATTTTGACAAAATTTTCTATAGAAATAAAATGTTGACAAAATTTTCTATAGAAATAAAATTTTGACAAAATTTTCGATCGAAATAAAATTGTTACAAAATTTTCTTTAGAAATAAAATTTTGACAAAATTTTCGATAGTAAAAAATAAAATTGTGACAAAATTTTCGTTAGAAACACAATTTTGACAACATTTTCTACAGAAATAAAATTTTGACATTTTCTATCGAAATAGAATTTTGACCAAATTTTCTATAGAAATAAAACTTTGACAAAATTTTCTGTAGAAATAAAATTTTGAAAAAATTTTCTTTAGAAACACAATTTTGACATTTTCTATAGAAATAAAATTTTGACAACATTTTCTATCGAAATAAAAAAATTGACAAAATTTGCTATAGAAATACAATTTTAACAAAATTTTCTTTAGAAACACAATTTTGACAACATTTTATATAGAAATAAAATGTTGACACAATTTTCTATAGAAATAAAATTTTGATAAAATTTTCTATAGAAACAAATTTAACAAAATTTTCTATAGAAATAAAATTTTGACAAAACCGGCAGATATGGTCACCTCAGGTATACGATCATGGATTGTTGCGCCATCCATCCACCATTTCACCCACCGATTTGTCATGTTTCGTAATTCTGTCCATCTCCATGGCGGCTACGCTTTTGGTCTGAACCTATATATTCCATCCCGTGTTGTGTCTAAGGATCTGGTTGATAGTGGTCTTCATTGACCCAGTTATGCCAAGACAACATATTGTATTATTTATTTCTATAGAAAATTTTGTCAATATTTTATTCCTATAAAAAATTTTGTCAAAATTTTATTTCTATAGAAAATTTTGTCAAAATTTTATCTATATAGAAAATTTTGTCAAAATGTTATTTCCATACAAAATATTGTCAAAAAATTTCTATAGAAAAATTTGTCAAAATTTTATTTCTATAGAACTTTTTTCAAAATTTGCATTTCTATAGAAAATTTTGTCAAAATTTTATTTCTATAAAAATTTTTGTCAATTTTTTTTCTATAGAAAATTTTGTTAAAATTTTATTTTGTAGAGAAAATTTGTTAAGTGCCTCTTAGTTCGAGAGGAATATTTGGCAAAATCGACCAAAATATCAAGAATTCTACCAATCTACCAAACAGTAAAAATTCTGCCATTTTTGTTAGAATTCTACCTACTGTGGCAACAGTGGTTCAAATCCCTCCTTAGCTAGAATCCTTAGTAGGACGTCTATAGTTGTTACCCACAGTAGTGGCGATAGTATCCCTCCGTGTGAAGTTCCCGTTCTACATTGGCCGTTATGGTCAAATCATGCGATTTACAGCTTATCCTTCTATTCCTTATCATGTGGGCCATTCCATCTATTAAATATCTGGTCACCCAAAATTGTTCTAAGGATTTGATAAGTGAGTCGGTGCCAACTCTGCCTAAAAGTATGCAAAGAAACGTATGTAGTAGGTAAATTGAGATATACCCCCGAACAGCCAATTTCTCTCTCTCTCTTTTATCTCAATATTTCATCATGGTTAAAATTATTTTTGTATTAGCTTTCATTTATAAATAGTTTCACCAAGTCACCATGTCCGTGAAATTGTCATCATCATGTAACACCTGGGATAACCGCCTTGAAATTCCCATTGATTTTTGTTTTTGTAGTAAATATTAACAAATATTTAACGGCTGGCTATAATTTCAGTTTATGCCATAACTGAAATTATAGCCGAGTAGATATCGATATATTAGGGAGTCATTTTAATTGTTTGGCAGGCTAGACAAAATCGATAAAAAATCCCAGCTTCACTGGGAAAATCGCAGAATATTCGCAGAATAAAATATATAATGAATTTTTTGTACGATATTAAAATTCAAATGCACAGATAATAAAAAAACATTGTCTTATTTTGTATGCTTATTCATTTTTTATGTCTAGTTTTTATAACATGTTATCCCAAGTGTTTGTAAATATTAAAATTTGCGACTTTTTGTCATTTTAAAAAGAGCACAGCTCAATTTAAATTACAATGAAGTATACACTCAAGGGAGGATTACAGCGTTACCATTGTCTAAAGAGATCCTTCACAATAAACTGTGACACATTTATGGTGTAAAAAATGACATTCACAATAAAATGTGGCACATTTGAAAGCAGTGGCAAAAAGATTGGCAAACTGTACTAGTACTACAGAAAAAATTCTTTGATAACACTAGTTTACAAAATGAAATTCTTTTCATGTACATTTGATGAGATGTGACTTTTCTTATATATTCTGCTGAATTCGAAAAAAAAAAATTAATAAAAAAAATTAATTCACTAAAGAAATTATATCTCGAGTTAGAAATGTCGTTGTTGGTACTTACGACGAATAAACGTGTATAATTGGATCTGTGATAAGCAGGGTTGCCATTTTGGTCTAAAATCCAAAATTGGTCCAAAAAATTTTTCAATTTTGTCCAATGGACCATTTGGACCAAATGGAATTTGGTTGATTTTGGATCATTTTCGTCAAATCGGTATTTATTTTTTTTTCAAAATTTCGACAAAATATTCTGTAGAAATAAAATTTTGACAAAATTTTCTATAGAAATAACATTTTGACAAAAATTTCTACAGAAATAAAATTTTGACAAAATTTTTTTTAGAAATAAAATTTTGACAAAATTTTCTTTAAAAATAAAATTTTGACAAATTTTCTATAGCAATACAATTTTGGAAAAATTTCCCACAGAAATGAAATTTCGACAACATTTTCTAATAAACTAACATTTTAATATAGTTTTCTATAAAAATACAATTTTGACAAAATTTTCTATAGAAATAAAATTTGGACAAACTTTTATATAGAAATAAAATTTTGACATAATTTTCTGTAGAAATAAAATTTTGACATAATTTTCTATAGAAATAAAATTTTGACAAAATTTTCTGTAGAAATAAAATTTTGACAAAATTTTCTATAGAAATAGAATTTTGACAAAATTTTCTATAGAAATAAAATTTTAACAAAATTTTCTATAGAAATAAACTTTTGACAAAATTTTCTATAGAACTAAAATTTTGACAAAATTTTCTATAGAAATAAAATTTTGACATAATCTTCTATAGAAATAAAATTGTGACAAAATTTTCTATAGAAACAAAATTTTGACAAAATTTTCTATAGAAACAAAATTTTGATAAAATTTTCTATAGATAGGCGATTTTGCAAAAACTATTGGTGCGAAGTATAATGACTATTGTATGAGCTGTCATGATGCGGAGGAAAAGGAATCAATAAAACACCTCTTGTGTGAGTGTCCTGCATTTTGTGTAAGACGTAAGCAAATTTTAGGGGCATATAGCTTCAGATTACTAGCGGACCTGGAAAACGTTAACTTAAGCAGTCTGCTAATGTTTTTGGAACAATCTGGTTGGTTCAACAGAAGAAAATAATCGAGAAGGTTCAACGGTTAAAACTAGAAGTGCTCATATGTAATAGGTACTTTTAGTTAATGTGGTATCACAATGGACTGAATAGTCTAAGTGAGCCTGAATCTTAATCGGGCTGCCACTTTAACCTAACCTAACCTAACCTTCTATAGAAATAAAATTTTGACAAAATTTTCTATATAAATAAACTTTTGACAAAATTGTCTATAGGATAAAATTATGACAAAATTGTCTATATAAATAAAATTTTGACAAAATTTTCTTTAGAAATAAAATGTTGACAAAATGTTCTATAGAAATAAAATTTTGATAAAATTTTGACAAAATTTTCTTTAGAAATAAAATTTTGACAAAATTTTCTATAGAAATAAAATTTTGACAAAATTTTCTTTAGAAATAAAATTTTGACAAAATTTTCTATAGAAATAAACTTTTGACAAAATTGTCTATAGAAATAAAATTTTGACAAAATTTTCTGTAGAAATAACATTTTTAGAAAATTTTCTATAGAAATACAATTTTGACAAAATTTTCTATAGAAATACAATTTTGACAAACTTTTCTATAAATAAAATTTTGACAAACTTTTCTATAGAAATAAAATTTTGACAAAATTTTCTATTGAAATAAAATTTTGACAAAATGTTCTATAGAAATAAAATTTTGATAAAATTTTGACAAAATTTTCTTTAGAAATAAAATTTTGACAAAATTTTCTATAGAAATAAAATTTTGACAAAATTTTCTGTAGAAATAACATTTTTAGAAAATTTTCTATAGAAATACAATTTTGACAAAATTTTCTATAGAAATACAATTTTGACAAACTTTTCTATAGAAATAAAATTTTGACAAACTTTTCTATAGAAATAAAATTTTGACAAAATTTTCTATTGAAATAAAATTTTGACAAAATTTTCTATAGAAATAAAATTTTGACAAAAATTTCTATAGAAATAAAATTTTGACAAAATGTTCTACAGAAATAAAATTTTGAAAAAATTTCTGCAGAAATAAAACTTTGAAAACATTTTCTATAGAAATAAAATTTTGACAAAAATTTGTATAGAAATAAAATTTTGAAAAAATTTTCTATAGAAATAAAATTTTGAGAAAATTTGACATAGAAATACATTTTTGACAAATTTTTCACAGGGAGGTATACTAATTTTCTTCAGAAATAAAATTTTAACAAAATTTTCTTTAGAAAAAAATTTGAAAAACTTTTCTTTAGAAATAAAATTTTGACAAAATTTTCTATAGAAATAAAATTTGGACAAAATTTTCAATAGAACTAACATTTTTGATACAATTGTCTACAAAAATAAAATTTCGACAAAATTTTCTATAGAAATAAAATTTTGACAAAATTTTCTATAGAAATAAAATTTTAACAAAATTTTCTATTGAAATACAAATTTGACAAAATTTTCTATAGAAATAAAATTTTGACAAAATTTTCTATAGAAATAAAATTTTGACAAAATTTTCTATTGAAATAAAATTTTGACAAAATTTTCTGTAGAAATAAAATTTTGACAAAAATTTCTATAGAAATAAAATTTTGACAAAATGTTCTACAGAAATAAAATTTTGAAAAAATTTCTGCAGAAATAAAACTTTGAAAACATTTTCTATAGAAATAAAATTTTGACAAAAATTTGTATAGAAATAAAATTTTGAAAAAATTTTCTATAGAAATAAAATTTTGAGAAAATTTGACATAGAAATACATTATTGACAAATTTTTCACAGGGAGGTATACTAATTTTCTTCAGAAATAAAATTTTAACAAAATTTTCTTTAGAAAAAAAATTTGAAAAAATTTTCTTTAGAAATAAAATTTTGACAAAATTTTCTATAGAAATACAATTTTGGCAAAAATTCCCAAAGAAATGAAATTTCGACAAAATTTTCTAATAAAGTAAAATTTTAAAAAAGTTTTCTATAAAAATACAATTTTGACAAAAATTTTTTATAGAAATAAAATTTTGACAAAATTTTCTATCGAAATACAATTTTGACAAATTTTCCTATAGAAATACAATTTTGGCAAAATTTTCTATGGAAATAAAATTTTGACAAAATTTTCTATAGAAATAACATTTTGACAAAATTTTCTATAGAAATAAAATTTTGACAAAATTTTCTATAGAAATAAAATTTTGACAAAATTTTCTATAGAAATAAAATTTTGACAAAATTTTCTATAGAAATAAAATTTTGACAAAATTTTCTATAGAAATAAAATTTTGACAAAATTTTCTATAGAAATAAAATTTTGACAAAATTGTCTACAGAAATAAAATTTTGACAAAATTTTAGAAAATAAATTTTGAAAAAATTTTCTATAGAAATAAAATATTGAGAAAATTTTCTACAGAAATAAAATTTTGAGAAAATTTTCTATGGAAATAAAGTTTTCTTTAGAAATAAAATTTTGACAAAATTTTCTATAGAAATAAAATTTTGACAAAATTTTCTATAGAAATAGAATTTTGATAAAATTTTCTATAGAAATAAAATTTGGACAAAATTTTCAATAGAACTAACATTTTTGATACAATTGTCTACAAAAATAAAATTTCGACAAAATTTTCCTTAGAAATAAAATTTTGACAATACTTTCTATAGAAATAAAATTTTGACCAAATTTTCTATAGAGATAAAATTGTTATCAAATTTTCTATAGAAATAACATTTTGACAAAATTTTCTATAGAAATAATATTTTGACAAAATTTTCTTTAGAAATAAAATTTTGACAAAATTTTCTATAGAAATAAAATCTTGACAAAATTTTCTATAGAAAAAAAATTTTACAAAATTTTCTATAGAAATAAAACTTTGAAAACATTTTCTATAGAAATAAAATTTTGACAAAAATTTGTATAGAAATAAAATTTTGAAAAAATTTTCTATAGAAATAAAATTTTGAGAAAATTTTCTAAGAAATAAAATTTTGAGAAAATTTTCTATGGAAATAAAATTTTCTTTAGAAATAAAATTTTGACAAAATTTTCTATAGAAATAAAATTTTGACCAAATTTTCTATAGAGATAAAATTGTTACCAAATTTTCTATAGAAATAACATTTTGACAAAATTTTCTATAGAAATAACATTTTGACAAAATTTTCCGTAAAAATAACATTTTGACAAAATTTTCTATAGAAATAAAATTTTGACAAATTTTTCTATAGACATAAAATTTTGACAAAATTTTTTATAGACATAAAATTTTAACAAAATTGTCTACAGAAATATAATTTTGAGAAAATTTTCTATAGAAATAAAATTTTGACAAAAATTTGTATAGAAATAAAATATTGAAAAAATTTTCTATAGAAATAAAATTTTGATAAAATTTTCTAAAGAAATAAAATTTTGAGAAAATTTTAGAGATAAAATTTTGAAAAAATTTTCTATAGAAATAAAATTTTGATAAAATTTTCTACAGAAATAAAATTTTGAGAAAATTTTCTATGGAAATAAAATTTTCTTTAGAAATAAAATTTTGACAAAATTTTCTATAGAAATAAATAGCAATATAAAAATTTGACAAAATTTTCTATCGAAGTAAATTTTTGGAAAAATTTTAACTTTTTAATGATTTTAATTTAATTTGGAAAAATGATCCGCTGGTCCAATTTTGGAAAAATGTTGGTGCAAAATAAAAATTAATTGTGGCAACGCTGGTGATAAGTTAAGTGATTCAAAAAATATCGATGCAAAAGTGCAAATTTTCGAAAAAAAAAACCGCCGGAAAAGTACATACCATAGACGATACTCTAGCGTAAGTAATAAGACCAACTAAAAGAAAAAGACCGAAAAATGAAAAACTTATAAGCAATTGAGTGATCAAATCCGATGTCAAATGATGCAAATATGAGCAACTCACCCAAACAAAAATGCATTTTTGTGTGGCCAAGTGGCACTATACGACCTGAAGAGAAACAATTTATAGCAATTTAGTGAACAAATCCGATGTAAAATCATGCAAATATGAGCAACTCACCCACACAAAAATGCCAAGTGGTGGCACTATGTGACAATGAAGAGAAACAATTTTTTTTATATAAATTGTTTAGTTAAAAATGAACGAAAAACTTATAATAACTGGATATCTCAAAAACTTCCATAAACAATTTTTTTAGAATTTTTTCCGAATTCAGTAAATCAAAATACATAAGAAAAGTCACCTCTCATCAAATGTACATTTTCAGTATAAACTGGAGCAATAAACTTAACCCATTTCTTTCCTTTGTAGAAAACTAAGAGAATACAAATAAATGATGCAAATTGTAATTAATAGTATTGCTTTTATTTGGCACACCACTGTATGTTTACAAGCCAACACATTTTTGTGATGTGCATTTATTTTTCTTCGCGTATTTACTCTCAGTTAATTCCACATAAATAGCATGATTTCATAATCATCTATATCACATTTAGTCAGTCTTATAAAAGAATTATTAAATAAACTTAGTAAACAATATAGCTACAGTGGGCGTTCCGATACGATTAGCACAACAGAATTCTTTGGAAAATATCATCTACAAGTAGTCCCATAACGATGTGGCATTAAACACGGCATTGTGCCCACAATTTTAATATGGTAATTTTTGTTTATTGACTACATCAGATTACAAATTTGTTTAAAATAGCCATACACCTCAGTACCACAGGTAGTCAACAGTAATTCGACGCAATAATGTAATAAATAAACCTATAAATATGACATTCTGCATTCGGCCATAAATTAAAAAGGAGAACCACAACCACGTAGAGGAGCTAAACATATAAGAAAAAAAAAAACAAACAAACAAACAAAAAACAGGAAACCGGTAAACTCATTATATTTACCTAATTCAGATGAAATTATTGAAAGTTATTTTGTTTTCATTATTTCACCTTAACTCTGTGGTATTTTAAATATCCTTCATTGATTATGGACAAAATTGTTCATAATATGTGGGTTTTGTTTACTCTAAATTATACACGAGATGAAAGTATTTTTCTTGGCGACGCCCAATACGCTTTATATGGTCAGTCTACAAAAATTAAATTAAAAGATTTACGACGTTAAATTATTTGTTAAATATATAAATGCCATTATGCCTACATAAAATATAAGAATATTAAGTGTCATTGTATAATAATAAACCCTCTCAACATTATATGCATATATTTAAAAAAGGTTGTAGCACATTTTGTCAACTATCTCTCAAGATATGAATTATTGAAATTTCATTATTGTAAGCACTGGCGAAACGTAGTTCTTATAATCGCCCCATACTTAGATAAATTGTTGTATTAGAATGCCTATAAGAGAAGCAAACTTCATCCGATCCGGCTGAAATTTGGTACATGGTGTTAGCATATGATCTCTAACAACCATGCACAAATTGGTCCACATCGGTCCATAATTATATATAGCCCTCATATAAACCGATCCCCAGATTTGGCTTGCGGAGCCTCTAAGAGAAGCAAATTTCATCCGATCCGGCTGAAATTTGGTAGATGGTGTTAGTATATGTTCTCTAATAACCATGCAAAAATTGGTGCACATCGGTCCATAATTATATATAGCCCCCATATAAACCGATCCCCAGATTTGACCTCCTGAGCCTCTTGGAAGGCCAAAATTCATCTGATTCAAAATTTTCTATAGAAATAAAATTTTGACAAAATTTTCTTTAGAAATAAAATTTTGACAAAATTTTCTATAGAAATAAAATTTTGACCAAATTTTCTTTAGAAATAAAATTTTGACAAAATTTTGTATAGAAACAACATTTTTGATACAATTGTCTACAGAAATAAAATTTCGACAAAATTTTCTTTAGAAATTATATATAGCCCCCATATAAACCGATCCCCAGATTTGACCTCATGAGCCTCTTGGAAGGCCAAAATTCATCTGATTCAGTTGAAATTTGGTGCGTGGTGTTAATATATAGCCTCAAACACCCATGCAAAAATTAGTCGAAATCGGTGCATAATTATATATAGCCCCCATATAAATCGATCCCCAGATTTGACCTCCGGAGACCCTTGGAAGAGCAAAATTCATCCGATTCGGTTGAAATTTGGTACGTGATGTTAGTAAATGGTATCCAACAACCATGCAGGAATTGGTTCATATCAGTCTATAATTATATATAGCCACCCATATAAACCGATCCCCAGATTTGACCTCTGGTGCCTTTTGGAGAAGCAAAATTCATCCGATCTGGTGGAAATTTGGTACGTAGTGTTAGTATATGATATTTAACAACCATGCCAAAAGTGGTCCATATCATAATCATATATAGCCCCCTTATAAACCGATCCCGAGATTTGGTTTTGGAGCCTCTTGGAGGAGCAAATTTCATCCGAATCAGTTGAAATTTGGTACATTGTGCTAGTATATGGCCGTTAACAACCATGCCTAACTACGTCCATATCGGTCTATAATTATATATAGCCCTCAGATAAATCGATCCCCAATTACACAAAATTGGTCCATATCAAGTTCATAATTGTATATAGCCCCCATATAAGCGACCCTCATATTTCAATTCTGTCTCTCTACGTACCGTGCAAAAAGTCCATATCGATTCGTAATTATTTGTAGACTTACCTATACATACCTTTTGTCTAATATATATCACGTATGGACTAACTCACAATTTAGAAAACGATGTTAAGAAGTTTTAAGATACCTTGCCATCGGTATTACCAGTATTACCACAACGCAAGTAATTCGATTGTGGATGACAGTCTTTCGTAGAAGTTTCTAGGCAATCCATTGTGGGGGGCAGGGCTGTGGAGTCGGAGCCGGAGTCGGAGTCGGAGTCTTGGAGTCGGAGTCTGAAGATTTTGCTGGAGTCGGAGTCGGAGCAGGAGTCGTAGAAAATTTGCTCGACTCCGACTCCGGCGAAACAAACTTTGAAAAAATCTTCCTATCTTTATAACTAAAGAAATATTTCGACGAATTAGATTCCATTAGGGACGAACAACGCAAAACGAAGTAATGGATTTCAGGCCATTCAAAGTGTATTTATATGAGTGAAATTTCACGGTGATAAAAAAGTAAGTTTTACTAGAATATGGGTAGAATTGATCAATTGTATTGTCCATTTTTAACATATTAAAATATCGATTTTTGACCATATAACAGGTTGGCTGATAAGTCCCTGGTCTAACAAAGAACAAGTATATACGGCCGTAAGTTCGGCCAGGCCGAATCTTATGTACCCTCCACCATGGATTGCATATAAACTTGTACTAAAGACTGTCATCCACAATCGAATTTCTTGGGTTGTGGTATCTTAAAACTTCTTAACACCGTTTTCTAGCACAATGTACCAAATTTCAACTGACTCGGATAACATTTGCTCCTCCAAGAGACTCCAAAAACCAAATCTCGGGATCGGTCTATATGGGGGCTATATATGATTATGGATTGATATGGACCACTTTTGGCATGGCTGTTCAATGTCATATACTACCATCACGTACCAAATTTCAACCAAATCGGATGAATTTTGCTTCTCCAAAAGGCACCGGAGGTCAAATCTGGCGATCGGTTTATATGGGGGCTATATATAATTATGGACCGATTTAGGCCAATTTTTGCATGGTTGTTGGATACTATATACTAACATCACGTACCAAATTTCAACCGATTCGGATGAATTTTGCTCTTCCAAGGGACTCTGGAGGTCAAATCTGGGGATCGGTTTATATGGGGTCTATATATAATTATTGACCGATTTCGACCAATTTTTGCATGGGTGTTTGAGGCCACATATTAAAATCACGTACCAAATTTAAACTGAATCAGATGAATTTTTGTCTTCCAAGAGGCTCCGGAGGTCAAATCTGGGGTTCGGTTTATATGGGGGCTATATATAATTATGGACCGATGTGGATGTGGAATTTTTGCATGGTCATTAGAGACCATATACTAACACCGTGTACCAAATTTCAACCGGATCGGATGAAATTTGCTTCTCTTAGAGGCTCCGCAAGCCAAATCGGGGGATCGGTTTATACGGGGGCTATATGTAATTATGGACCGATGTATACCAATTTTTGCATCGTTGTTAGAGACCATATACTAACACCATGTACCAAATTTCAGCCGGATCGGATGAAATTTGCTTCTCTTAGAGCAATCGCAAGCCAAATTTGGGGGTCCGTTTATATGGGGGCTATACGTAAAAGTGGACCGATATAGCCCATTTGCAATACCATCCGACCTACATCAATAACAACTACTTGTGCCAAGTTTCAATTCGATAGCTTGTTTCGTTCGGAAGTTAGCGTGATTTCAACAGACGGACGGACATGCTCAGAACGACTCAGAATTTCACCACGACCTAGAATATATATACTTTATGGGGTCTTAGAGCAATATTTCGATGTGTTACAAACGGAATGAAAAAGTTAATATACCCCCATCCTATTGTGGAGGGTATAAAACACAATTTTTTTTGTCAAAATTCGTTTTTATTATTCAACATAGTTCCCTTCAAGAGCGATACAACGATTATAACGACCTTCCAATTTTTTGATACCATTTTGGTAGTACTCCTTCGGTTTTGCCTCAAAAGAGACCTCAGTTTCGGCGATCATTGCAGCCAAATTTTTTCCCTGGGAGCATCCTTTTGAGGTCTGAGAACAAGAAAAAGTCTCTGGGGCCAGATCTGGAGAATACGGTGGGCGGGGAAGCAATTCGAAGCCCAAATCATGAATTTTTGCCATCGTTCTCAATGACTTGTGGCACGGTGCGTTGTCTTGGTGGAACAACACTTTTTTCTTCTTCATATGGGGCCGTTTTGCCGCGATTTCGACCTTCAAACGCTCCAATAACGCCATATAATAGTCACTCAAGATAATCGATAAAAATTATTCCATGCGCATCCCAAAAAAACAGAGGCCACTACTTTGCTAGCGGACTTTTGAGTCTTTCCACGCTTCGGAGACGGTTCACCGGTCGCTGTCCACTCAGCCGACTGTCGATTGGACTCAGTCACATATCGACGGAAAAACTCGGGTGTATTACGAGTTAACAGCTGCAAACACCGCTCAGAATCATCAACACGTTGTTGTTTTTGGTCAAATGTGAACTCGCGCGACACCCATTTTGCACAGAGCTTCCGCATATCCAAATATTGATGAATGATATGACCAACACGTTCCTTTGATATCTTTAAGGCCTCTGCTATCTCGATCAACTTCATTTTACGGTCATTCAAAATCATTTTGTGGATTTTTTGATGTTTTCGTCGGAACCACCTCTTTCGGGCGTCCACTGCATTCACCGTCCTCCGTGCTCATTTCACCACGCTTGAATTTTGCATACCAATCAATTATTGTTGATTTCCCTGGGGCAGAGTCCGGAAACTCATTATCAAGCCAAGTTTTTGCTTCCACTGTATTTTTTCCCTTCAGAAAACAGTATTTTATCAAAACACGAAATTCCTTTTTTTCCATTTTTTTCACAATAACAAAAGTTGCTTCACAAAAGACGCTCTATCTCACTAACTAATTGACTTACAGACGTCGAATTTTGACACGAATCATTTGAAGGTTGGTACTATATAAAAATAATATGCATTTAATACTAGCGACGCCATCTATGTGTCAGACCGGGGACTTATCAGCCAACCTGTTATATGTTATTGTTAGCATACAATTTATGAGACATTTTTCCAAAAATCGTGCAAAAAAGCTAATTAAATGGCTGTAATCGTTTCAACAAACTTCACCACAACATAGGTTTCATACGCCGGACATTTCCGTAGACTTCTGCCTCAAAAAACATTATGTGTCCAACATATTTTTATTTGCATTTCATTAAATACCAAGAACTTTTCTTCCAAAAGATTAATATCAACAACGTGTGTGAATTATAAAATTAGCCGAGGGAAAGCCCAAAGTCTATAAAATCAACAGAAAAACACTATCAATTGACGTCGTTACACTTTAATCAGATATGGCGCAAAAAAAAAAAACAAACTCGCATACAATTTCAACTCTTAAGAGCTAAAAGTACAACGTAGTGAAGCCATACCCACCGCTCTAACCGAATAATGATCCATAAACATTAAACATTTACGTTGTTTCATAAAATGTTAATAAAGTTGTAAAAGCAATGCAAATTTTAGCGAGGGGGTGTGTGTTTTCCATTAGCAGTGCCGGTAAGAGTTTGTGTCTTAAGTCTTTTGTTTTCTTCCTTTGGCTACAAGACCAAATAAGGTGAACTATATCTCATTTTATTTTTTCGTTGGAAAAAAATACATATATAAAAATGTCAATGAATGAAATGATATGTTTGGTGAGTGTTTTTTCGGATAGGTGAAAACAAGACCACCCACACACGGCGTCTCATAAAGATGACCCCTTATGTGGGCATTTGTCTGTTGACAAGCAGATAACAATAAATAAATTAATAAATAAATTTGTTTTAAATAATTTTACTTTTTAAGGCTAAGTATTTGTATACAAGATTTCGTTGATACGTAAGAGATTTGCCTTTGATGATATATTTATGAATGAAGTTTTATTTGTTATTTTAAATAAAATAAAATAAAATAAAATAAAATAAAATAAAATAAAATAAAATAAAATAAAGTAAAATAAAATAAAATAAAATAAAATAAATTTAAAATTCAAATTGAAATTCAAATAAAAATTAACATTAAGATTAAAATTAAAACTAAAATTAAATTTAAAATTAAATTAACTTAAACCCCCACTAACAACAAATAAATTAATAAATAAATTTATTTTAAATAATTTTATTTTTTTAAGGCTAAGTATTTGTATACAAGATTTCAATGATACGATTTGCGTTTCATGATATATTAATAAATGAAGTTATATTTGTTTTTTTTTTTAATTAAATAAAATTGAAATTGAAATTTGAATTTAAATTAGAATTAAAATTAAATTAAATTAAATTAAATTAAATTAAATCAAATTAAATTAAATTAAATTAAATTAAATTAAATTAAATTAAATTAAATTAAATTAAATTAAATTAAATTAAATTAAATTAAATTAAATTAAATTAAATTAAATTAAATTAAATTAAATTAAATTAAATTAAATTAAATTAAATTAAATTAAATTAAATTAAATTAAATTAAATTAAATTAAATTAAATTAAATTAAATTAAATTAAATTAAATTAAATTAAATTAAATTAAATTAAATTAAATTAAATTAAATTAAATTAAATTAAATTAAATTAAATTAAATTAAATTAAATTAAATTAAATTAAATTAAGTTAAATTAAATTAAATTAAATTAAATTAAATTAAATTAAATTAAATTAAATTAAATTAAATTAAATTAAATTAAATTAAATTAAATTAAATTAAATTAAATTAAATTAAATTAAATTAAATTAAATTAAATTAAATTAAATTAAATTAAATTAAATTAAATTAAATTAAATTAAATTAAATTAAATTAAATTAAATTAAATTAAATTAAATTAAATTAAATTAAATTAAATTAAATTAAATTAAATTAAATTAAATTAAATTAAATTAAATTAAATTAAATTAAATTAAATTAAATTAAATTAAATTAAATTAAATTAAATTAAATTAAATTTAATATTAAATTTAAATTAAAATTAAAATAAAAATTAAAATAAAAATTAAAATTAAAATTAAAATTAAAATTAAAATTAAAATTAAGATTAAAATTAAAATTAAAATTAAAATTAAAATTAAAATTAAAATTAAAATTAAAATTAAAATTAAATTAACTTAAACCCCCACTAACAACAAATAAATTTATTTTAAATAAAAAATTAAAATAAAAATAACAAGTATATACGGCCGTAAGTTCGGCCAGGCCGAATCTTATGTACCCTCCACCATGGATTGCGTAGAAACTTCAATAACGTAGAAACTTAAATTAAAATTAAAATAAAAATTAAAATAAAAATTAAAATTAAAATTAAAATTAAAATTAAAATTAAGATTAAAATTAAAATTAAAATTAAAATTAAATTAACTTAACCCCCACTAACAACAAATAAATTTATTTTAAATAAAAAATTAAAATAAAAATAACAAGTATATACGGCCGTAAGTTCGGCCAGGCCGAATCTTATGTACCCTCCACCATGGATTGCGTAGAAACTTCTACTAAAGACGGTCATCCACAATTAAATTACTTGGGTTGCGGCCGATGGCAAGGCCGCAAACCAAGTAACATCATCTTCTAAATTGTAAGTTAGTCCATGCAGGATATATATTAGACACAAGAAAGGTCGATTAAAAACGTATATATTCAGTTCTTGACCGGTATATGTAGGGAAGAAATAATTACGAACCGATATGAACTTTTGTGCTGTAATTATAGAGCCCGAATTGAAATATGGGGGTCGCTAGGGCTATATACAATTATGAACACGAGTCTACCAAAAATGACAGATTTTTTTTACTGTTTGGTAAATTGGTAGAATTCTTGATGTTTTGGCAGATTTTGCAAAATATTCCTCTCCAACTATGAAATGCTTCATAAATTTTCTATAGAAATAACATTTTGACAAAATTTTCTACAACAATAAAATTCTGACAAACATTTCTATAGAAATACAATTTTGATAAAATTTTCTATAGAAATAAAATTTTGACAAAATTTTCTATTGAAATATAAAATTTTGACAAATTTTTCTATTGAAATATAAAATTTTGACAAATTTTTCTATGGCAATAAAATTTTGGTAGATTAACATATTGTAGGCTCGAGTGACAATCGTGATTTTTCTGTGATTGGGGATCGGTTTATATATAATATAGATCGATACGTACCAATTTTGGCATGGTTTTTATAGGCCATACACTAGCGAAATGTACCAAATTTCAACAGGATCGGATGAATTTTGCTCCTCCAAGAGGCTCCGGAGGTCAAATCTGGGGATCGGTTTATATAAGGGCTATATATAATTATGGACCGATATGAGCCAATTCTGGCATGGTTGTTAGAGACCATATACTAACACCACGTACCAAATTTCAACCGGATCGGATGAAATTTGCTTCTCTTAGAGGCTCCCCAAGACAAATCTGGGGATCGGTTCATATGGGGGCTGTATATAATTATGGACCGATGTGAACCAATTTTTGCGTGGTTGTTAGAGACCAACATCGTGTACCAAATTTCAGGCGGATCGGATGAAATTTGCTTCTCATTGCGGCTTCGCAAGCCAAATCTGGGGATCGATTTATATGGGGGCTACATATATTTATGGACCGATATGGATCAATTCTGACATGGTTGTTAGAGACCATATCCCAACACCATGTACCAAATTTCAGCCGGATCGGATGAAATTTGCTTCTCATTGAGGCTTCGCAAGCCAAATCTGGGGATCGGTTTATATGGGGTCTATATATAATTATGGACCGATGTGAACCAATTTTAGCATGGTTGTTAGAGACCATATACCAACACCATGTACCAAATTTCAGCTAGATCGGATGAAATATGCTTCTCTTTGAGGCTTCGCAAGCCAAATCTGGGGATCGGTTTATATGGGGGCTATATATAATTATGGATCGATATGGACCAATTTTGGCATGGTTGTTATCGTCCATACACTAGCGAAATATACCAAATTTCAACAGGATCGGATGAATTTTGCTCCTCCAAGAGGCTCCGGAGGTCAAATCTGGGGATCGGTTTATATAAGGGCTATATATAATTATGGACCGATATGAGCCAATTCTGGCATGGTTGTTAGAGACCATATACTAACACCACGTACCAAATTTCAACCGGATCGGATGAAATTTGCTTCTCTTAGAGGCTCCCCAAGACAAATCTGGGGATCGGTTTATATGGGGGCTGTATATAATTATGGACCGATGTGAACCAATTTTTGCGTGGTTGTTAGAGACCAACATCGCGTACCAAATTTCAGGCGGATCGGATGAAATTTGCTTCTCATTGCGGCTCCGCAAGCCAAATCTGGGGATCGATTTATATGGGGGCTACATATATTTATGGACCGATATGGATCAATTCTGACATGGTTGTTAGAGACCATATCCCAACACCATGTACCAAATTTCAGCCGGATCGGATGAAATTTGCTTCTCATTGAGGCTTCGCAAGCCAAATCTGGGGATCGGTTTATATGGGGTCTATATATAATTATGGACCGATGTGAACCAATTTTAGCATGGTTGTTAGATACCATATACCAACACTATGTACCAAATTTCAGCCGGATCGGATAAAATTTGCTTCTCTTTGAGGCTTCGCAAGCCAAATCTGGGGATCGGTTTATATTGGGGCTATACGTAAAAATGAACCGATATGGCCCATTTGCAATACCATCAGACCTACATAATAACAACTACTTGTGCCAAGTTTCAAGTCGATAGCTTGTTTCGTTCGGAAGTTAGCGTGATTTCAACATGCTTAGATTGACTCAGAATTTCACCACGATTCAGAATATATATATATATACTCTATGGGGTCTTAGAGCAATATTTCGATGTGTTACAAACGGAATGCCAAAGTTAATATACCCCCCATCTGGGTTGGCCTGTCGCAAACTGTGACTTTTGCGACATACGTTTACGACGGTATAATACGTATGTCGCAAAAGTCGTAAACCTAGTGTAGAAAACCTAATTTGGAATTAAAGAAATTGTGAATATTTTTTAATTTAATTTAGTTAAGCTCACCGATAAAAGGTATGCAAAAATTGTTTTATATTGTATTTATTCAAAACTCTACTAGATTTACATCTCTCATTCACAACTTGAAACTATTCTTGGTTTTCGTGGTCCAAGCTTTAGCTGCATCAATGAATGACTACACACAAAAAACAATTTTTTGATTTCAATCACGAAAATCGCGGATTCAATCATTTTTTTAATTGAAATGTCTTCAATCTCGAAAATGATAGTATCAATCACCCATTTTGATTGAAAACCAACAAGATTTTTAATTAAAAATTTAATTGACTTTTGTCACGGAATCAATTAATTGTGTGATTGAATCAATTAAAAACGTGATTGATTTTTAACATAAAATTCAATCACAGTTTTAATTGTATCAATTAAAATTTTAATTAATTTCGCGACAAAAATCAATCAACTATTTGATTCATTCAATTAAATAATTAATTGAAATTGGCTATAAATTTCGATCAAAAAATTTATATATTGCGACCCCAAAATCGTATTTAGTTTTTTTTGTTTTGAAATAAAAGAAAATATTGTTTTTTATAAAACATATTTAATATTTTATTATATTTTGAATTATGCAATAGACAAATAAATTTGGTTCTTGTCATTTGTGTTTTGTTCTAACATAACTTACAAATACAACTACTATCAATAACAACTATAGGGTGAAAAAAATAAATTATATAAATCATTATCTTCCTTATAATAATAACCATGTTAGCATGTTCTTTCTAATATGTAGATGCGCCTAGATTTCCAATAAATCAGCAGCCTGTAAGCTAAATTAGTTTTTCTGAAAGTAAACAGAATAATTTGAATTTAATTTTGTTCAATTAAAAGTTAATTTTGTTAAACATTACCTGCATAGAATATCAAGTTCAATTCTTAGTTCCAGGTTGCAGATTTATAATCTTCTTTTGCAGTTGTAGTCTTTTAGCATAAAAAGGTGTATTAAGGAGCTCGGTAATTTAATTTTAGTAACAATTCCTTTCCAAAATTTCCACACATTAAAATCGTCTATTAAAATTTGAACCAATCAAAGACAAAAATAATGGGAAAGCAATGTAATATTTGGTATTATATTGATGATACTTTGCAAATTCTGGAAATAGAAAAAAAAATATAAATGGAAAATACATATTTTTATTATTATCGGATATTTTTCATATTTTTAAATCCAAAAGAAAGAACTTTTTTACCATTACATAATTCAGCTCATTAGTTTATATACCAGATATACTGCTCTCTACTTGGGTTCAAACTGAAAAAGGCAGGTAAAACAAAAATGCAATTTAATGCCAACGCTACTTCGCAACTTCAAGGTGAATCTTCCAACAAACCCATACCGCTCTTGGTTTTAAGAAAACTAGGAGTGAAAAAAGTTTATAATTTTAAAAGATCAATACGGTACCCACTTTTTTATTGCAAACATATTATTATATATTTGATAAAATGATGGAGTTGATGGGATTGATTGGTCAATTTCACGAAATAAAATTGGTCACTAAAAGAAATGAATAAAAAATATATTATTTTAGTCCGTTTAATGTAAACAGGCTTCAATGGAAAACGGTATTCACATTTCACAATTTCTTACCTTCAATAAACGTAGATTGTTTTCCATTTTTACAATACCACAAAACACAGGTAATTTCAAATGCGTTCTGTCATATATTTTTTCAAACCTTTACCACGTGTCCGTTTGTTGTTGCACACTTTATTTATTTCAACCCTTTGCTATGATTTGTTGTTGCGTTCAAAATATTTATGCACACATTTTGAATGCAGCAGACAGAATGTCGCCAATCATGTTTTTCAATTTACGCGAAAAACAAAAACCCAACCGTTCGTTACGAGTTACTTCCACAGACTGATCTCTCCATCATACATTGTTGAATAAATACCCATTCTCTTGTTCTCTTTTCGCTCTTTCCATTGCTCAAAATTATTCAGTTTCAATCACAAAGGTGATTGGATCAATCACATGTGTAATTGGAAACGGAAAAAAATTCAATCACGTTTGTAATTGAAAATTATTTCCGAATTGATTAACAAATTGATTGAATCAATTAATATTTTAATTGGAAACGTAACAAATATCAATAATTTTTTTAATTGGTTTTTATTCGGATTTGATTAAATAATTAATTGAATCAATTAACATATTAATTGAATCCGTTTCCAAATTCAATTAAGTGTTTAATTGAAAAAATGTTGGTGATAATTTTTTGTGTGTAGCTACAATTTTGAAAAATTTTAATTAGTATGGAAATTGGCTCTAATTAGCCAAAAAGTGATTTTATAAAATTTTCTCTAAACAGAAATTCACTTATATAAGACTTAAGTAATTTTCCTTCCTTCCAGTTTCTGCAGTAATTTGTGAAAGGTTAACTATGAGCGAGTATAGACCGTCACGTTTACTGCCCCATCGAGCAGTTTATAGTAATTTTGGTTTCGAGTTTCCAATTGAAATAACTATATTCTCATGTTTTTTTAAACTCGTTAATAATTTTATGAACACTCCTGAGAATTGAGACTTCTTCGCATATATCATCATTTTGGATATCATTCGCTGCCTATCTGAAGGGTCTGAAGGATATGAAGTTTGCGACTTTTGCTACTTTTTCTACATTTACGACGTATGTGACGTTTACGACGTTTATAACTTTGCGACAGTCGCAAACCTTAAAATGTTTGATACAGACCATCTCTGCCCCCCATCTCTGGAGGGTATAAAAATTAAAATTAAAGTTATAATTAGAATTTAAATTAAAATTAAAATTAAATAAAAATTTTTTTTAGAATATCAAAACCTTTGGATCCAAGTAAAGTTTTTTTGTGTGTAATTTTGTGTATCTATGATGTATTTTATATTTCTCTTTAACTAACTATTCTTCTAACGACTTTGATCCCAATATGTGAACGCTCCATTATTACTCATAATTGAGTATGTATGGTGTATTTCTCATCGATAATTTGTTGTTGTTTTATTTCCTGAAAAACTTGTGGTTATCGATATCATTGACTTGTATATGATGGTATAGTCACAATCGCCACATTTGCCGGTAAACTTGTCAATTTAATTGAAGCTTGCCATGCCAGCTTAGTCATTCATATATATGAAGGCATGTAGATGTTGTTGCTGATGTATATACACTCACCCAGAGAAGTCTGTCCACCTGTCGTTCGTTTGTTTGTTTTTTTTTTTTCTACAACTAATCACAATGATCAATGAATTGGGGAGTTGAGAGAGCTAGAGAAAGGAGAGTTTATATGGATGTGTGAGAGTGAATGTGTGAGAAAAGAGAATAAGGGGATCAAAATCGGCAAAGAGCACGCGTGCTTATTGCAAAAGCCATAATGTATTGGCTTTAAGCTATATTGTTGTTGTTGTTGTTTTTGCTACTACTGCTGTTATCGGCCAATATCGTAGCTGGTTGTCTTGTCTTCGTTGTCGTCGTCGTCGATAAATAAACACACTTTGTTTATCATTTGGTTTTATACGAAATAAATTGTTGTTTTAAAAACAAATGCGAGTTTTCAATCTTGATTCATTTACGTTCATACAGTCGAAGTGTTGAGAAGTGTTCTTAGCTATCGCGGAAACGCGTTTTCTCACCACATTAAATACACACCCACATACGAAAAAAACAAACGTTTTTACCAACAAGATCAAGCAAAGACGTGTTGTTTTCATCATATTTCGAATCAACAAGATTTTGAATTGAATTGAACTGAAGAAAAGTTTGTCTAACTGTTAGTGATTGAAAAATCCCAAAATTAAATATAAAAAAAAAAAAAATTACCAAAAATTAGACATTTCGTAATAAAGCTGAGTGTTTTTCTCTAAAAAATTATTAAAAAAAAAAAAAATAAAAACAAGTTAACGACAACAACAACATATAAAGTCGATAACAAGTAACAACAAAACAAGGAACGACATTTTTAACGGCCGTGTCGGGTTGTTGCATTAACAAGAAAACATTAAAAAAAAAACTAACTAAAGAAAAACAAGTGATCAATTAAATTGGATACGATTTGTAATTGAAGTTTTTAAACAAGTTTCCTTTATTGGCAAAGAAAAAGTGTAAAAATTAATTGTAACCATAACGAAACAGAGGCAAATATAGACAAACAGTCAATCAAGTCAACTAAATTAATAAAAAAAAAAAACGAATAAGAAAAAAATTTAAACACTTCGTCGTATGCGTATGAAATCCAAATGTGTAAAATCAAATTTGGTATTTAGTAAAATAATAAAAAAAAAAACAATATATCCTCCCATCTTATCTTTTTAGAGGATATTAAGGATTAATGTGGCCAATATGCATTCAATGTATATGCTAGATTCTTTAATGTGTGCCCATATAAATCAACCTCAAAACGATAAAGAATCACAACAATCTCTGGAAATATCACAAAAATCTCAAAAACCTAAAAATAATCCTTTGAAAAACTATCATAAAAAGTTATACAAAGCCTTTATAGAGAAATACGATAATTCCCATAAAAAAGTGAATAAAAACTAGAAAAGAAAAATCAAGCAAACAATTTTGAAAATCTTCTTAAAAATAAAGATTCTCTTAAAAAAGTAATCAAAATATTTTAAAAAAGAAGTATAAAAAATTATTGAAGTTTAAAAAAAGAAAGTCAATAATTTTTTGTTTTATAAAATATATTTAAGACTGTTAATACAACGAATTTTAATTGAAAACAAAAATCTATTAAAATCTGCTTTAACCTACAAAGTATTTTAAAACAACGATTTATACCAACAAAAAAATACATTTTCATAAAACCAAAAAAAAAAAAAGAAAGTATTTTATTTTTGTAACAAAACAAAAAGTCAAACCATTGAAAATACAACAAATTAAAAATCCAACACGTCTCTTTAAAAAAGCCATAATTTGTGCAAAAACAAAAATCAATTAACTTAAAACCTAGTCACAACCATTTCAAAAGTCTCAAATAAGCGTGCTGCAAAAAAACAAGCAAAACTATCTTCAAGTTTTAACACCCACAACGACTGCCCTCATTTATCGTAACATACAAAAACAAAAATATGTTGAATAAATATTTAACAAAAATTTCCAATGCTGTACAGCATAAAAACAAAGAAAATCTTAAAACACATTCAACACCACCAGCAACAGAGACGTCATCACCATACTCCTCCTCATCGTCATTACCAGTTGCTGCTGCCCATAATAATAATCAACATGCTCGCAATTTGGAATATGAACGTGCCATTGCGGCCTCTTATGGCGCCTTGTCATCAACACCGAAAAAGAAAAAGCCTAAAATCAATGTCCACAATACCAACAATACCAAAACTTGCCTTAGCTCCAATGAATTGGCCGTTATAATTAAGGGAGAGTCATCATCATCATCATCTTCGCGTAAACGCCATACCTTAAAGGAATCACCCAATCGTAATATTTACTCGTGTACACCACCCCTAAGGGAAGCGAAAAGTGCCTTAACCTTAAATTTATCCACCTCACCATCATCGGGAATTTATTCGAATGTCTCATCATCATATGGATCAGCTTCGGCATCTATGAAAGCGACTTCATCATCTTCTTCGACCTCATCGTCATCATCTACGGAATCTTTGAATTCTTCAGCGGCCAGTGAAACACCATATTCATCGAATGTCTCAACACCCTCATCATTACCTTCGGGTAATCCTGTATGGCCAGTGTCGCAGAGACTGCATTTACCACATGAATTGGCTATGCTGCGTATACGAATGTGGATATTTCCGTGCGTATTACATTTTTTTAAACCTAAATTTTTTTGTATATAAAACAAATTTAAAGAACTTATTACAAATCGAGAAAAATTGGATAGATTAATAAATATTACAATTTTTTTTTTTAATTTATAAAAAAAACTCAATATTGGATTCCTAGAGTGTTAAATGCCTATCCACTGAAAAATATTGTTTGTAATATATATAAAAAAAAAACAAAGTTTCTCGTTGAAAAAAAAATATATAAAAAATTGAAAGAATTTATTAGAAAGTCTTTCACATAGGGTGAAAATTGGAAAGTTAAAAAAAATCGTTAAAATTTATTTTTTTAATCGTTTTTAAAATAAAAAAAAATTTAAAATTTTAAAAAAATTGAAAGAATTCTTTTAGAAACCCGAAAAATTGTAGGGAGCAAATTGGAAAGTTAAAGTTCTATAGGGCTTTGCCCAAATAAATTTGACAAACATTATTTTCCTCTGTTGGTTAAGCTACACTTGTAGTTTAGTCAATGCATGGTTTTAAGCTGAAATAAAAAAAAAACAACAACAACAAAATTTTATTTCTATAGAAAATTTTGTAAAAAATGTATTTCTATAGAAAATTTTGTCAAAATTGTATTTATATAGAAAATTTTGTCAAAATTGTATTTTTATAGAAAATTTTGTAAAAATTTTATTTCCGTAGAAAATTTTGTCAAAATTTTATTTCTATAGAAAATTTTGTCAAAATTTTATTTTTTTAGAAAATTTTGTCAAAATTGTATTTCTATAGAAAATTTTGTCAAAATTTTATTTCCGTAGAAAATCTTGTCAAAATTGTATTTCAATAGAAAATTTTGTCAAAATTTTATTTCCGTAGAAAATTTTGTCAAAATTGTATTTCAATAGAAAGTTTTGTCAAAATTTTATTTCTATAGAAAATTTTGTCAAAATCTTATTTCTATAGAAAATTTTGTCCAAATTTTAGTTCTGTAGAAAATGTTGTTAAAATTTTATTTCTATAGAAAATTTTGTCAAAATTTTATTTCTATAGAAAATTTTGTCAAAATTTTATTTCTATAGAAAATTTTGTCAAAATTTTATTTCTATAGAAAATTTTGTCAAAATTTTATTTCATTGTTGTTGTTTTTTTGATTTCAGCTTAAAACCATACATTGACTAAACTACAAGTGTAGCTTGATAGTTTTGCTGCAAGTAGAGGATGCTGATGAGGAATGTGGTAATTCCGAAACGTGCGTCCATCCAACCATCTTGCAGTCTATAGGGCTTTTCCCAAATTAATTTGACAAACATTCTTTTCCTCTGTTGGCTAAGCTACACATGTAGTTTAGTCAATGCATGGTTTTAAGCTGAAATAAAAAAAAAAAACAACAATTTAGTGAATTTTATTTTTTTTTACCAAAAATCTCAATATTGGATTCCCAGACTGTGAAATGCCTTGAAAAATATCGTTTTTAATATATTTGCAATAAATCGAAATTTATTAAAAAAAATAAAATTGAGAGACCAAATTCGAGAATTCAGCTATACATAAAAAAAATATATATTTAAAAATATAAAGTTAATTAATTATTTGTCTTTTACCAAAAAATATAAATATTGGATTCCCAGAGTGTGAAATGCTTATCCACTGAAAAATATCATTTTTAATATATAAAAATTTTTTAAATTATAAAATATTGAAAGAATTTTTTATAAATCCCAACAATTGCAGGGAGCATATTGGAAAGTTTACATAATTCCGTGCGTATTACATTTACGATAAAACGAAATTATTTAAAGACATATTTTTTATATATAAAGGAAATGGAAGAATTTATTACAAAAATTAAAATTGGAGGAAGCAAATTAGAGAATTCAGTTATAAATATAAAAAATATTATAAAAATTAAATAAAAATATATACTTTTTTTATTCAAAAAATTCAATATTAGAGTCCTAGAGCATAATTTATAAAATATTTTTAAAACATTTGTTTTGTTAAAAAATTTAGAAAAAATGAAAGAAAATTATTAGATATCCACAAATTGTAGAAAGAAAATTGGAAAGTTGAGATTAGATTGGTAAATATTAAAATTTAAAGAATTTTTTTATAAATCCCAACAATTGCAGGGACTATATTGGAAAGTTTACATAATTCCGTGCGTATTACATTTGCGATAAATCGAAATTAATTAAAGACATATTTTTTATATATAAAGGAAATGGAAGAATTTATTAAACAAATTAAAATTGGAGGAAGCAAATTAGAGAATTCAGTTATAAATATAAAAAATATTATAAAAATTAACAATAAAAAAAAATTAAATTAAAATAAAAATTAAAATTGGAAGGAGCAAATTAGAGAATTCAGTTATAAATATAAAAAATATAAAAATTTACAAAAATATTTTTTTTAATAAAAAATTCCATATTAGAGTTCTAGAGTGTAACTTATAAAATATTGTTAAAACAATTTATCTTGTTAGAAAATACAGAAAAAATTAAAGAAAATTATTAGAGATCCACGAATTGTAGAAAGAAAATCAGAAAGTTAAGATTAGATTGGTAAATATTAAAATTGAAAGAATTTATTATCAATCCCAACAATTGCAGGGAGCATATTGGAAAGTTGAGATTAGATTGGTAAATATTAAAATTGAAAGAATTTATTATAAATCCCAACAATTGCAGGGAGCAAATTGGAAAGTTTATATAATTCCGTGCGTATTACATTGGCGATAAAACAAAATTAATTAAATCCACATTTTTTATATATAAAGGAAATGGAAAAATTTATTAAAAAAATTAAAATTGGAGGGAGCAAATTAGAGAATTCAGTTATAAATAAAATATTTTTTTTTTAATAAAAAATTCCATATTAGAGTTCTAGAGTGTAACTTATAAAATATTTTTAAAACATTTTTTTTTGTTAGAAAATTCAGACAAAAATGAAAGAAAATTATTAGAGATCCACAAATTGTAGAAAGAAAATTGGAAAGTTGAGATTAGATTGGTAAATATTAAAATTGAAAGAATTTATTATAAATCCCAACAATTGCAGGGAGCATATTGGAAAGTTTACATAATTCCGTGCGTATTACATTTGCGATAAAACGAAATTAATTAAATCCATATTTTTATATATAAAAGAAATGGAAGAATTTATTGAAAAAATTAAAATTGGAGGAAGCAAATTAGAGAATTCAGTTATAAATATAATTTTTTTTTTAATTAAGAAAAATATTTTTTTCAATAAAAAATTCAATATTAAAGTCCTAGAGCATAATTTATAAAATATTTTTGAAACTTTTTTTTTTGTTAGAAAATTCAGAAGAAATGAAAGAAAATTATTAGCAATCCAAAAATTTTAGAAAGAAAATTGGAAAGTTGAGATTTGATAGGTAAATATTAAAAAAATATATACTTTAAAATAAACTATATTTTTGATTGGAAATATTTTTTATTTCATTGACATTTTAATTAGGATAATTATTTTAATTAAAAATGTACACATTTGGAATCAGTTTCTTAACTGACTTTATTTTTTAATTTAATTAAAAAGTTAATTGTATCAGTTTGTATTTTAATTGATTATGTTCTCAGTTTAAACAGTGAATAATTGCAACTATTTTTATATATTTAATTTGATTACAAAGTTAATTGTATCAGTTCGTATTTTAATTGATTATGTTCTCAGTTTAAACAGTGAATATTTGGAAATTTTTTGGTTATATTTTTTTCTGCGCACAAAAAAATACTTGAATCATATTTTCAATTCAATTAATTAGTTCTTTAATTCGTGTCGGTGATTGACACAGAAAAAACTATGAATTTTTTCAATTTTAATTGAACTTTAGAAAATTATTGGATTGATTACCTTTTTTTATTTAAACTAAAAAAAAAAAACCGATCGCCTTGTAGTGGGGTCGATTATTTTTATACCCTCCACCATAGGATGGGGAGTATATTAACTTTGTTATTCCGTTTGTAACACATCGAAATATTGCTCTAAGACCCCATAAAGTATATATTCTGGGTCGTGGTGAAATTCTGAGTCGATCTAAGCATGTTCGTTCGTTCGTTGAAATGTTGAAATCACGCTAACTTGCGAACGAAACAAGTTATCGACTTGAAACTTGCCACAAGTAGTTGTTATTGATGTAGGTCGGATGGTATTACAAATGGGTCATATCAGTTCACTTTTACGTATAGCCCCCATATAAACGAACCCCCAGATTTGGCTTGCGGAGCCTCTTGGAGGAACAAAATTCATCCGATCCGATTGAAATTTTAGTATATGGTCTCTAACAACCATGAAAAAATTGGTCCACAGCGGTCCATAATTATATATAGCCCCCATATAAATAATCCGATTCCCAGATTTGGCTTGCGGAGTCTCAAAGAGAATCATATATCCGATCCAGCTGAAATTTGGTACATGGTGTTGATATATGGTCTCTAACAACCATGCAAAAATTGGTCCATATCGGTCGATAATTATATATAGCCCCCATATAAACCGATCCCCATATTTGGCTTGCGGAGCCTCAAAGAGAAGCAAATTTCATCCAATCAGGCTGAAATTTGGTACATGGTGTTGGTATATGGTCTCTAACAACCATGCAAAAATTGGTCCACATCTGTTCATAATTATATATAGCCCCCGTATAAACCGATCCCCAGATTTGTCTTGCGGAGCCTCTAAGAGAAGCAAATTTCATCCTATCCGGTTGAAATTTGGTACATGGTGTTGATATATGGTCTCTAACAACCATAAAAAAATTGATCCATATCGGTAGATAATTATATATAGCCCCCATATAAACCGATTCCCAGATTTGGCTTGCGGAGCTTCAAAGAGAAGCAAATTTCATCCTATCCGGCAGAAATTTGGTACATGGTGTTGATATATGGTCTCTAACAACAATGCAAAAATTGGTCCATATCGGTCCATAATTATATATAGCGCCCATATAAACCAATCCCCAGATTTGGCTTGGCGAGTCTCAAATTTCATCCGATCCGGCTGAAATTCGGTACATGGGGTTAGGTTAGGTGGCGGCCCGATGTATGAGGCTCACTTAGACTATTCAGTTCATTGTGATACCACATTGGTGAACTTCTCTCTTATCACTGAGTGCTGCCCAATTCCATGTTAAGCGGTTGAAATTTAGTACATTTCGCTAGTGTGTGGCCGATAACACCCATGTCAAAATTGTCCGTATCGATATATATTATACATAGCCCCCAAATAAACCGATCTCCAATCACAGAAAAGTCACGATTGCCACTTAAGCCAAAAATTATCTACCAAAATTTTATTGGCATAGAAAATTTTGTCAAAATTTTATATTTCTATAGAAAATTTTGTCAAAATTTTATTTCTGTAGATAATTTTGTAAAATTGTTATTTCCGTAGAAAATGTATGAAGCATTTCATAGTTCTAGAGGAATATTTTGCAAAATCTTCCAAAACATCAAGAATTCTACCAATCTACCAAAGAGTAAAAAATCTGCCATTTTTTGTAGACTCGTGTTCATAATTGTTTTTAGCCCCCATATAAAGCGACCCCCCTTATTTAAATTCTGGCTCTATAATTATCACATAGCACAAAAGTTCATATCGGTTCGTAAGTATTTCTTCCCTATATATATACCGGTCAAGAACTGAATATATAAATATTTAATCGACCTTTTGTCTACTTTGTATCCGTATTGACTAACTTACAATTTAGAAGATGATGTTAAGAAGTTTTAAGATGCCTTGCCATCGGCCGCAACCCAAGTAATTTAATTGTGGATGACCGTCTTTAGTAAAAGTTTCTACGCAATCCATGGTGGAGGGTACATAAGATTCGGTCTGGCCGAACTTACGGCCGTATTTTCTTGTTTTAATTGACTTTAATGACCATTTCTGGGATGGAAGAAACTTCAATTAAAAATTAATTGGATCAATTATTTTAATTCGATCAAAGTTTGTAACCGTGGTGCAATGGTTAGCATGCCCGCCTTGCATACACAAGGTCGTGGGATCGATTCCTGCTACGACCGAACACTGCAATGTGGAACGCCGTTCGGACTCGGCTATAAAAAGGAGGTCCGTTATCATTGAGCTTAACATGGAATCGGGCAGCACTCAGTGATAAGAGAGAGGTTCACCAATGTGGTATCACAATGGTCTGAATAGTCTAAGTGAGCCTGATACATCGGGCTGCCACATAACCTAACCTAACCTAACCTAACTTTTTTCTAATATTTTGTTATTCACTTTCCTAAAAGTGTTTGTTGAATATTTAAAAAAAAAAATATACAATTTCTAATATTGAATTTATTATGGCCTGTTCCTGTATATCGAACGAAAGGTTTCTTTCGTATTCCAAATGAAAGAAAATTGATTTTTGTTCTTCTATTTCGAAAGGCAAGTCACTTCATATTTTGTTGTCGAGTAATAAACGAACATGTACAATAAGTGTCAAGAAAAAAGCAAAAACATTGTTAACATTTGACTGAATTCTCAGGCCAAAAATTTGAAAATTCTCATTTTGGATAAACAATGTATTCTCCTACAAACGAAACGAACTTTCAAAAATAGAAAAACCCAAATTCATACGAATTCGAGTGACTGCCTTTCTTTCGAATGAGTTTTCGTTCGATATACAGGAACAGGCCATTAGTTTCCTCAAACCTACCTTATCATTCTTTTCGAATATCCTAAACAAATCATTTGTTATTCAAATGCGGAAAATGTCAAAAAAATTTCCAACATACATTATGTTACGCGATTTTCCAAGGTTTATATTGTTCACATACCAAGACAGTACACTAGAATTTATATGGTTTATTTGTTTTTCGCATAAATTTACTAGAAAAATATAAATTGCAAAAAAAATTGATGTGAATAACACTACCTTCAACTTCACAAAGATCACAAAGATTAAATGAACATTAACTCCATTTAAAGTAAGCAAAACCGTTTTATTTTTTTTAATCCCACAATAAGAAAATTAACACTTTTTTTAACGAACTGACAGCAAAATGGAAAGATATATAAATTTAATTGAAACGAAAAGAAAAGAATTGAAATAGTAAATTCAGTGTGAATGTATGATGTAGATAGGAAGTCACGTATTTATTTGTTTTTATACGTAAATATTTACTACTATATACATATATTAAAGTTTTTTTTTGTTTAGTTGTTGGCAATATATACCACATATGTTTACAAAAGGCCTTTTTTTTCTTTCAGAACTTAATTACCACTATGTTGATATACATATAAAAACAAATAAATAAATAAATAATTGAAATATTACAAAACAATATCTGGTAAATCTGCTTAAGAGTCAGCAAAAGGGAACACTTATTTTCTTTCTAATAAATATTGATATTGTTTTTTTTTTTGTTTTATACGAAAGGAGATAACGTTAGTCAAAGCTTTAAGGAAATTAAAGAAAAATCAATTTCTTTCTTAAATAACTCATTTTTGGATTAACAAAAGTGTCTACTGTCCATAAGATATTTTCTTTAAGGGTAGATAAATTATCACAATGGATTGAATAGTCTACACCCATAGAAAAAATCATGAACGGCGTTGTCATTTCAAAACGTTTCGTTCATGAAAGTGAATCAACACACATGTGTTGTCAAACTGAGAACAGACGGGGTCAATCTGACAACGTTAAAATGACACCATCCGTTGTCAAAACAACAACGAGCGTTCATGATCTGAAAACGTATTGGTTACGAATTTATAAACAAAATTAAAAAAAAAAAGATTTCCGCTACCGTGACTCGAACCTGTGTTGTGTGCACCATACGCGTTAACAGTCGCTTTAGCTCATTGCACCACCGGCGGAATTGCCATAACAACGTCTAACGATTATTTTAAGAACTTTCATGGAAAAAGAAAAACGAATGCCGTTCATGAAATCGTGAACGCCCGTGGACAAAATCGTGAACATTCCGTTTTGATTTTTTGTGAACGTTTCCGTTTCATTTTGTCACCGTCCGTTCACGATTGTGGAACGCAATTTTTCTATTAGTGTAGGTTAGGTTAGGTGGCAGCCCGATGTACAGGCTCACTTAGACTATTCAGTCCATTGTGATACCACATTGGTGAACTTCTCTCTTATCACTGAGTGCTGCCCGATTCCATGTTAAGCTCAATGACAAGGGACCTCCTTTTTATAGCCGAGTCCGAACGGCGTTCCACATTGCAGTGAAACCACTTAGAGAAGCTTTGAAACCCTCAGAAATGTAACCAGCATTACTGAGGTGAGATAATCCACCGCTGAAAAACTTTTTGGTGTTCGGTCGAAGCAGGAATCGAACCCACGACCTTGTGTATGCAAGGCGGGCATGCTAACCATTGCACCACGGTGGCTACCACTGAATAGTCTTAAGTGAGCCTGAATCTTAATCGGGGTGCCACTTTAACCTTTTAACCTAAGCTACACCCAAAAACAAATCTGATTCAATAACGAAACTAATTGATCCAATTAATTTTTTAATTGAAATGTCTTCAATCACAAAAATGATAGTATCATTTCTGTAATTGATTTTTGTTTCAATTAAAACATTGTTGAATCACTTAAATTTTTAATTGAATATTTTTCAAAACTCAATTATGATTTTAATTGGAAAAATTTGTCGTGAATTTTTTTTTCTTCTGTGTAACAAAATAAATTGGATAAAACTATATAGCATTTAGCATTATTTAATCAAATTAATACCAAATCCAAATTTAAAAATTAATTAATATAAAATAAAGTCAAAGCTATTTGCCGAAATTAATTTATTCAAATTAGAAAAAATGAAATTAATTAAGTAGATTTAATTTGTATGAGTTAAATATTTTTTTTTTGCGGGTGATGGGCTGAGCTCATTTAAACTAAATGATATTCCGTTCAACTTAACCATGTTAAATTAAATTTAACTATAGAGGAATGAAAAAAAATAATAATTTAATTAAAAGGTAAATGAAATTAATTTAAATATAACTGATTTTAGTTGAATTTAATTAATGGAATGAAAAACAAAAATAATTTAATTAAAAAAATGAAATTAATTTAAATATAACTGATTTTAGTTAAATTTAATTCAATTAAGTAACATTAATTTTAAATTAATTTAAATTTGTTAATGTTTGCATTAAACTGAACTAAAATTTTGAAAAATTATCATAAACAAAATTTCATTAAAATTTATTTATTTAAACCAGCGTAGTTTAATTTAATTAGTTAATTGAGTCTTATTTAATGTAATTTATTCCAATTAAATTTATTTAATGAATTACTTTAAACTGTAACTGATTTTAGTTAAATTTATTTCAATTAAGTAACATTAATTTTAATTTAATTTAAATTTGTTTATGTTTGCATTAAACTGAACTAAAATTTTGAAAAATTATCATAAACAAAATTTCATTAAAATTTATTTATTTAAACCAGCGTAGTTTAATTTAATTAGTTAATTGAGTCTTATTTAATGTAATTTATTCCAATTAAATTTATTTAATGAATTACTTTAAACTGTAACTGATTTTAGTTAAATTTAATTCAATTAAGTAACATTAATTTAAATTTGATTTAAATTTGTTTATGTTTGCATTAAACTGAACTAAAATTTTGAAAAATTATCATAAACAAAATTCCATTAAAATTTATTTATTTAAACCAGCGTAGTTTAATTTAATTAGTTAATTGAGTCTTATTTAATGTAATTTATTTCAATTAAATTTATTTAATGAATTACATTACACTGTATTATGACTAGTTAAATTAAAAAAAAAATTAAATAAAACTAAATTGGATTTATTTTGTATAATTTTCATTCGGGTTTTCACTATTTTTAATCAATTTTGATTTATTTGTAATTAAATTATAGAATATTAAAATAATTTATTTTAAATAAATTTTTCATTTGTATTAAATTAAATGAGAGTAGAGTAAAATAAACTAAAACAAATAACTTGGTAAACTAAGTTAACTATATTAAAAATTAAATTACTTTAAATCCCACTAAATTTAATTCAAAAAGTAAGTATGTATTTCAATAAATGATATTCCATTTAACTGAACAATGTTAATGTTAATTTAATTAATATTTAAATTAAATTTAATATTTAATTAAATTAAAAAAAAAATAATATTTGAAGAATGAGTGGAAAATAATTTAATTTAATTATGAGCTAATGAAATTAACTTATATAATTATTTTGTAATTATTATTTTAATTTTTATTAATTTAAGCAAAATTTGGATTAAACTGAAACTGAAAAATATATCGTTAGAAAATTATCACACATAAATTCCATTTATATTTATTAATTTAATCCAGTTTGGTTTGATTAATTTATTTAATTTATTTTATTTTATTTTTTATTAAAATATTTCATTTAATCAGATTTCATTTTTTTATATTAATTTAATGAATTAAAGGATTTTTTTTTTAAATTACACACAGAATAAAAAATCATCAAAATATTTCCAATTAAAAAGTTTATTGAAGTTGAAAAAATGTTCAATTAATTACTAAATTAATTAATACGATTAACTCTTTAATCAAGATAGAAACATTAAGTTAATTAAGTCAATGATTGAAAATTTTAAACAGTTTAATTAAAAAATCAATTGATACAAACAAAAAATAAAAAAAGAATACTTAAAGCCTACTTTTACCATATATATTTCTCCTATAAGCATTCAATAAATTGTTTTTACATATGGGCATACGTTTTTAATGAAACAATTATAGGAGTTTTGCAATCAATATCAATTAAAGATTTAATTGAAACAATTAAAAATTGAAATTTGCTAATTAAATCAATTAATTTTTTTAATGTCCAATTAAAACTGTGATTTATACTTCATTTTCGTGAGAAGACATTTCACATAAAAAATTAATTGGATCAATTAATTTCGTGATTGAATCAAAATATTTTTTTTTTTGTGTGCAGCTTACACCTGAAGCAAAGTTAAAGAAAATGTTGGTTTATTTTAGAAAGTTTTAACTAAAATATTTTATAAATTGCAATATAATTGAAATAAGTTAATACTTTTTGCCAAATTGAAGAACATTTATTAAAAATAAATTATTTTTTATTTTTTTTTATTTATTTAAGTTGTTGGTTCAGAGTATTTATTTATCCAGCAACTAAAAAAGCTCTATAGCAATTATAAACACACTAAATAGGCATCATTTAAAATGAATGAGTAAGAGAATGAGAGCAAAGCGAGAGAGCATACTATTTGAAAAATGATTTAATGGGAGAAATGGGCTTTTAAGGTCAAGTATTTTAATTCGAATAAAAGATTAATTTATTCCATTTTTGTCATCCAACATTTTTTCCGTTATTTAAAAAAAAATTGCATAAAAATGGAGTTACAAAAAGTCTTTACCGGTATACGAAGTTCAAGACAGACAAATCTTTGGTGAAATGTTCTAATTTTAGAAAATCATGAACACAATTTATACATAATAATATTAGATAATCTCTGTAATTTTACATAAAAAGTTTGCCTACTTAATTTCGTTATTTTCCATTGTTTGAATTATAAATTTTGTGTAGAATCCATTTTTTGCAAAATTTTTGGCTAAATATATTTGCTTCTGTCAACAAAAAAAAAATCTTACCAAAATTAGCAAACTTCTGACAATTAACCATAACAATATGCACATTATTATTGATGTTTTCTATTTGGTTAAAAAATTGACATGAAAAAAATATACGTTCTCACTTTGGCCAACAAATTAAGATGAAAATGAATACACTTCTTTTTATGTGGGAGAGACACTTTGCCAAAAAATAATTAAAAAACAAATCACCATATAAGGCAAACAAACAAACATGTGACTTTCGCTTAACAAAACGAAGAAGAAAAAAATTTAAAACACTTAAGGCGCCCCATATAAGATTGGTGGTTATTTCTCATATATAGTTGTTGTCTTTTTTATACCCTCCACCGTAGGATGGGGGTATATTAACTTTGTCATTCCGTTTGTAACACATCGAAATATTGCTCTAAGACCCCATAAAGTATATATATTCTGGGTCGTGGTGAAATTCTGAGTCGATCTAAGCATGTCCGTCCGTCCGTCTGTTGAAATCACGCTAACTTCCGAACGAAACAAGCTATCGACTTGAAACTTGGCACAAGTAGTTGATGTAGGTCGGATGGTATTGCAAATGGACCATATCGGTCCACTTTTACATATAGCCCCCATATAAACGGATCCCCAAATTTGGCTTGCGATTGCTCTAAGAGAAGCAAAATTCATATGATCCGGCTGAAATTTGGTACATGGTGTTAGTATATGGTCTCTAATAACCATGCAAAAATTGGTGCACATCGGTCCATAATTATATATAGCCCCCATATAAACCGATCACCAGATTTGACCTCCAGAGCCTCTTGGAAGACCAAAATTCATCTGATTCAGTTGATATTCGGTACGTGGTGTTAATATATGGTCTCCAATAACCATGTAAAAATTGGTCCATATCGGTCCCCATATAAACCGATCCCCAGATTTGAACTCCGAAACCTCTTAGAGGAGTAAAATTTATCCGATCCAGTTGAAATTTGGTACGCGGTGTTAGTATATGGTTGAAATTTGGTACGTGGTGTTAGTATATGGTATCTAACAACCATGCAAAAATTGGTCCATATCGGTCCATAATTATATATAGCCCCCATATAAACCGATCACCTGATTTGATCTCCGGAGCCTCTTGGAAGACCAAAATTCATCTGATTCAGTTTATATTCGGTACGTGGTGTTAATATATGGTCTCCAATAACCATGCAAAAATTGGTCCATATCGGTCCATAATTGTATATAGCCCCCATATAAACCGATCCCCAGATTTGGTTTGCGGATCCTCTAAGAGCGGCAAATTTCATCCAATCCGGCTGAAACTTGGTACATGGTATTAGTATATGGTCTCTAATAACCATGCAAAAATTGGTCCATATCGGTCTATAATTATATATAGCGCCCATATAAACCTATCCCCAGATTTGAACTCCGAAGCCTCTTAGAGGAGCAAAATTCATCCGATCCGGTTGAAATTTGCAACATGGCGTTAGTATATGCACGCAGAGAAGGAATATGATCACCTCAAACATGTTTCAAGAGCAAAATGTTATTTTTGTATGGTGACCATGTAACATGTTTGTCACTAAAATGTTATTTTCTCGTCAAATATAACCTGCTTGCCGAAATCAGATACATGATTTCCGAGGAAATAACATGGTTGCGAAAACCATGTTACATGGTCACCGCCCAAAAATAACATTTTGCTGCTAAAACATGTTTGAGGTGATCATATTCCTTCTCTGGGTGTGGTCTCTAACAACCATGCAAAAATTGGTCCATATCGGTCTATAATTATATATAGCCCCCATATAAACCGATCCCCAGATTTGAACTCCGAAACCTCTTAGAGGAGTAAAATTTATCCGATCCAGTTGAAATTTGGTACGCGGTGTTAGTATATGGTTGAAATTTGGTACGTGGTGTTAGTATATGGTATCTAACAACCATGCAAAAATTGGTCCATATCGGTCCATAATTATATATAGCCCCCATATAAACCGATCACCTGATTTGATCTCCGGAGCCTCTTGGAAGACCAAAATTCATCTGATTCAGTTTATATTCGGTACGTGGTGTTAATATATGGTCTCCAATAACCATGCAAAAATTGGTCCATATCGGTCCATAATTGTATATAGCCCCCATATAAACCGATCCCCAGATTTGGTTTGCGGATCCTCTAAGAGCGGCAAATTTCATCCAATCCGGCTGAAACTTGGTACATGGTATTAGTATATGGTCTCTAATAACCATGCAAAAATTGGTCCATATCGGTCTATAATTATATATAGCGCCCATATAAACCTATCCCCAGATTTGAACTCCGAAGCCTCTTAGAGGAGCAAAATTCATCCGATCCGGTTGAAATTTGCAACATGGCGTTAGTATATGCACGCAGAGAAGGAATATGATCACCTCAAACATGTTTCAAGAGCAAAATGTTATTTTTGTATGGTGACCATGTAACATGTTTGTCACTAAAATGTTATTTTCTCGTCAAATATAACCTGCTTGCCGAAATCAGATACATGATTTCCGAGGAAATAACATGGTTGCGAAAACCATGTTACATGGTCACCGCCCAAAAATAACATTTTGCTGCTAAAACATGTTTGAGGTGATCATATTCCTTCTCTGGGTGTGGTCTCTAACAACCATGCAAAAATTGGTCCATATCGGTCTATAATTATATATAGCCCCCATATAAACCTATCCCCAGATTTGAACTCCGAAGCCTCTTAGAGGAGCAAAATTCATCCGATCCGGTTGAAATTTGCAACATGGCGTTAGTATATGGCCACCATACCAAAATTGGTTCATATCGGTCCATAATTATATATAGCCCCCATATAAATCAATCCCCAGATTTGACCTCAGGAACCTCTTAGTGGAGCAAAATTCATCCGATTCGGTTGAAATTTTGTACGTGGAGTTATAGGGTCTCTAACAACCATGCAAAAATTGGTCCATACCGGTCAATAATTATATATAGCCCCCATATAAACCGTTCCCCAGATTTGATCTCCGGAGCCTCTTGGAGAAGCAAAATTCATCCGATCCGGTTGAAATTTACAACGTGGTGTTAGTATATGGCCGCTGATAACCATACCAAAATTGGTCGATATGGGTCTATAGTTACATATAGCCGATACCCAATCACACAAAAATTGGTCCACATCGGTTCATAATCATGGTTTCCACTCGAGCCAAAAATAATCTACCAAAATTTTATTTTTATGGAAAATTTGTGAAAATTTTATTCCTATAGAAAATTTTGTCAAATTTTATTTCTATAGAAAATGTTGTCAAAATTGTAATTCTATAGAGAATGTTGTCAAAATTTTAATTCTATTGAAAATTTTGTCAAAATTTTATTTCTAAATTTGACAAAATTTTATTTCTATAGAAAATGTTATTTCTATAGAAAATTTTGTCAAACTTAATTATATACGTATTTAATCGGCCTTTTTTTAGTTTAATATATACCACATATGGACTGCCTTGCAATTTAGAAGACGGTGTTAGGAAGTTTTAAGATACCTTGCCATCGGCAAGTGATACCGCAACCCAAGTAATTCGATTGTGGATGACAGTCTTCAGTAGAAGTTTCTACGCAATCCATGGTGGAGGGTACATAAGCTTCGGCCTGGTCGAACTTACGGCCGTATATACTTGATATATTACATTGTCGCCAAACTAAATGACTGAGTGATTGATTGATATCTCGCTACTACTACTACTGATTGCAGCAGCTGAAGCTTTTACCGAAAATTGCTCGATATCGGGGGTGGTTGTTGCCTTACTGGTTGACAAGACAAACGTTTTAGCGGTATGTTGACTTGTTCACATTTGTTTTTGTTTCTTCTTTTTTACCACTTTTGTTAAACATTTCAATTAACACATTTTTTGTATTCGATTCTTTAACAAACAACAATGCAAAATGAAAAGAAGTGGAAAAAACAATGCAAGGTTATTGTTTGAAAATCATCGAAAATGTTTATCCAGCGATGGAGTAATTTTAAAACACAACAAGGTTTTTTTTGAGTTTTTTTTTTTTTTGAGAATTTGAGAAATAAAACAAAATATATACAAAATATTTCCTTTTTTTCGTAGATGAATTTAATTTTTTTTTGTTAAATAAGAGAGTTGTTTTCTATATTTCGGATTACAAACCTCAATTAATTATTTAACTGATTTAATTAAAAATTTAACAAAATTATTAACTCTATTAAAAAACTGAGTTTTCCAATCGGCATCAATTCAATGTTTTTTATTGAATCAATTAAAAAATTTATTGATTTTTGCAATCAACATCAATTCAATTTTTAATTGAATCAATAAAAAAAAAAAATAATTGAAATTTTCAAATCAAATCAATTAATTTTTTAATCAAATATTTTTTTATTGCTCAATTAAAACTGTATTGATTGATACTATCATTTTGGTGATTGAAGATATTTCAATTATTCATTTCATTGGATCAATTATTTTGGTGATTAAATCAGAACATTTTTTTTGAGTGTAGTGTTACAAATTTCCATCGCATTTAAAGCATTTACACGTTACAGTAATTACACCTACGCTGGGAATATATTATCGATATTTCATTTGGAATGGAAAATTCCCCTCTTTGGAATTTGTTTTAGATAAATCTTCAACTATGAAACGTCTGCATACATTTAATTTGATAGTCATATAAATCATAAATACACAATTATAAAAAAATCGCAATAATACTTGAATTTTTCCATTTTGATATTACATCATGGACGTGTGCCAACCCATGTACACATTGTGATGAAATTTATGAAATTACATGAGACGAGGTTGCTGCCCACCTTAATTTAGTAACGCTAATATGCATATAATTATTGGAGATTTAAATGAGATAATTAAAGAACCGTTATTCTTGAGGGGGGAAAACAAAACAGCAGACAGTATGACCGTTGTTATGACAAAAATAACCGTTATTGCAAACTTTTTATTTTTTTTTTATTTTTGTGGGTTTGTTTATTTTGACTGAGGCTGCTGGGTGGTAATCTGATGGGTTGATGTAAAGTGATAATTTCAACCAAAAAACAAAAAATATTGGCGAATGAACTCAATGAAAACGGTTGTATTTTATTTATAAAGTGTATGACGTTGATTAAAAGTCGATAATTAATTTGCTCTCAAATCAAGTTAACCGAAATAAACTTTAGTTCGTGTGAAACTTCAATATTCAATTTGCCATTCATTTTCCACATACATATATCACTGTCAATAAATGGACAGCATTTTTAATAATGATCAGACCATATCAAACAATTATTTGCGCAATTATATGTGAAAAAGGTGGTCCAATAATATTGAATAATATTAAAAGGAAATATTTACGGGATAATTTTATTGTAATGGTCCGAACAAGACATATTCTACAAACAAAAAAACAAGCACGTTACGAATGTCAAACAACTAAGAGGTACTTCACAAATTTTCTAAAAAAAAAAATTTAACAAATTTTCTATAGAAATAAATTTTTGACAAAATTTTCTATAGAAATAAATTTTTGATAAAATTTTCAATAGAAATAAAATTTTGACAAAATTTTCTATAGTAATAAAATTTTAAGAAAATTTTCTATAGAAATAAAATTTTGACAAAATTTTCTATAGTAATAAAATTTTAAAAAAATTTTCTATAGAACTAAAATTTTGACAAAATTTTCTATAGAAATAAAATTTTGACAAAATTTTCTATAGAATTAAAATTTTGACAAAATTTTCTATAGAAATAAAATATTGACACAATTTTCTATAAAAACAAGTAAGGAAAGTCTAAAGTCGGGCCCTGCACCACTTTGCAGATCTAAATTTTCGATACCATATCACATCCGTCACATATGTTGGGGTCTATATATAAAGGTTTGTCCCAAATACATACATTTAAATATCACTCGATTTGGACAGAATTTGATAGACTTTTACAAAATCTATAGACTCAATATTTAAGTTGGCTAATAAAAAATATGGGAAACATTTAAATCTGAAGCAATTTTAAGGAAACTTCGCAAAAGTTTATTTATGATTTATCGCTCGATATATGTATTAGAAGTTTAGGAAAATTAGAGTCATTTTTACAACTTTTCGACTAAGCAGTGGCGATTTAACAAGGAAAATGTTGGTATTTTGACCATTTTTGTCGAAATCAGAAAAACATATATATGGGAGCTATATCTAAATCTGAACCGATTTCAATCAAATTTGGCACACATGACTATATTACTAATTGTACTCCTAGTGCAAAATTTCAACCAAATTGGGCCAAGACTCTGGCTTCTTGGGCCATATAAGTCCATATCGGGCGAAAAATATATATGGAAGCTATATCTAAATCTTAACCGATTCCAATCAAATTTGGCACACATGACTATATTACTAATTGTACACCTTGTGCAAAATTTCAAGCTAATCGGGATAAAACTCTGGCTTCTGGGCCCATATAAGTTCATATCGGTCGAAAGATATATATGAGAGCTATATCTAAATCTGAATCGATGTCAACCAAATTTGGCACGCATAGCTACAATGCTAAATCTACTCCCTGTGCAAAATTTCAACCAAATTGGGCCAAAACTCTGGGTTTTAGGACCATATTAGTCCATATCGGGCGAAAGATATATATGGGAGCTATATCTAAATCTGAACCGATTTCAATCAAATTTTGCACACTTGACTATACTACTAATTGTACTCCTAGCGCAAAATTTCAACCAAATTCGGCCAAAAATCTGGCTTCTGGGGCCATGTAAGTCCATATCGGGTGAAAGATATATATGGGAGCTATATCTAAATCTGAACCGATTTCAATCAAATTTTGCACACTTGACCTCACGAGTGTGTTATGTTAAGAAGTGTTATGTTTGTACAAAATTTCAAGCAAATCAGTATAAAACTCTGGCTGCTGGGTCCATATTAGTGCATATCGGGCGAAAGATATATATGGGAGCTATATCCAAATCTTAACCGATTTCTTCCAAAATCGATAGGGTTTTTTTCTGATCCAAATTAGGAACATGTGCCAAATTTGAAGGCGATTGGACTTAGATTGCGACCTAGACTTCGATCACAAAAATGTGTTCACAGACAGACGGACGGACGGACGGACATGATTATATCGACTCAGGGACCCACACTGAGCATTATTGCCAATTGCCACCTGAGCAGTATATGCACTAACTTATAATACCCTGTTCCACAGTGTGGCGCAGGTATAATAAAATTTTGACAAAATTTTCTATAGAAATAAAATTTTGACAAAATTTTCTTTGGAAATAAAATTTTAAGAAAATTTTCTATAGAAATAAAATTTTGACAACATTTTCTATAGAAGTAAAATTTTGACAAAATTTTCTATAGAAATAAAATTTTCATAAAATTTTCTATAGAAATAAAATTTTGACAAAATTTTCTATAGAAATAAAATTTTGACAAAATTTTCTATGGAAATAAAATTTTTCTATAGAAATAAAATTTTGACAAAATTTTCTATAGATATAAAATTTTGGCAAAATTTTCTATAGAAATAAAATTTTGACAAAATTTTCTATAGAAATAAAATTTTAACAAAATTTTCTACAGAAATACAATTTTGACAAAAATTTCTATAGAAATAAAATTTTAGAAAATTTTCTATAGAAATAAAATTTTTTATAGAAATAAAATTTTAACAAAATTTTCTATAGAAATAAAATTTTGACAAAATTTTCTATAGAAATAAAATTTTGACAAAATTTTCTTTAGAAATGAAATTTTCATAAAATTTTCTATAAAAATAAAATTTTAACAAAATTTTCTATAGAAATAAAATTTTCACAAAATTTGCTATAGAAATAAAATTTTGACAAAATTTTCTATAGAAATAAAATTTTGACAAAATTTTCTATAGAAATAAAATTTTGAAAAATTTTCTGTAGAAATAAAATTTTGAAAAAATATTCTTTAGAAATGAAATTTTCATAAAATTTTCTATAGAAATAAAATTTTAAGAAAATTTTCTATAGAAATAAAATTTTGGCAAAATTCTATATAGAAATAACATTTTGAAAAAATTTTCTATAAAAATAAAATTTTGACAAAATTTTTTATTGAAATAAAATTTTGACAAAATTTTCTATAAAAATAAAATTTTGACAAAATTTTGTATAGATATGAAATTTTGACAAACTTTTTTATAGAAATAAAATTTTGACAAAATTTTCTAGAGAAATGAAATTTTCATAAAATTTTCTATAGAAATAAAATTTTAACAAAATTTTCTTTAGAAATAAAATTTTGAAAAAAATTTCTATAGAAATAAAATTTTAAGAAAATTTTCTATAGAAATAAAATTTTCACAAAATTTTCTATAGAAATAAAATTTTGAAAAAAATTTTCTATGGAAATAAAATTTTGACAAAATTTTCTGTAGAAATAAAATTTTGAAAAATTTTCTATAGAAATAAAATTTTGAAAAAATATTCTTTAGAAATGAAATTTTCATACAATTTTCTATAGAAATAAAATTTTGACAAAATTTTCTATAGAATTAAAATGTTGACAAAATTTTCTATAGATATAAAATTTTCACAAACTTTTCTATAGAAATAAAATTTTAAGAAAATTTTCTATAGAAATGAAATTTTAAGAAAATTTTCTATAGAAATAAAATTTTGATAAAATTTTCGGTAGAAATAAAATTTTAAGAAAATTTTCAATAGAAATAAAATTTTGAAAAAAAATTCTATAGAAATAAAATTTTAAGAAAATGTTCTATAGAAATAAAATTTTGACAAAATTTTCTATAGATATAAAATTTTGACAAAATTTTCTATAGAAATAAAATTTTGACAAGATTTTCTATAGAAATAAAATTTTGACAAAATTTTCTATAGAAATGAAATTTTGACAAAAATTTTCTATAGAAATAAAATTTTGACAAAATTTTCTATAGAAATAAAATTTTGATAACATTTTCGGTAGAAATAAAATTTTAGGAAAATTTTCTATAGAAATAATATTTTGACAACATTTTCTATAGAAATAAAAAAATTATCTATATAATAAAATTAGTGCAACGGCGGTTTAAATAACAAGCACCACATCCTATGACAAGCACCACTTCCGGATCCAAAAAGAACATTTTCACTACGATTTGGACGACGCTTTTTTTGCTTGGTAAATTTACTTAAAACCTGCTGCTTAGATATCTTGCATTATGATTGGACTACCTTTTATTAAAAAAAAAAAAACAGTAGTAGTAATGGAATCACAAACAAAGCTTTATATAAATTTAATAAAGGAAAAGCTACATTTTGCAATTATTAATTTTTTTTTTTGGTAAATAAACTCGGTCACCAGTAATGACATCAGGGTAAGCTGGTTTACTTTTTTTCTGAGGGTTTCTTGGGCAGATTGGTGCTATAGCAATTTATTGTTCAATTTACACAAAATCACGAGGTTTTTTTTTATTACTTGTGTATTAAGATTTAAATTTGGTCATTTCTGGTTGCTAGTATTTTTTCTCTCGTTTGTTTTGTAAACAAAAAAACTGGCTTTGCAAAAATCAACAACCAAAGCAAATATCTTACATTAGTTGTTCCTCTCTACTTGCATTTCCCTCGCATGAGGTCAAATTTGAAAAAAATATATATAATTTTAATCATACCAATTTTTAACGCATTTTTTGTTTTAGTTTTATCTCCTGACATTTGGGAAATCCATAAAACATATATCAATGTCAACACCTTCTCTGTTGCAGTCTAAAGTTGTCAATGTTCATTCGATTTGTATTTATTTACAAATATTTGTAAATTGAATTTGATTGAACTAGAAAATTTATTTCCAAAACACAAAACTGAGCAGCAACAGGAATTTCAACTAAAGTCCATGATCTCTCCACCAGCATCTGTAAATGGAAGCAAAGCAAATATTTAAACACATTAATGGTTTTTTCTACTGATCAAATAAGACATCTTAGAATCGTAAAATAAAACTGAAAAATGTATCTAAAAGATACTAGTAATGTATGATTTCTCGTATCTGGGTCAAGGATTCTAGATCTCTATACTTGTCTCGCTCGTAAAGGTTTAAACAAAAAAACAGAAAAATGATTGAGAACGTTATTGCAAATATTTTGAAAATATAAATAACAACTTAGGGTGCCAAGTTCGTGTTACACAGGTGAAAATCTAAAAAAATGTTATTATGTTCTATTTAAGGGTTTTGAATTGATAATTTGGCGCATTTGATATTAGGTGTGGACCATGGTAAATAGGTTTCGCAAAGGAAAGCCTTATATTTTTTGTTGTTGCAATATTGGGTTCCGATTGTGAAAAGTTAGTTTTATGATTGTTTTTTTTTGTTTTTTTTTTTTTTAATTTTTAAAATTTAAACAATGGAAAAATCTAATAACAACTAGCAGTTAAATCAATCTTTTATAAACCTAAATCTACACAGAAAAAAATATTACGGAGATTTTTCCAATTAAAATTTTGATTGAGCTTTAAAAAATATTCAATTAAAAATTTTATTGATTCAAAAAATTTTTTACTTGGATCAATTAATTTTTATACCCTCCACCATAGGATGGGGGGGGGGGGGGGAGGGTGGGTATTTTAACTTTAGGGCTTTTTTCTTTTAACACTGGATGCATCATATGAATGGGCTATCCAGAACATCGTTGCACTGATGTTCTATCCAGAACATCCCATCAGTGCAAGTCGAGTCGGTGTTACCAGATTGCATTTTGATAAAGTGACGCTTTTTAGATTCACAATAGCAGTTTATTGTGACTAATTTATCGAATATCATGAAATTCAAAGTGATACAGTGTCATGAATAATATTTATAACTATTTGAGCATTTCATACATTAAACATTTAAGATTTCACTGGTTTTCTGTGATTGTTTTTAAACAGCTGATGACAGTGTTGCATATTTTTTTGGAGATGTCCTGGATAAACGAGTACTCTGTTTTCTTTTAGTCCGTGACTGCTTAGGGTATCCAGTGCAAAAAGAAAACAGCCATTTTGTCATTCCGTTTGTAACACATCGAAATATTGATTTAAGACCCCATAAAGTATATATATTCTGGGTCGTGGTGAAATTCTGAGTCGATCTGAGCATGTCCGTCCGTCTGTTGAAATCACGCTAACTTCCGAACGAAACAAGCTATCGACTTGAAACTTGGCACAAATAGTTGTTATTGATGTAGGTTGGATGGTATTGCAAATGGGCCATATCGGTCCACTTTTGCGTATAGCCCCCATATAAACGGACCCCCAAATTTGGATTGCGAGGCCTCTAAGAGAAGCAAATTTCATCCGATCCGGCTGAAATTTGTTACATGGTGTTAGTATATGGTCTCCAACAACCATACAAAAATTGGTCCACATCGGTCCATAATTATATATAGCCCCCATATAAACCGATCCCCCGATTTGGCTTGCGGAGCCTCTTGGAAGACCAAAACTCATCTGATTCCGTTTAAAATTTGGTACGTGATGTTAATATATGGCCTCAAACACCCATGCAAAAATTGGTCGATATCGGTCCATAATTATAGGGTGGTTAAAATTTCATGAGCCGATGTTGATTTTGAATAAAACACAAACTATTTAGGAAATTATTGTAATTTTATTTTATTATGATATATTGGTATTACTCAATTATGTATGGAAGAATATATCGGTCAAATGGGCGCCGCGACCTCGGTGACACACCTTCATCCGATGGTCCAAATTTTCGATGACGCTGAGGCATAATGGAGGTTCTATGCCGTTAATGTGCCGAATTATCTCATCCTTTAGCTCTTGAATTGTTGCTGGCTTATCGACGTACACCTTTTCTTTCAAATAACCCCAAAGAAAAAAGTCCAACGGTGTCAAATCACATGATCTTAGCCGCCAATTGACATCGCCATTACGTGAGATAACACGGCCATTGAATTTGTTGCGCAAAAAAGCCATTGTTTCGTTAGCTGTGTGGCAAGTAGCACCGTCCTGCTGAAACCACATATCGTCCACATCCATATCTTCCAATTCGAGCCATAAAAAGTTCGTTATCATCTCAAGATAGCGAACACCATTCACAGTAAGTGCCTGACCGGCCTCATTTTGGAAAAAATACGGCCCGATGATGCCGCCAGCCCATAAACCGCACCAAACAGTCACTCTTTGTGGGTGCATTGGTTTTTCGACAATCACTCTTGGATTCTCATTCGCTCAAATGCGGCAATTCTGTTTATTGACGAATCCACTGAGGTGAAAATGTGGCTCATCACTGAAGATGATTTTCTTCGAAAATTGATCATCCACTGTTGCCATTTCTTGGAACCATTCTACCCATTCACGACGTCCACAGTTCAAATTGAGTAAATCTGAAATAGAGAAATGTCAAATATAATTCGGAAAAAACTTGGCGTTTAGGTATGGTTCACATTCAACATCGGCCCTTACAATTTAACCACCCTTTATATAGGCCCCATATAAACCGATCGCCAGATTTGACCTCCGGAGCATCTTGGAAGAGCAAAATTCTTCCCATTCGGTTGAAATTGGGTACATGATGTTAGTATATGGTATCCACCAACCATGCAGGAATTGGTTCCTATCAGTCCATAATTATATATAGCTCCCATATAAACCGATCGCCAGATTTGACCTCCGATGCCTTTTGGAGAAGCAAAATTCATCCGATCTGCTTGAAATTTGGTACGTGGTGGTAGTATATGATATTTAACAACCATGCCAAAAGTGGTCCATATCAGTCCATATAAACCGATCCCGAGATTTGGTTTGGAGCCTCTTGGAGGAGCAAATTTCATCCGAGTGAGTTGAAATTTGTGGATGACAGTCTTTCGCAGAAGTTTCTACGCAATCCATGGTGGAGGGTACATAAGATTCGGCCTGGCCGAACTTACGGCCGTATATACTTGTTATTTAATTGACTTTCAATTAATTTTTTTGTTTATACTATCATTTCTGTGACATTTCAATTAAAAAATTAATTGGATCAATTAATTTCGTGATTGAATCAGAAAAAAAATGTTTGTGTGTACAAAAACATATATCATAAAACAAGTATATACAGCAGTAAGTTCGGCCGGGCCGAATCTTAAATACCCACCACCACGAACCAAATATTAGGGTTTCCTTTGAAATTTCAGAAGGGCTTGAGGACTTGAGGACACTTCCCGAAGATAAATTTAAAGATTTCACCTATGAGGACTATATCAGATTCTGGATTTATAAGAACCATTTTTGGTTGAGTTTTAGAGGAATCATTAACATCTCTTGTAAGTGTGCAAGAAAATTATAAAATAACGTCTTGACTTGAAATCTTAAATCTGTAGAAGTAAAATCTGGAAATTTTACATTGAGTTTCAAGCAATTTTCATGATCAGTGCGCCTTCTACACCCTCAAGAAGTGAAGTCGGTCTATATGGAGGCATTACCAAATGGACCGATAAAAACTTAATCCGATACACGTTTTTGTGAGCCTAAAATACCAGAATATTTACAATTTCAGGCAAATCAGATAAAAACTACGGTTTCTAGAAACCCCAGGAGATAAATCGGGAGATCGTTCTTATGGGGGCTAAAATATGGACCGATATTCACCGTTTTCGGCACACCTCTTTATGACCCGAAAATACCTCTAGATTTCCAATTTCAGGCAAATAGGATAAAAACTTCGGATTCTAGAAGCCCAAGAAGTAAAATCGGGAAATCGGTCTATATGGGGGCTATACCAAAATATGAACCGATACTCACCATTTTTGGCACACCTCTTTATGGTCCTAAAATACCTCTAGATTTCCAATTTCAGACAAATTGGATAAAAACTACGGTTTCTATAAGCCCAAGACCCCAAATCGGGAGGTCGTTTTATATGGGGACCATATCAAAACATGGACCGATACTCACAATTTTCGGCACACGTATTTGTGGTCCTACAATACCTCTAGATTTCCAATTTCAGATAAATTGAATAAAAACTGCGGTTTCTATAAGCCCAAGAAGTAAAATCGGGAGATCGGTCTATATGGGGGCTATACCAAAACATGGACCGATACTCACCATTATTGGCACACCTCTTTATGGTCATAAAATACTTCTAGATTTCAAATTTCAGGCAAATTGGATAAAAACTACGATTTCTATAAGCCCAAGACCCCAAATCGGGAGGTCGGTTTATATGGGGACTATATCAAAACCTGGACCGATATAGCCCATCTTCGAACTTGACCTGCCTGCAGACAAAAAACGAGTTTGTGCAAAATTTCAGCACGATTGCTTCATTATTGAAGACTGTAGCGTGATTACAACAGACAGACAGACAGACAGACGGACAGACGGACAACGTTATATCGTCTTAGAAGTTCTCCCTGATTAAGAATATATATACTTTATATAGTCGGAAATCGATATTTCGATGTGTTACAAACGGAATGACAAACTTATTATACCCCCGTCACCATTCTATGGTGGTGGGTATAAAAATAAATATGAGTAAACAATAGTACAATAAATAAATGATTGCCTCGATTAAAAAAAATCTAATGGGGTTTTCGATCAAAATCAATAAAATCTTTAATTGAACCAATTAAAAAGATTTATTGAAAGTGCAAGAAAAATAAATTTTTCTTGCACTTTCAATATTTTTAATTTTTAATTGAACCAATTTTTTAAACAAATATATTTTTAATTTCTAATAAATTCTGTGATTGATATTAAAATTTTCGTTATTGAAGAATTTGTTCTATAGTCACACAATGTTCTCCTCCGCCAAAAGGATTGTAGCCCAGTGATATTTAAAATAAAGGCTTAATTGAACCAATTAAAAAATTTATTGAAAGTGTAAGAAAAATCAATTAATTTTTTAAACAAATATATTTTTAATTTCTAATCAATTCTGTGATTGATATTAAAATTTTCGTTATTGAAGAATTTGTTCTATATTCTCACAATGTTCTCCTCCGCCAAAAAGATTGTAGCACAGTGATATTTAAAATAAAGGCTTGTAATTAAATAACACTTTATAAAACGCTAATTGTTATTGCTTTCTTTTGTTTTTTTTTTCTTCTTATTGTTAATGAGCACTTGCGATTAACCCATATTTGTATTAATTTATTCAATTGAAGCCAGGTAACAGATAATAAATGTGGGTTATATTATTTGAACAGTGCAAGACTTGAGATATTTCTGGATGCATTATAATTCTAATTAATTCATACAAAAAAAAAGAATAAAAACTAAATAATATTATCTAATTTATTTGCTACATATTTTAGAAGACAATAAAAATTAAAAAAAAAAATATACACACAAAAACCCCTTTTTGTAGAGAAAGGAAAACAAAAACATAACAATATTAGAAAAATCAACAAAATGTTGTTGATCTTGTTAATGGATTGTTGTTAATAGTATAACAGGAAGAGAAAACAAAAATAATATACAATAATAGTTGCTAATAGAAATTTTTACTTATTGGAAATCTATAGACTTAATAAAAAAAAGAAAAAAAAAACATGGACACGTTTAGTTTAGTTATCATGATCATTAAACGTGTAACCTAAACTGAAACACAAGGGGAGGAAGGAAGGCCCATTAGTTGGGGGGGGGGGGGGGCTATTGAATATGCCAAATGCTTTGTAAGATATTATTTACTAAAATTTATTTTATTTATTTTAATCTTAGTGTTAGTGTTTAATAATTTAACATTTCCAATAGAATGACATAGAAAAGATAAATGTCACTCATAATCCCTCCTTAGAATTTCTATACATTGGCTTTTTAAATGGCTATTTTAATTGCTCATACACACAAAAAAATTTCACGAAAATTTTTCCAATTAAAATTTTAATTGAGTTTTAAAAAATATTCAATTAAAAATTTAATTGATTCAACAAATTTTTTAATTGAAACAAAAATCAATCACAAAAATAATAGTATCAATTAATTTTTTAATTGGATCAATTAACTTTTTAATTGACCTTCAATTAATTTTTTAATTGATACTATCATTTCTGTGATTGAAGACATTTCAATTAAAAATTAATTGGATCAATTAATTTCGTGATTGAATCAGAATTTTTTTTTTTGTGTGTATTTAACATTTGTCCCCCCATCAGCTTGGGAGGTGATATACCGTATTTTTAAACGTTCAATTACAACATAAATATTGGCTAATTAATTTATATGGGGGAAATAGCTAGTTTGCCAATGGCGCCATCTATTAGCAGTTATACTTTCTCTACTATGGATAGCTTAGCAGCAATGATATCCATAAATAGAATGAAGGTTAAATTTGTATGTTAAGTAAATTCAATTAAGCACAAAACAAAATGCATATTTCAATACAAAATGCTCATAATGCATTTTCTCCCATTTGTTTAAAGTGGCGGTAGGAAAATGGGCCCCAGAAAAATGAGCCCAAATGTGGGAGACGCTTCATAATGAATACAAGCCTCATGTAACTGAAGCATGAAAATCGATCCAAAATAAAATTAGCGTTCATTTTCTCTTTTGATTTAAAAGACTGTGTGAAAATGTAGCCTAACTGATGGAAAAAATTAAGGAAATATTGGGCTATTTTTTTTATAATAAAAAAGGGCCCCAAAAATAAAATGTGACTTTCCAAAAATTTTGTACATACAAATTTTATGTGATTGATTTCCATACAATTTTTAGGAGTCCTAGATCATTTTGGTTTTGGGGCTAATTTTCATGGGGGCCATATTCATAGCGCCTTTTAAAGTTCCAAGAATTTATGCCCGTCCGTTCGTTATATACTTGTCTAAAAGGAAATTCTCTTCCCAATCATTAAAGTTTAGAAAATTTATGCATTCATTCATTTATTGAATTTTTTTTTATTAAAATAAATGTAAGACATCACATATTCATTACATTGATCAATTGATGACTCGTGTTTTAGTTCGAGCATAGTAACGTGTATTTAAAAATTGTAATTTTTTTTATTGTGCTGGTCGTGTTTAGTGGTTCTTCAATTCCAATGACCTTGTTGTGTGACAATAAAAATAAATTAAATTTAAATACAATACAATTAATTACTAATTACTTAAATACTTTTTATTATAAACGATTTGTATTAAAGCATCGTTTGATATATGAGATCAATACTTGCGGATATGAATTTGGGTAGGAATCAGAATGAATCAGAGCTCTTGTGGCTTTTACCATGAAATTTAAAGCAAGATGTATCTTCTTTTGAAAATCTTTAATAATCCTCAATATGTCACTTTATGAGTTCTACATTGAGCCATTGAGCTCTACTGACCCCGATTGACATAAAGTTCCGTTAGTGCTACGTTAGCTAACGAAATTTAAAACCGTGCTATATACATATCTCTAATCTTGCGTATATATTCCATATGCCAGTTAGAAACTTTATTGCTGAATTTTTCAGTTAAAGTTAACCGGAGAAAATATATTTCCATTTTTTTCTGTTAACTGGCAGTTAATGCCTAACGGAGAATGGCCGTGAATCGAATAAGAAAAATTAACTTTTCATTAGCATGTAAATTGGATAATTTATTTATTCTCTGACTCTTGTCCCCAATTTTGTACGTTCTCCAAAATCCGCATCCCTCACAATAAAATTCCTTAATTCATAAATTCCTTAAAATTCTTCATAATTTTTGGCAACTTATTTTTAATTATTGATTTACCTATTGACATATAAATTAGGGGAACAGGCGAAATATATATCCCTGTAGTATTTCAAAAATAGCTTCTTTGGACCGGACCTCATTTATATTTGAAAGAATAAGCTTTGCTGCAGACAAACTTAATAAATTTAAAAAATCAATCAAAAAGAATAAAAGAAAAAAGAAAATAAGACGATCGGTATACTAAAAGATGGGTCTCAGACTTTTCCTTCTTGGCGTTACATACAAATGCACAAACTTATTATACCCTGTACCACAGTAGTGGTGAAGGGTATAAAAAGTTCAATGAGACCAACATTTCAGAACCGAAGATCGATATCCACAATATCATTTGAGCAACCAACCGTCATCAGAATATATATTTATGGGTTATACAGAAACTTCGAATCGTTATTTCGACCAAATCGACTTCTAAATACTCAAGAAATGCAACTGGAGGTTTGAAAAATATGGTGATCATCCTCCCGAAATGATTTTGTAATAGAGGAATGATGTTTTTGGGCAAACAGAGTAAAATGTAAATATTGATCCAGTCTTTGGTACAAATGCGTCCTCAAATTTTTTTTATAACCTCGGTTGCCATTGGAGCCTATAATAGTAACCAAAATTTGGAGAAAATTTTACCAAAAAATACCAAACAAAAAAATATTATTTTGCAATATTTTATTTCTATAGAAAATTTTTTCAAAAATTGTATTTCTATAGAAAATTTTGTAAAAATTTTATTTCTATAGAAAATATTGCTATAGCAAATTTTGCCAAATTTTATTTCTATAAAAAATGTTGTCAAAATTTTATTTATTTTGACAAAATTTTCTATAGAAATAACATTTCGCAAAATTTGCTATAGAAATAAAATTTTGACAAAATTTCTATAGAAATAAAATTTTGACAAAATTTTCTGTAGAAATAAAATTTTGACAAAATTTTCTATAGAAATCAAATTACAAAATTACAATTTTGACAAAATTTTCTATACAAATAAAGTTTTGACCAAATTTTCTATAGAAATAACATTTTGAAAAATTTTCTATAAATAAAAACTTGACAAAATTTTCTATAGAAATAAAAATTTGACAAAGTTATCTGTAGAAATAAAATTTTGACAAAATTTTCTATAGAAATAAAATCTTGACAAAATTTTCTATAGAAATAAAATCTTGACAAAATTTTCTATAGAAATAAAATTTTAGCAAAATTTTCTATAGAAATAAAATTTTGACAAAATTTTCTATAGAAATAAAATTTTGACAAAATTTTCTATAGAATTAAAATTTTAACAAAATTTTCTATACAAATAAAATTTTGACAAAATTTTCTATACAAATAAAATTTTAACAAAATTTTCTATAGTAATAAAATTTTGGCAAAATTTTCTATAGAAATAAAAATATGACAAAATTTTCTATAGAAATAAAATTTTGACAAAATTTTCTATAGAAATAAAATATTGACAAAATTTTCTATAGAAATAAAATTTAAACAAAATTTTCTATAAAAATAAAATTTTGACAAAATTTTCTATAGAAATAAAATTTTGACAAAATTTTCTGTAGAAATAAGATTTTGACAAAATTTTCTATAGAAATAAAATTTTGACAAAATTTACTATAGAAATAAAATTTTGACAAAATTTTCTATAGAAATAAATTTTCGATAGAAATAAAATTTTAAAAAAATTTTCTATACAAATAAAATTTTTACAAAATTTTCTGTACAAATAAAATTTTGACAAAATTTTCTATAGAAATAAAATTTTGAAAATTTTTTCTACAGAAATAAAATTTTAACAAAATTTTCTAGAGAGATAAAATTCGGACAAAATTTTCTACGGAAATAAAATTTTAAAAAATTTTTCTATTGAAATAAAACTTAGACAACATTTTCTATAGAAATAAAACTTTGACAAAATTTTCTATAGAAATATAATTTTGACAAAATTTTCTATAGAAATAAAATTTTGACAAAATTTTCTACGGAAATAAAATTTTGACAAAATTGTCTATAGAAATAAAATTTTGACAAAATTTTCTATAGAAATAAAATTTTAAAAAAATTTTCCATAGAAATAAAATTTTGACAAAACTTTCTATAGAGATAAAATTTTGACAAAATCTTCTATATAAATAAAATTTTAACAAAATTTTCTATAGAAATACAATTTTGACAAAATTTTCTATAGAATTAAAATTTTAACAAAATTTTCTATGCAAATAAAATTTTTACAAAATTTTCTATAGAAATAAAATTTTGACAAAATTTTCTATAGAAATAAAATATTGACAAAATTTTCTATAGAAATAAAATTTTGACAAAATTTTCTATAGAAATAAAATTTTGACAAAGTTTTCTGTAGAAATAAAATTTTGACAAAATTTTCTATAGAATTAAAATTTTAACAAAATTTTCTATGGAAATAAATTTTTGACAAAATTTTCTATAGAAATAAAAATTTGCTATAGAAATAAAATGTTGACAAAATTTTCTATAGAAATAAAATTTTGACAAAATTTACTATAGAAATAAAATTTTAAAAAAATTTTCCATAGAAATAACATTTTGACAAAATTTTCTATAGAAATAAAATTTAAAAAAAATGTTCCATAGAAATAAAATTTTGACAAAATTTTCGTTAGAAATAACTTTATAGAAGTATCTCTTAGTTGGGGAGGAATTATTTGCAAAATCTACCTAAACATCAAGAATTGTACCATTGTACCAAACATCACGATTTTTGGTAGAATTCTATCATTCGTGGCAACCGTGGTTATAACTTCAAATGTAATGAAGAAAATCCACTTTTGCGTTTTGGAAATTCATAGACAAGAACAAGAGGATAGGTTCCAAAAAAAAAACACCAACAGTTCTGCAAATTCGTCAAATGAAAAATGTAGCCCCCGTTGACGGGGACAAATTTCACTCCTATACTGGCAACACTAGAATGTATTTATATGTGCACACACAAACATTTTGTTCTAATTCAATCTAATTACGTTTTTTTATTGAAACTTCTTCAATCACGAAAATGATAGTAGCAATCAAAGAATTCCCAGCGAAAAATTTCCAAAGGCACAACTTTAAAAGCACTTTAAAAAATTTCCTTCCAATGATGTCCTTTATTTTTACTATACAGGAAGTTTTTTTTTAACTCAATTTCAAATCAAAAAATTAAATTTTCCTGGGTTTAACGACGCTTTATAGAAATCTCAAAATGTGGAGTACAATTTAGTTCAATTTTCGCAGGAGGTAGTTCATTATTGCTATAAAACAGTTTACATGAATAGCTTTGTTAGTATATCGCAAAATGAAAATAAAAATTCTATTAAATGAGATCACTATTCTAATTTTAATTTATAGAGCCTAGACTTAAAGCAAGATAGATCGATAAAAAAAATGTCTTCTTTTAAAGAAGATGCATCTTCGCCTGGGAATCAATACCAAATTCATTACGAAAAGGCCAAAATATTTAGAATCAAGTAAACTTTTTTTTAGTATAGATCAAACATATTAGTATATATTTTTTAATTTTAATAAAATTATTATCACATATAAAAATTAAGTTAAGTGAAGTGCAGGGTCTATTAATTTTATTTATTTTTTCTTGCCATTTTACCATGCTTATTCATATGCTAATATTGGCATGGAAGTAATATGCATAATTTCCATTCCATTGGTATTTTTCCTATAATTAAAATTTATAGAAATTATTACATTTTACATAGTTATGAACTAATTATAATATAAAGAGGAAAAGAAGATTAGGAGAGAGAAAGAGAGAGTGAAAAAAGAAAAAATCAAAACAAACAATTAAAATCAATTATACGATCAGTGGCATTTACGCGTTAATCTTCGTTAAGGCGATTAAAAACAAACAAGTCCAGCAACTTTCTTGACGTTGAAATATTTCACAATTTATTTGGTTTAAAAAAAAATGTTATTATAAATACAAAAGTGAACTATGTACTACAATTTCACTTTATTAATATTATTTAATAAAAAGAATTTAATCTTCGCTGTCATAATTTCCATGAAATGAATATTTAAGAAAAAAACTAGAGGAAAATTCTTCGAAAATTACATGGATTTAATTGCCGTAAACAACAATTTAACCAAATCACAATAAAATTTGCCTATTGCAACCGGTTCTTGCAAAATATAAGAACATGGAATTTAATCTCAAAGCTTGTAGTCACTTTTTGCGTAGTGCATTTAAATTGATTAAAACAACCAAGTGTATCTCTTCCCGGAATAAAAGTTTGTCATTCAGTTACCGTAATACAACTCTTTCAAAGATCTAACTCTAACCTAACCATCGACGCCTGTCCGTCCGTCAGTACATCTATCGTTAGCAGAGAATGAAGCCGACCCATTTTTGTCGGCGGCGGCTAACACTACATTTTTGCCTCCGGCGGCGGCGGCTTGACGGCTAAGCCGATAAAAAATTGTCTCTTCGGCGGCGCAAAATTATCTTTTAAAAAATAAATTTGAAGTTTTCCGAATTGTAATGAGATTAGTTGTACAACCAATCTTACAATCAAATTTACATTTCATTCAAATTTTTTGAGCTAAAATTTTGTAAAACTATTATAGCAACTTGATACTAATTGATTGAAAGTGGAAAGTTCAAAATTTAGGCAAAAACTATAACAAATATTATTAAATTTTTCTGATATAAATCAATATTTTAGATTAATTGGCGGCTTAATTTGAGTCGAGATGAGTTGACATATTCGGCGGCGGCGTCGACTGCTAAAAACGGGTCGGCGACGGCTAAAATCGGCGGCGCGACTCGGCGGCTTCATTCTCTGATCGTTAGTAATCAAATTATTCCCTTCAACCAAGGTGAAATCAAACATACCGTACTGCAAATCTCAACCTACTTGCCACGCATACTAAAAATAGAATTTGGTAGAACTCATTGATAAAAGAGAAATTTGCCCAAATAATTCGCATGGGGTAAAACGAGGAGGATTTTTGGTGCCAGGTCCTGTTGGCGTAGACCTTATTTTCTATGTGGCCCTAAAGAAAGCAGTTTAAAGGTTAAGACTATTCATCGTTACTGTTGACCTAACAGGAATTAAAATTTTTAGTGATGTTTACTTAATACTTAAAAAATTTTGTCCAAATTTTATTGCCATATAAAAATTTGTCACATTTTATTTCTATAGAATATTTTGTCAAAAATTTATTATTAAGGAAAATTTTGTCAAAATTTTATTCCAATAGAAGATTCTGTCAAAATTGTATTCCTATAGAAAATTTTGTCAAAATTGTATTCCTATAGAAAATTTTGTCTAAATTTTATTCCAATAGAAAATTTTGTCAAAATTTTTGTTTCTATTGCACATTTTGTCAAAAATGTCATTTCTATAGAAAATTTTGTAAACATTTTATTTCAATAAAAATTTTTGTCAAAGTTTTAGTTCTATAGAAAACTTTGTCAAAATTTTATTTCTATAGAAAATTTTGTCAAAGTTTTAGTTCTATAGAAAATTTTGTCAAAATTTTATTCCAATAGAAAATTTTGTCAAAATTTTATTCCAATAGAAAATTTTGTCAAAATTTTATTTCTATAGAAAATTTTGCTAAAATTTTATTTCTATAGAAATATTTATCAAAATTATATTTCTGTTCATAATTTTGTCAAAATTTTATTCTTAGAGAAAATTTTGTCAAAATCTCATTTCTATAGAAAATTTAGCCAAAATTTTATTTCTATAGAAAATTTTGACACATTTTTATTTCTATAGAAAATTTTGTCAAAATTTTTCTTTCTATAGAAAGTTTTGTCAAAATTTTTCTTTCTTTAGAAAATTTTGTCAAAATTTTATTCCGATAGAAAATTTTTTCACAATTTTATTCCAATAGAAAATTTTGCCAAACTTTTATTTCTCTAGAAAATTTTGAAAAAATTTTGTCAAAATTTTTCTTTCTATAGAAAATTTTGTCAAAATTTTATTCCAATAGAAAATTTTGTCAAAATTTTATTCCAATAGAAAATTTTGTCAAAATTTTATTTCTATAGAAAATTTTGTCAAAATTTTATTCCAATAGAAAATTTTGTCAAAGTTTTATTTATATAGAAAACTTCGTCAAAATTTTATTCAAATAGAAAATTTTGTCAAAATTTTTGTTTCTATAACACATTTTGTCATTTCTATAGAAAAATTTGTAAACATTTTATTTCTATAGAAAATTTTGTCAAAGTTTTATTTCTATAGAAAATTTTGTCAAAGTTTTATTTCTATAGAACACTTTGTCAAAATTTTATTTCTATAGAAAATTTTGTCAAAGTTTTATTTATATAGAAAACTTTGTCAAAATTTTATTTCTATAGAAAATTTTGTTAAAATTTTTCTTTCTATAGAAAATTTAGTCAAAATTTTTCTTTCCTTAGAAAATGTTGAAAAAATGCTTTATAATGTTTATTAAAATTATATTTCTGTACATAGTTTTATCAAAATTTTATTCTTAGAAAATTTTTTGTCAAAATCTCATTTCTATAGAACATTTTGCCAAAACTTTATTTCTATAGAAAATTTTGCCAAAATTGTATTTCTATAGAAAATTTTGCCAAAATTTTATTTCTATAGAAATATTTATCAAAATTATATTTCTGTTCATAATTTTGTCAAAATTGTATTCTTAGAGAAAATTTTGTCAAAATCTCATTTCTATAGAAAATTTAGCCAAAATTTTATTTCTAAAGAAAATTTTGACAAATTTTTATTTCTATAGAAAATTTTGTCAAAATTTTTCTTTCTATAGAAAGTTTTGTCAAAATTTTTCTTTCTTTAGAAAATTTTGTCAAAATTTTATTCCAATAGAAAATTTTGTCAAAATTTTATTCCAATAGAAAATTTTGTCAAAATTTTATTTCTATAGAAAATTTTGCTAAAATTTTATTTCTATAGAAATATTTATCAAAATTATATTTCTGTTCATAATTTTGTCAAAATTTTATTCTTAGAGAAAATTTTGTCAAAATCTCATTTCTATAGAAAATTTAGCCAAAATTTTATTTCTATAGAAAATTTTGACACATTTTTATTTCTATAGAAAATTTTGTCAAAATTTTATTTCTATAGAAAATTTTGTCAAAATTTTTCTTTTTTTAGAAAATGTTGCCAAAATTTTATTTCTATAGAAAATTTTGTCAAATTTTTATTCCAACAGAAAATTTTGTCAAAATTGCAAATTTGTTTAGGCAGTAGCCGACTATCAAACCCTCTTTCGGAAGGTTCAAGTATAGTTCACTTTGAGTTGAGTGAATTACCCGAATTTATTCAGATAATTGGTTGTTAGTTTTGCTGCAAGTAGAGGATGCTGATGAGGAATGTGGTAATTCCGAAACAGCTGTACATCCAACCATCTTGCAGTCTATAGGGCTTTGCCCAAATAAATTTGACAAGCATACTTTTCCTCTGTTGGTTAAGCTACACTTGTAGTTTAGTCAATGCATTGCTTTAAGCTGAGATCAAAAACAACAATAACGATTGAAGAGAAGCCAACAATAACAAACAAAACGAAGGAAAATTTTATTGCAATAGAAAATTTTGACAAAATTTTATTTCTATAGAAAATTTTGTCAAAATTTTTCTTTCCATAAAAATATTTGTCAAAATTTTTCTTTTTTTTAGAAAATGTTGACAAAATTTTATTTCTATAGAAAATTTTATTTCCGTAGAAAATTTTGTCAAAATTTTTGATTCTAAAGCAAATTTTGTCAAAATTTTATTTCTTTAGAAAATTTAGTCAAAATTTTATTCCAATAGAAAATTTTGCCAAAAATTTTGTCCCAATAGAAAATTTTGTCAAAATTTTATTCAAATAGAAATTTTTGCAAAAATTTTTTCGAAATTATGTCAAAATTTTATTTTTAGAGAAATTTTTAAAAGAAAAGTCAAAATTTTATTTCTAAAAGAAGGTGGAGAGGAATATTTTGCAAAATCTACCAAAACATCAAGAATTATACCAATCTACGAAAAGGTAAAGAATGTACAATATTTGGTAGAATTCTACCAACTGTGGCAACCGTGTTTCCGAGCCCCAGTTGCGACAATTTTATTTATTGATTCAGCCATCGAGATGGATAGAGGAACCATACACCGTAACTCTTGATTGGAAGGCCCCATAACCCCTCCCGATGGAGAGGCTTCCCATCAATAACTCTTGAGTTTTCCGAGCCCTAATTGGGATAGTTTTACTTGTTTATAAGTTTTGACCAGAACTGGGACTGGTCCATACACATTAGCGACTGGTTTTTTACTGGTCCTGGGGATGATACATTTAGCATAGCTTCGGCTTCTCAATGGCAACTATCGTAACAATTTTCATATGTCCAATAATGCGTATAAGATCCTGATCCTTACAATATTTTTGAAATGTTTAATGTTGTATTTAAGTCGCACAAGACTAAGTAGTTATAGAAACGACCTCGACCTCCATCGATTTCCCAAATTGACTTCTCCTGAAATTCAAATGAACTGTAGCTCTTCTTCAAGCCTATAAAATAAAATATGATAGTTTTACAAATTCCTAAGCCAAAAGTTTCTCCTCGAGAGTCTGGTCATTCAACTCCATGACAGAGCCCTATTGAACTTAACAATTTTCTTTCTGGTTTTATTACTAGGAATTTAAATGAACTAGTTTCCATCTCAAACATCATAATCAAGAATAATCTTTATAAACCCCCTTTCCATTGAACTCTAGTCGGAGACAAGTTAATTTCTAAAACGCTTAATTCATATCTCAAATCTACTGACTACTGTCAATTCGATATCAAATAACCGCTTACTTAGTTATATCATAACGGAAGAGTTTATATTTGTTTGTTTTTTTTTTTTATTATTTAACCAAATGAATATTTACAGAATTTTTGATGGGGCCATTTATTCAAATGGATTTTGAATTTATTTTACCTACTAGTATTGAGAGGGACACAGAAATGATTGAAAAACATTTACCACCATTATTATATCAATTTGAAAATATTTTCAAAACAAACTCACTGTTTAAATATTTTAACAAAAAAATATCCAAGGTATTTTCATGTTTATCAAATTGAAACAAAAAAAAACAGTAACATTTTTATTTTGTTGTCTTTAAGATAATAAAAAAAATTCCACTAAGAAATGTTAATAAACTCACAATAAAGCACGCAGATAGAGAGAGAGAGTGAGAATTTCTATATACGTAGGCTAAATAAATAGTCGTCACACTGTGGGATAGAAATTTAAAGCTTCATTTATTGTAGTGTTCATAAAAATAGCAGTATTTTGTAATAAAATGTGACGTATCAACTTAAACCTAAAAAAATTATAAATTCTTTACTTTAACTAATAAATCTAGAATTGGGAACCACCAAAAAATATTATAAAAATTTCAGTCATTGTTTTAATCGGAAAATTATTTGGGTTTCATTAAAAATTTCGCAGAAAAAATATCAACAATATTTTTTCAATTAAAATTTTAATTGAATTGGAAAAAGTTTTCAATTGAATCAATTGGACCTAAAATAATCGCAAGAAAATTGCGGCTTCCATGCTCTCAAGAAGTCAAATCGAGAGCTTGGGGTCTGATATAGCAGGCATAACGCCTACTGACAAATGTGCAAATTTGTGCAAATTTTCAACACGTTAATTTCATTATTGAAGGCTGTAGTGTGATTGCAACAGGCAACCAGACAGACGATCTAACGATAGTCTGAGAATTTCCCCCCTGATCAATGATAATTATACTTTATATAATCGGAAAACGATATTTCGATGTATTACAAAAGGAATGACAAACGTATTATATCCACGGTTGCCACAGTTGGCAGAATGCTATCAGAAATGGTAGCTCTTTTACTTCAATTTTGATAGAAATAAAATTTTGACAAAAATAGTCATTAGAAATAAAATTTTCTATTGGAATAAAATGTTTGATAAAATTTACAATAGAAATAAAATTTTGACAAAATTTTCTATAGAAATAAGATTTTAACAAAATTTTCTATAGAAATAAAATTTTTACAAATTTTTCAATAGAAATAAAATTTCGATAGAAATAAAATTTTGACAAAATTTTCGATAGAAATAAAATGTTTGATAAAATTTTCAATAGAAATAAACTTTTGACTACATTTTCAATAGAAATAAAATTTTGACAAAATTTTCGATAGAAATAAAATTTGGACAAAATTTTCGATAGAAATAAAATTTTGACAAAATTATCTATGGAAATACAATTTTGACAAAATTTTCTATAGGAATAAATTTTTGACAAAATTTTCTATAGAAATAAATTTTTGACAAAATTTTCTATAGAAATAAAATTTTGACAAAGTTAGATATAAAATTTTACCATTTTACTATAAAAATAAAATTTTGACTAAATTTTCTATAGAAATAAAAATTTGCCAAAATTTTCAATAGAAATAAAATTTACGATAGAAATAAAATTTTTGATAAAATTTTCGATAGAAATAAAATTTTTGATGAAATTTTCGATAGAAATAAAAATTTTGCAAAATTTTCGATATAAATAAAATTTTGACAAAAATTTCGATAGAAATAAAAGTTTTGATAAAATTTTCAATAGAAATACAATTTCTGATAAAATTGTTTACAGAAATCAAGTTTTAACAAAAATTTTAGAAGAAATAAAATTTTTAATAAAATTTTCAATAGAAATACAATTTCTGATAAAATTTTCAATAGAAATAAAATGTTGACAAAATTTTCGATAAATAAAATTCTTACAAAATTTTCAACAGAAATTAAATTTTTATAAAACTTACGATAGAAATAAAATGTTTGATAAAATTTTCAATAGAAATAAACTTTTGACAACATTTTCAATAGAAATAAAATTTTGACAAAATTTTCGATAGAAATAAAATTTTTAAAAAATGTTCAATAGAAATAAAATTTTGAAAGAATTATCTATGGAAATAAAATTTTGACAAAATTTTCTATAGAAGTAAAATTTTGACAACATTTTCTACAGAAATAAAATTTTTGGATAGAAATAAAATTTTGACAAAATTTTCTATAGAAATAAAATTTCGACAAAATTTTCAATAGAAATAAAATTTTTAGTAAAATGTACGATAGAAATAAAATTTCCGATAGAAATAAAATTTTGAAAAATTTTTCTATAGATATACAATTTTGACAAAATTTTCTATAGAAATAAAATTTTTAATAAAATTTTCAATAGATATCAAGTTTTGACAAAATTTTTAGTAGAAATAAAATTTTTGATAAAATTTTCAATAGAAATACAATTTCTGATAAAATTTTAAACAGAAATAAAATGTTGACAAAATTTTCGATAAATAAAATTCTTACAAAACTTTCAACAGAAATTAAATTTTTATAAAACTTACGATAGAAATAAAATGTTTGATAATTGATTTTCCAAAAAAAAAAAAAAATAAATAAATAAATAAAAAAATTTCTATAGAAATAAAATTTAAACAAAATTGTCAATAGTAATAATATGTTGACAAAATTTTCTGTAGAAATCATATTTTGAAAAAATTTTCTATAGAAATAAAATTTCATATTTGTTGTTTTGATCTCAGCTTTAACCCCATTGCGTTGTCTAACTACAAGAGTAGCTTAATTAACAGAGGAAAATAATGCCAGCATCCTCTACTTGCAGCAAAGCTATCAACCAATTATCAGAATAAATTCGGGTAGTTCACTAAACTCAAAGTGAACCATACTCGAACCTTCCAATTTCAAATCATCGATTTGAGTGCAGTTGGCTGGGTTTATTTTGAGCGTGCTTTCTCTTACATCATTCGTTTTTGTTTTTTATTGTTGATTTGTACTTCAATCATATTTGTTGTTTTGATCACAGTTTTAAAACCATTGCGTTGACTAAACTACAAGAGTAGCTTAACCAACAGAGGAAAATAATAAAAGAAATAAATTTTTTGATAAAATTTTGACAAAACTTCATATAGAAATAAAATTTTGCCAAAATTTTTTTATAGATATAAAATTTCGACAAATTTTTCAATAGAAATAAAATTTTGACAAAATTTACAATAGAAATAAATTTTTGACTACATTTTTGATAGATGTTAAATTTTAACAAAATTTTCATAGAAATAAAATTTTTGATAAAATTTTCAATAGAAATAAAATTTTGACAAAGTTTTCTGTAGAAATAAAATTTTGACAAAATTTTCTATAGAAATAAAATTTTGACAAAATTTGCTAAAAAAAGAAAAAAAAATCTATAGAAATAAAATGTTGACAAAATTTTCTGTAGAAATAAAATGTTGACAAAATTTTCTATAGAAATAAAATTTTGACAAAATTTTCTATAGAAATAAAATTTTGACAAAATTTTCTAAAGAAATAAAATTTTGACAAAATTTTCTATAGAAATAAAATTTTGACAACATTTTCTATAGAAATAAAATTTTGACAAAATTTTCTATAGAAATAAAATTGTGACATTTTCTATAGAAATAAAATTTTCACAAAATTTGCTATAAAAAAAATCTATAGAAATAAAATGTTTATAATAGAAATAAATTTTTGACTAGAAATAAAATGTTGACAAAATTTTCTGTAGAAATAAAATGTTGACAAAATTTTCTGTAGAAATAAAATGTTGACAAAATTTTCTATAGAAATAAAATTTTGACAAAATTTTCTATAGAAATAAAATTTTGACAAAATTTTCTATAGAAATACAATTTTGACAAAATTTTCTATAGAAATAAAATTTTGACAACATTTTCTATAGAAATAAAATTTTCACAAAATTTGCTATAAAAAAAAATCTATAGAAATAAAATGTTTATAATAGAAATAAATTTTTGACTACATTTTTTATAGATGTAAAATTTTAACAAAATTTTCATAGAAATAAAATTTGTGATAAAATTTTCAATAGAAATAAAATTTTGACAAAGTTTTCTGTAGAAATAAAATTTTGACAAAATTTTCTATAGAAATAAAATTTTGACAAAATTTTCTATAGAAATAAAATTTTGACAAAATTTTCTATAGAAATAAAATTTTGACAAAATTTTCTATAGAAATAAAATTTTGACAAAATTTTCTATAGAAATAAAATTTTGACAAAATTTTCTATAGAAATAAAATTTTCACAAAATTTGCTATAAAAAAGAAAAAAAAAAATTCTATAGAAATAAAATGTTGACAAAATTTTCTGTAGAAATAAAATGTTGACAAAATTTTCTATACAAATAAATTTTTGACAAAAATTCTATAAAAATAAAATTTTGACAAAATTTTCTATAGAAATAAAATTTTCACAAAATTTGCTATAAAAAGAAAAAAAATCTATAGAAATAAAATGTTGACAAAATTTTCATTATAAATAAAATTTTGACAAAATAGAAAACAATTTTCACTTTTTATACCCACCACCATAGGATGGGGGGTATATTAACTTTGTCATTCCGTTTGTAACACATCGAAATATTGCTCTAAGACCCCATAAAGTATATATATTCTGGGTCGTGGTGAAATTCTGAGTCGATCTGAGCATGTCCGTCCGTCCGTCCGTCCGTCTGTTGAAATCACGCTAACTTCCGAACGAAACAAGCTATCGACTTGAAACTCGGCACAAGTAGTTGTTATTGATGTAGGTTGGATGGTATTGCAAATGGGCCATATCGGTCCACTTTTACGTATAGCCCCCATATAAACGGACCCCAAAATTTGGCTTGCGAGGCCTCTAAGAGAAGCAAATTTCATCCGATCCGGCTGAAATTTGGTACATGGTGTTAGTATATGGTCTCTAACAACCATGCAAAAATTGGTCCACATCGGTCCATAATTATATATAGTCCCCATATAAACCGATCCCCCGATTTGGCTTGCGAGGCCCCTAAGAGAAGCAAATTTCATCCGATCCGGCTGAAATTTGGTACATGGTGTCAGTATATAGTCTCTAACAACCATGCAAAAATTGGTCCACATGGGTCCATAATTATATATAGCCCCCATATAAACCGATCCCCCGATTTGGCTTTCGAGGCCGCTAAGAGAAGCAACTTTCATCCGATCCGGCTGAAATTTTGTACGTGATGTTAGTATATGGTCGTTAACAACCATGCCTAACTAGGTCCATATCGGTCTATAGTTATATATGGCCCTCAGATAAATCGATCCCCAATAACACAAAAATTGGTCCATATCAAGTTCATAATTGTATATAGCCCCCATATAAGCGACCCCCATATTTCAATTCTGGCTCTTCACGTACAAAAAGTCCATATCGATTCGTAATTATTTGTAGACTTAACTATACATAACTTTTTTGTCTAATATATACCATGTATGGACTAAATCACAGTCTTTCGTAGAAGTTTCTACGCAATCCATGGTGGTGGGTACATAAGATTCGGCCTGGCCGAACTTGCGGCCGTATGTACTTGTTTTATTTTAGTATTAATTCTAATTATACTCCCATTACCATAATGGTGGTTAAAGAATGCCAGTACACATTTAATAACTTCAATCTGTTATAAAATAAAAATCAAAAAATATATATAAAAAATCAAGTTGAATATTTATCATAGCATTACCCAATTTTTTTTACACGAGTTATAAAATCGTTGTAAAATTGCTCTTTTATCAGCTGTTTTCTTATAAACGTTTTTCTTAGATGATATATTTTTCCAACCAAAAAACACCAAAATTACATGGCGTTTCGCTATACTCTTCGTATGTGCGTTTTTTTTTCTTATAACATATGCCCCTTACAGTAGTAGTTTCAACATTTCTATGAGTGAATAAACCTATTATTTGTCTTATTTACACATTTGTTTACTACGCCATAATGCCTTTGTGTAGTCTTTGCTTACACACACTCTATGGCTTTCAAAGAGAGCTTTAGATGTAACACGTGCTTCCACAACAGGCAACAGGTGATAGCCAAATGAGAGCACGGATGTTTTGTTATTAACGTAGTTGTGTAGCGTAGTGCCTTTGTATGGGTAGTGAGTAAAGCTTTTTATCACAATATTATATCCAGATGTTCTTGACTAATATGTGGCGCCAATGCACTTTGGGGGGTAAATTTTAAATTAAAAAGCATTTACAATAACGTTAGCTAGGAGAACTACTTGACTTGAGAGAGTTAGAAGAGAGAATTAAATTCTATATTCACCATGGGCTAACGACAAAAAAAAAGAAAGCTTTGGTGAATTGTGTCATAGTGTTGTAGTGGGGTATTTGATTCAAAACAAACAATTAGTACGCAATTGTTAAGCTAAACAAAAGGACTTGAAAATATAACCTATAGTAAATATATTACGGGATTATTTTATTTTTCGATATTGTAGAAAATTTAAATATCAATATTTAGAAAGTAATTATCACTTGAAATATAATTTTTCTATTTTCTATTTTTTTGTATTAAACTAATGTTCCTCTATTTGTTTGTGTGTGTGTTTTTTTCAGATGGTTCCACGGCAATCTTTCTGGCAAAGAAGGTGAAAAATTGTTATTGGAACGTGGAAAGAATGGTTCATTCCTGGTGCGTGAATCACAATCGAAACCAGGAGATTTTGTATTATCCGTAAGAACAGACGATAAGGTTACACATGTCATGATACGTTGGCAGGTATGTTCAATGCGAATTATTCACACCACCACCATAACAACATACACATACACTGTTGTTTTGCCAGCTATAACAAAAACAACAACAACAATAACCTCATCTAGTCATCTCTATAGAGAATTGGCATTATTAATTCATAGCTAATTTAAAACAACAACAACAACAAAAAACAAACAAAAATTTTAAATCGATTTGTTTTCCATGGTTGTTGTGTTGTTGTTTTTGTTAGCATAACACACTACAACATCACAAAATAAAGCAGACAGCTTAGCAAAATTTCAAGTTCAATTAAACGTCGTAAAGTTTTTCCTTATTATTTATGACCTTGAACGGAAAAAAATCCAAACAACAATAAAAAACAAACAAATACAACTAGCAGCAAAATACATAGACACAACCTATAACCATACCCAGCGGTGTAAGTAGTGCAGATATGGGCCTTGTAGCTCATATACAGGGTGGCTGATATGCATGCAGTGCGTCAAAGTAATGTGTACTTTTTGTAATACTTCAAACTATTACAATATTTATTCGAAGTTATTGGACAAGAAGAATTGATAACAGGTTGGCTGATAAGCCCCCGGTCTAACAAAGAAAAACACATTTTTTGGTCAAAATTCGTTTTTATTACTCAACATAGTTCCCTTCAAGAGCGATACAACGACTATAACGACCTTCCAATTTTTTGATACCATTTTGGTATCGGTTTTGCCTCAAAATAGGCCTCAGTTTCGGCGATCACCTCTTCATTGCAGCCAAATTTTTTCCCTGCGAGCATCCTTTTGAGGTCTGAGAACAAGAAAAAGTCGCTGGGGGCCAGATCTGGAGATTACGGTGGGTGGGCAAGCAATTCGAAGCCCAATTCATGAATTTTTGCCATCGTTCTCAATGACTTGTGGCACGGTGCGTTGTGTTGGTGGAACAACACTTTTTTCTTCTTCATATGGGGCCATTTTGCCGCGATTTCGATCTTCAAACGCTTCAATAACGCCATATAATAGTCACTGTTGATGGTTTTTCCCTTCTCAAGATAATCGATAAAAATTATTCCATGCGCATCCCAAAAAACAGAGGCCATTACTTTGCCAGTGGACGTTTGAGTCTTTCCACGCTTCGGATACGGTTCACCGGTCGCTGTACACTCAGCCGACTGTCGATTGGACTCAGGAGTGTAGTGATGGAGCCATGTTTCATCCATTGTCACATATAGACGGAAAAACTCGGGTGTATTACGAGTTAACAGCTGCAAACACCGCTCAGAATCATCAACACGTTGTTGTTTTTGGTCAAATGTGAGCTCGCGCGGCACCCATTTTACACAGAGCTTCCGCATATCCAAATATTGATGAATGATATGACCAACACGTTCCTTTGATATCTTTAAGGCCTCTGCTATCTCGATCAACTTCATTTTACGGTCATTCAAAATCATTTTGTGGATTTTTTTGATGGTTTCGTCGGTAACCACCTCTTTCGGGCGTCCACTGTGTTCACCGTCCTCCGTGCTCATTTCACTACGCAGAGTCCGGAAACTCATTATCAAGCCAAGTTTTTGCTTCCACCGTATTGTTTCCCTTCAGAAAACAGTATTTTATCAAAACACGAAATTCCTTTTTTTCTATTTTTTTCACAATAACAAAAGTTGATTCACAAAAGACGCTCTATCTCACAAACTAATTGACTTACATACGTCAAATTTTGACTCGAATCATATGCATTTAATACTAGCGACGCCATCTATGTGTCAGACCGGGGACTTATCAGACAACCTGCTACTATTAAGTTATTGAAAACAAAATGCCACTTAACCAATCTACACCTATTTCATCGCTGGCTAATTCGAATTTTCATAGCCTTTAGTGTAGATCAGGCGGAGGGATATGATTCAATAAAATTTCAGAAATAACATCAAATTTTAGAATCAGTTTAGATTTGTTCGAATTGGACACCTTTGGCACGAATTATGGCCTTCAAACGGCCTCCTTAATACCGACTCCCCAAAATGCCCTAAACGCAAAAGTCGGTTGCCATTGTTCGGTAGAAATGAAGCGTGAAACCTCCCCTTTAAGCCGTTCTTAGTTAAAGCGTGCTGAGTCCTGATTGAATGTCCATGGTCTGCGGCCGAAATCAAGAGAATCCAGTGGTTCGTCGGACCGAGCCGAGGTACGAGCCAGTGCTTTGAAATAGCCCAAATAAGTCGGCGCGTGTCATACCTTGATAATATGAGTCTTCGCCTTCATGGCAGCATATTCGCGGAGTTCCTTGTTGAAGCCCCAAAATTGTGAACAGAGTTTTACTATCAAGAGTCCATTCACCGATATTGCTCTTTCCATTGTTCTAGAATGGGCGCATACACGTGTTGAAATCAAAACAACGAGTCTGATCAGAAATGCGGCCACTAGCATGAGCGTAGAAAGGCCTCAATCCTTTAAATTTAACTTATTTTTTAATGCAAAAAAAAATATATTTGCTAGTAGTTAAAATTTATTATTTTTTTGGAATTTTCCCAAAAAGCCCAATAACATTTTCCTTTTGTTAAGTATGTCTCGAAGTTCAATGACCGTACACATATGTATGTTCAATATGAATTAAGCAAAAGAAAATTTTCGTAAACCCAAAAATGTTTTTTTTCTAATTCAATCACGAAATTAATTGATCCAATTAATTTTTTAATTGAAATGTTTTCAGTCACAAAAATGATAGTATCAATTAAAAAATGAATTGACCCAATAAAAAAAATTAATTGACCCAATTAAAAAATAAATTGATACTATTGAGTTTTGTGATTGATTTTTGTTTCAATTAAAAAAATTGTCGAATCAATTACATTTTTATTTGAATATTTTTTAAAACTCAATTAAAATTTTAATTGGAAAAATTTTCGTGAAATGTTTTTCTGTGTACGATTCCCAAAAACAGTAATAATCAACTACAGTAAAATGGTCATGATTTGACGCCAATAATTTTCTTCTTTACTATTGGTCAATTTTGTCTTCTATAAGAGGGTGTAATTTGGTGAAATGCAGTTAAAAATTACACCAGGGCATTAAATTTCCCCAAAATGTAGAGTATAATTTAATTCGAGGTAGTTCATTCTTGCTATAAAACACTTTACTTTTTTTCTGTGTGGGGGAGGACTTAGCCCCCAAAAGAATTTGGAAACCTATTTACGATTTTCCACTATATTATTATTGTATTGTGAAAATTGTCTAGATACGCTAATGGCCAGTAGATGTTTTCGATAATGCAGAACTTTAAAGTTGCTCTGACAATACTCTATGTTAGCATCAGGTGATGGGACTATAAAGTTATCGTACCAACCTCATTAAAGCAATTACTAAATCTGAATCTGAGATTTTCTAAGAGATCTTAAAAATCACGATTTATGCCAAAGGGTAACTACCTCATGAACACTATCCCCACATCTCATTCTTTTCAATAAAATATTCATGTACCATCAATGGATTTTTGCAAATTTTTTTTTGTTCATTAGTTTTGTTTAATTTTGCAAATACTTAACAGAACAGAAATCATTACTTAATAGCCCTGGCACGATGAGTGAGAGCATTTTAAATGTGTGCTTTAAAAGTAATTAATTTCATTGAAAAAGAAACAAAAAATCTAAGAACAAAATTCTTATAATTATATGCAAATTAAGAAGTATCCCTGTAAGAAATGAGACTAGTCCGGAATCTGTAGAAACGTTAATTCCGAATAAATAGAAGTCAGACCCAAAATGAATCATTTCATGCCCGCCAGATATAGACTAAAGGCTATGGAAATTCGAATTACCCACAGCGATGAAACATATGGGTAGGTAGGCTTGTGTAGATTGGTATCTGGCATATTCTAAAGAAATAAAATTGTGACACAATTTTCTATAGAAGTAAAATTTTAACAAAATTTTCTATAGAAATACAATTTTCATAAAATTTTCTATAGAAATAAAATTTTGACAACATTTTCTATAGAAATAAAATTTTGACAAAATTTTCTATAGAAATAAAATTTTGACACATTTTCTATAGAAATAATATTTTGAAATAATTTTCTATAGAAATTCAATTTTGACATAATTTTCTATAGAAACTTAATTGTATAGAAATTTTTAAAAAAATTTCTATAGATTTAAGTTAAAAAAAAACTATAGAAATAAAATTTTGACATTTTCTATTAAAATAAAATTTTTGACAAAATTCTCCAAGATATACAATTTTGACAAAATATTCTATAGCAATAAAATTTTAACAAAATTTTCTATAGATTTACAATTTTGCCAAAATTTTCTACAGAAAATTCAATTTTGACAAAATTTTCTATAGAAATAAAATTTTGACAAAGTGTTCTATAGAAATGAAATTTTGACAGAGTTTTCTATAGAAATAAAATTTTGAAAAAATTTGTAAAAAAAAACTTTCTATAGAAATAAGTTAAAAAAACAATAGAAATATAATTCTCCAAGATATACAATTTTGACAAAATATTCTATAGCAATAAAATTTTAACAAAATTTTCTATAGATTTACAATTTTGCCAAAATTTTCTACAGAAAATTCAATTTTGACAAAATTTTCTATAGAAATAAAATTTTGACAAAGTGTTCTATAGAAATGAAATTTTGACAGAGTTTTCTATAGAAATAAAATTTTGAAAAAATTTGTAAAAAAAAACTTTCTATAGAAATAAGTTAAAAAAACAATAGAAATATAATTTTGACAAAATTTTCTATAGAGATATAATTTTAACAAAATTTTCTATAGAGATATAATTTTAACAAAATTTTCTATAGAAATATAATTTAAACAAAATTTTGACAAAATTTTCTATTGAAATAAAATTTTTGACAAAATTCTCCAAGATATACAATTTTGACAAAATATTCTATAGCAATAAAATTTTGACAAAATTTTCTATAGATTTACAATTTTGCCAAAATTTTCTATAGAAATAATATTTTGACAAAATTTTCTATTGAAATAAAATTTTTGACAAAATTCTCCAAGATATACAATTTTGACAAAATATTCTATAGCAATAAAATTTTGACAAAATTTTCTATAGATTTACAATTTTGCCAAAATTTTCTATAGAAATAATATTTTGACAAAATTTTCTATAGAAATTCAATTTTGACAAAATTTTCTAGAAATAAAATTTTGCCAAATTTTCTATAGAAAAAAAATGTTGACAAAATTTTCTGCAGAAATACAATTTTGATAAAATTTTCTATAGAAATACAATTTTGACAAAATTTTCTATAGAAATAAGTTTTTAAAAAAATCTATAGAAATAAAATTTTGGTAAAATTTTCTAAAGAAATAAAATTTTGATAAAAATCATCTATAGAAAAAAATTGACAACATATTCTTTAGAAATAAAATTTTTGCAAAATTTTCTATACAAATAAAATTTTGACAAACATTTCCAATACAAATAAAATTTTGACAACATTTTTTATAGAAATACAATATTGACAAAATTTTCTATAGAAACAAAATTTTGGCAAAATTCTCTATAGAAATGAAATTTTGATAAAGTTTTCTATAGAAACAAAATTTTGATAAAATTTTTAAAAAACCTTCTATAGAAATAAGTTAAAAAAACAATAGAGATATATATTTGACAAAATTTTCTATAGAAATAAAATTTTTGAAAAAATTTTCTATAGAAATATAATTTTAACAAAATATTCTATAGAAATATAATTTTGACAAAATTTTCTATAGAAATATAATTTATACAAAATTTTCTATAGAAATAAAATTGTGACAAAATTTTCTATAGAAATAAGATTTACAAAAAAAAAAAAGAAAAAAATTGACAAAATATTCTTTAGAAATAAAATTTTAACAAAATTTTCTATAAAAATAAAATTTTGACAAAATTTTCTATACAAATGAAATTTTGACAAAGTTTTCTATAGAAATAAAATTTTGATAAAATTTTTAAAAAAAATGTCTATAGAAATAAGTTAAAAAACAATAGAGATATATATTTGACAAAATTTTCTATAGAAATATAATTTTAACAAAATTTTCTATAGAAATATAATTTTGACAAAATTTTCTATAGAAATAAAATTTTTGACAAAATTTTCTATAGCAATAAAATTTTGACAAAATTTTCTGTAGCAATAAAATTTTGACAAAATTTTCTGTAGCAATAAAATTTTGACACAATTTTCTATAGAAATACAATTTTGACAAAATTTTCTATAGAAATAAGATTTACAAAAACAAAAATCTATAGAAATAAAATTTTAATAAAATTTACTATAGAAACAAAATTTTGATAAAATTTTTAAGAAAATTTCTATAGAATTAAGCTACAAAAAATATATAGAAACAAAATGTTGACAAAATTTTCTATAGAAATAAAATTTTTGACAAAATTCTCCAAGATATACAATTTTGACAAAATTTTTTATAGAAATAAAATTTTGCCAAAATTTTCTATAAAAAAAATTCTATAGAAATAATGTTTTGACAAAATTTTCTATAGAAATTCAATTTTGACAAAATTTTCTATACAAGTAAAATTTTGACAAAATTTTCTCTACAAATAAAATTTTGACAAAATTGTCTATACAAGTAAAATTTTGACAAAATTTTCTCTACAAATTAAATTTTGGCAAAATTTTCTATAGAAATAAAATTTTGACAAAATTTTCTATAGAAATAAAATTTTGATAACATTTTCTGTAGAAATAAAATTTTGACAAAATTTTGTATAGAAAAAAGATTTTAAAAAAATCTATAGAAATAAGATTTTGATAAAATTTTCTATAGAAACAAAATTTTGATAAAAATTAAAAAATTCTATAGAATTAAGTTAAAAAAAACAATTATGGAAATAAAATTAAAAAAAAAAAAAAAAATCTATAGAAATAAAATTTTTGACAAAATTCTACAAGATATAAAATTTCGACAAAACTTTCTATAGATATAAAATTTTGACAAAATTTTCTGTAGCAATAAAATTTGGACAAACATTTCTGTAGCAATAAAATTTTGACAAAATTTTCTGTAGCAATAAAATTTTAACAAAATTTTAGAAAAAAATTCTATAGAAGTGATATTTTGACAAAATTTTCTATAGAAATAAAATTTTGACAAAATTTTCTATAGAAATAAAATTTTGACAAAATTTTCTATAGAAATAAAATTTTGCCAACATTTTCCATAGAAATGAAATTTTATCAAAAATTTCTATAGAAATAAAATTTTGGCAAAGAGAATATAAAAAAATAGTTTTTGATGAATCCAAAACTCTTATTAAACATAAACGAATATGCCTTCAGAGAAAGGTAAACGAAAATGTCGATAGTCGATTTAACAATAAAAGAAAACTTCGTAGATCTAAAATTTCGTTTCCCAGAAAATAAATAAAATTTTCACCTGAAGTATGTGTTATGCTATGGCCAGAAAATTCTTAATTTTTATTTTATTTATTTGATTTTTCTTTTTGATTCCCAAAATATTAATCCTAATCAATATATTCCTTCCAGGATAACAAATATGATGTTGGTGGAGGTGAACCATTCAATACTCTCTCGGAATTAATTGAACACTACAAACGTAATCCAATGGTGGAGACATGCGGTACGGTTGTCCATCTACGGCAACCATTTAATGCTACACGCATCACTGCGGCTGGCATTAATGCCCGTGTAGAACAATTGGTTAAGGTAAGAAATTTATATTTTCCAATAAAATTTATTATTCAGCGACTAGGGGTGGGGCAAACAAATAGTTCAGTTTATTCGAAATTTATGGTTTTTTATGCATTAGAACTTTGTAAAATAAATACTTTACACATTGGCGAAAAAAAGTTAAAATAATGGAAATTATTTTAAATGACTTTAAGTTGTTCGTATCGATGTCTGTTTGAGACTAACTGGTCGTTGTAATTGTGTGTTTGGGGTTAAAAGGTAGGGAGCAAAGGGTGACGGGAAATGGTATTTGGATAATAACTACGACGTTTCCTTTTGTGAATATAATTTTTTTCTCGTATGTTTTCAATTGTTTTAATATTTTTATACTTATGTTATATACACTGAAAAAATTGCCTTAAAATCTCATTGAAATCATTGCTTTAATTTTTATACCCACCATCATAGAATGATGCACTGAAAAAATTATTTGCGTGATATTAAAGATTACGCCACTCTAATTTTAGGATGCGAAATTTACAAAATATTAAGGACAATTTTTAATTAAAATAAAGTTTACAATCTTTGCTTAAAATTTTTTTTTTCATTAAATTTATTACACAAATTTTGTAAATTTTCGTCCTTCCGTTAAAGTCTCATGTCTTTGAACTAAGGCTAATTTTCTTTAAAGTAAAGAAACACATGTTTGATTTAAAGGAATTGTCCTTAAATTAACTGAAATATTGAAACTTTAGATTTAAGATAAAACGCTTCAAATATGGGATAAGACTTATTTTGAGGATTTAGCGTCTTTGGTTTAAAGTTTTTTTTTTTTTTTTGAATAAAGAAAAGCAAAAATTTTACTTTGAAGTATCTGTTATAATTTGGATTTTTAAACTGGCATTTGTTTGTAGGTGAGTACCTTCATTAATAAACCGGGAAAAGATAATAAAAATTTGATAAATGAGATCTGTATTCAAATTTTAATTTTATTGGTCCTAGATTTAAAGCTAAATAGGTCGCTAAAAAATTTCTTTATTTTAAGGAAACCTCATCTTTGGCTCCGTATCAATACCAAAATCGTAAAGGGAAGGTCAAAATCATCCAAGTAAACTTTTTTGAGTGTGGGTATAAAATAAGATTTTCATTTCGTTTGTAACGCATCGAAATATCGATTTCCACTTTGACTTTGAAAATGAAGAAAATAAAAACGAAAAATTAAAATTTTCTTCCTAGAATCAAGAACGTGAAACCCAATTTAAAAGAAAATTTTGTCTTAAAAGTATCCGTACTTGAATTCTCGGCTTCTTTGGCTAAGAATCAATACCAAAATCATTAGTATAAAGAGAAAATCTTTGGAACCGAGTAACCTTTTTTCAGTGTACAGTGTACTCGCAGTAACGTAAACACCGTGAACGCGCTTTTTCTTACACTAACTACTCCGTAACATGAACAAACTTAAAAGCTATATAACATGAACAGATTTTTTTTGTCATAAAGTATTAGGAAACGCATAAATATATGATATTTAACGTTAACGGCAGATGCACAATCAAGGCTGCCACAGTTTGTAGAATTCTGCCAAAAATGGTAGATTTTTTTTTTCTATAGATATTCTAAAGAAATAAAATTTTGAGAAAATTTTCTATAAAAATAAAATTTTGACAAAATCTTCTAAAGAAATAAATTTTTGACAAAATTTTCTATAGAAATAAAATTTTGACAAAATTTTCTATAGAAATAAAATTTTGGCAAATTTTTTTTTTACAGAAATAAAATTTTGACAAAATTTTTCTATAGAAATAAATGTTGACAAAATTTTTTACAGAAATAAAATTTTGACAAAATTTTCTATAGAAATAAAATTTTAAGAAAATTTTCTATAGAAATGAAATTTTGACAAAATATTTTATAGAATAAAAGTTTGAGAAAATTTTCTATAGAAATAAAATTTTGAGAAAATTTTCTATAGAACGAAAATTTTGACAAAATTTTCTATAGAAATAAAATTATATAAATTTAAAATTAGGATACAGATCTCATTTATCGATTTTTTTGTTCATACATATATCAAAAAAGTTACTCATGTTCAAAAAAATGACAGGTTAATAATCCAAATTATAACAGATACTTTAAAGGAAAGTACGTTATATTAATTTAAAAAAAACGAATTCAATGATGCAAAATCCTCAAAATAAGTATTCGTCTATTTTTGAAGCTGTTGTTATTAGTAATTCAAAGATTCAATATCTCAGTTACTTTGAAGATTATTTTTTATATGAAAAATGGTTTTCTTTACTTTAAGGAAATATTATCTTACTCCAAAGACATACCAATTTAACAGAGGGGCACCAATTTCAAAGATCCTTAGGACAAGGAACACAAACAAATTTTTAAAGAAAATCTTATGAATTTTCTTTTAATTAAAATTTCTTTATTTTAAAGAAATTTATCAATAATATTGTGTAAATTGCAGGGCCTAATATTATAATATTAAATTTTAGGTCAATATTTTTTTACAGTGTACTATATACCCGACAAGAAAATTAGTAATTCGATCAATCTGTATACTATTTGGGAAAAACAAAGTTGAAAAAAAAACCGCTAAAACTCTGGCTCTGGCCCCATATAAGTGCATATCGGGCGAAGGATGTATATGTGAGTTATATCTAAATCTGAACCGATTTCGAAAATCAATAGTTTTATTCGGACCAAAAACACATACTTGTGCCAAATTTGAACTCGATTGGACTAAAATTACGACATTGACTTTGATCACAAAAATGTGTTCACAGACCGACGGACGGACAGACGGACATGGCAAGATCGACACAGGGACCCACCCTGAGCATTATTGCCCAAGACACCATGTGTCTATCCCGTCTCCTTCTGGGTGTAGCAAACTAACTTATAATACACTGTTCCACAGTGTGGAACAGTCGAATAGTCGATTTTTATACCCTCCACCATAGGATGGGGGGTATATTGACTTTGTCATTCCGTTTGTAATACATCGAAATATTGCTCTAAGGCCCCATAAAGTATATATATTCCGGGTCGTGGTGAAATCCTGAGCCGATCTAAGCATGTCCGTCCGTCCGTCAGTTGAAATCACGCTAACTTCCAAACTAAAAAAGCTAGGTCGCATGGTATTGCAAATGGGCCATATCGGTCCACTTTTACGTATAGCCCCCATATCCTCAGATTTGACCTCCGTAGTCTTTTAGAGGAGCAAAATTCATCCGATCCGGCTGAAATTTGGAACGTGGTGTTAGCATGTGGTCTCTAACAACCATAAAAAAATTGGTCAACATCGGTCCATCGGTCCTCCGGAGCCTCTTGGAGGAGCGAAATTCATCCGATCCGGTTGAAATTTAGTACGTGATGTTAGTATATGGTCTCTAACAACCAAGCGAGAATAGGTCCATATCGGTCCATAATTATATATAGCCCCCATATAAACCGTTCCCCAGATTTGATCTCCGGAGCCTCTTGGAGGAGCAAAATTCATCCGATCCGGTTGAAATTTGGTACGTGGTGTTAGAATATGGTCTCTAACAACCATGCCAAAATTGGTCCATATCGGTCTATAGTTTTATATAAGCGATCCCCAATCACACAAAAATTGGTCCATATCGGTTCATTGATCCATATGGTTGCCACTCGAGCCAAAGATAATCTACCATTTCTATAGAAAATTTTGTCAAAATTTTATTTCTATAAAACATTTTGTCCAAATTTTATTTCTATAGAAAAATTTCTCCAAATTTTATTTGTATAGAAAATTTTGTCCAAATTTTATTTCTATAGAAAATTATGTAAAATTTTATTTCTATAGAAAATTTTGTCAAAATTTTATTTCTATAGAAAATTTTGTCAAAATTTTATTTCTATAGAAAATTTTGTCAAAATTTTATTTCTATAGAAAACTTTGTCAAAATTTTATTTCTATATAACATTTTGTCAAAATTTTATTTTTATAGAAAATTTTGTCAAAATTTTATTTCTATAGAAAATTTTGTCAAAATTTTATTTCTATAGAAAACTTTGTCAAAATTTTATTTCTATATAACATTTTGTCAAAATTTTATTTTTATAGAAAATTTTGTTAAAATTTTATTTCTATAGAAAATTTTGTCCAAATTTTATTTCTATAGAAAATTGTGTCAAAATTTTATTTCTATAGAAAATTTTGTCAAAATTTTATTTCTATAGAAAATTTTGTCAAAATTTTATTTCTATAGAAAATTTTGTGAAAATTTTATTTCTGTAGAAAATTTTGTCAAAATTTTATTTCTATAGAACATTTTGTCAAAATTTTAATTTTATAGAAAATTTTGTCCAAATTTTATTTCTATAGAAAATTTTGTCCAAATTTTATTTTTATAGAAAATTTTGTCCAAATTTTATTTCTATAGAAAATTTTGTCAAAATTTTATTTCTATAGAAAATTTTGTCCAAATTTTATTTCTATAGAAAATTTTGTCAAAATTTTATTTCTATAGAAAATTTTGTCAAAATTTTATTTCTATAGAAAATTTTGTCAAAATTTTATTTCTATAGAAAATTTTGTCAAAATTTTATTTCTATAGAAAATTTTGTCAAAATTTTATTTCTATAGAAAATTTTGTCAAAATTTTATTTCTATAGAAAAATTTGTCCAAATTCTATTTCTATAGAAAATTTTGTCAAAATTTTATTTCTATAGAAAATTTTGTCCAAATTTTATTTTTATAGAAAATTTTGTCAAAATTTTATTTTTTGTCAAAAGTTTATTTTTATAGAAAAATTTGTCAAAATTTTATTTCTATAGAAAATTTTGTCCAATTTTTATTTTTATAGAAAATTTTGTTCAAATTCTATTTCTGTAGAAAATTTTGTTCAAATTCTATTTCTATAGAAAATTTTGTCAAAATTTTATTTCTATAGAAAATTTTGTCAAAACTTTATTTCTATAGAAAATTTTGTCAAACTGAGTTATATACGTATTTAATCGGCCTTTTTTTAGTTTAATATATACCACGTATGGACAACCTTGTAATTTAGAAGACGATGTTAGGAAGTTTTAGGATACCTTGACATCGGCGGCGTAATTCGATTATGGATGACAGTCTTCAGTAGAAATTTCTACGCAATCCATGGTGGAGGGTACATAAGCTTCGGCCTGGCCGAACTTACGGCCGTATATACTTGTTTTGTTTTAATTTCAATATCTATTAAGGATACGAATTGATTGCTTTTACGTCTACATTATTTTCAGTGTATTTGTAGATATTGACTTGTCATCCATTTAAGTATTATTTTCAGTTTCTCCTTTTGTTTTGTGTTTTTTTTTTCATTTGGGGCCATCACTCATTTATAGCAACGACGTTAATTGTTTGTTTGGAGAGTAGTCTTAACCTTTTTAGGTAAAAGCCTCTTGGCATATGCATTTACGTTGCAAAGATTTCAAACAACTTTTGTTCATATAGAAATGGCAATGACGTACATATGAAACGTTTGCCATTGACACATCGAAACATTTATAGTCGTTTGGCAGCAATATTTTAGCAAAGTGGAAAATACTTAAAAACTTTAAGGCTACAAAACTAAGTTCTAATTTTGAGTTAGAATAAATATTAGCATGCAATGGTAAAGTGGGAAAGGATGTGCTTGCTAGGTTATGTCATTAAAGTGATTGGTATCGTGCCAATCGTCATATACAGGTTCTAGGGGGAGCTCTTGCACTTATAGAACAAAGTCTGTTGGAAACAATAGCTGGTTTATGCTGTTATTTTCTTGTACTTCAGGATCTAGCGAACAACAAATTGTAAAATGGCTTTTAAAATTTTACCCAAAGCCTATTTAAGAACCAAAAATATTATTGGTTTGAAAAGATGAAATGCTACACAATCAATGCTTTAACAGTTTTCCATCCAAATTTTGACAAGATTTGATAAAACATATAATCATCCATGTATATATTTTTAGATTTTTAATTTAGAGTTTTGGTGGAAAAAGCGAACATGGTACCCACCTTAAACTCGATTGTATTTTAAATCACCGTAATCTAATAAAGATTTGGGATCAAAATTTACAAAAATACAAGATAAGGAATTTATTTTATCAGTATATGCCATTGCCGCACTGTACTAAAAAGCGCCAAACAAGATTTGCAATAAAAAGTGGCTCACTAATTAAAAAAAAAAGGTGGCACAACATTTGCACACTTTTTTTATAAAGCAAAATCAAGATCTGTTTTATACAGAATTATAAAAAGACTTGGTCAATGTAGATCGAAATTAAGCCAACCATTCAATAATTTTATTTACCAACATTCCGTACCTTCAACCTTCAAATTTTCTTAGCATACTTTTAGGCGGTATATAAAAACTTTGTGGTATGAGACAGAAAATGTCTTCACAAATATAGTAGAAGACACTTAAATTCGATTATATTTTAAAGCGCTGATTAAATCCTTAATTTTAAAGGTAATTGAGGCTAAAATTTACAAATTCAAAAATTGATACAAAATTAAAAAAAAAAAACTAAAAATGTGCATCACTTGAAAAATTGGGAAAATTGGCACAAACATAGTAGAGGACACTTAAATACGATTATATTTTAAAGCGCCGATTAAATCCTTAATTTTAAAGGGATTTTATGCTAAAATTTATAAAAACGAAATTGGTACAAAATTGAAGCAAAAAAAACTAAAAATGTGAAAAAATGGCAAATTTGTCGCAGACTTAGTATTGGACGCTTAAATCCGATTATATTTTAAACCTCAGATGAAATTCTTAATTTTAAAGGGATTTGAGGTCAAAATGTACAAATTCAAAATTGGCAAATTTGTCACATACGGTATTGGGCGCTTAAATCCGATTAAATTTTAAAGATCAGATTAAATCCTTAATTTGAAAGGGATTTGAGGTCAAAATTTACAAATTCAAAATTGGTAAAAAAATTGGAAAAAAAATAAAAATTTGCATCGCTTGAAAAATGGCAAATTTGTCGCAAACATAGTATTGGACGCTTAAATCCGACTATATTTTAAAGCTCAGATTAAATCCTTAATTTTAAAAGGATTTGAGACCAAATTTTAAAAATTCAAAATTGGTACAAAATTGAAAAAAAAAACTAAAAATGTGCATCACTTGAAAAAATGGCAAATTTATCACAAACTAGTAGGGGACACTTAAATACAATTATATTTTAAAGCTCAGATTAAATCCTTAATTTTAAAGGTAATTGGGGCTAAAATTTACAAATTAAAAATTGATACAAAATTAAAAACAAACAAAAAAAAAAAAAACTAAAAATGTGCATCGCTTGAAAAAATGGCAAATTTTTACATACAGTATTGGACGCTTAAATCCGATTATATTTTAAAGCTCAGATTAAATCCTTCATTTTAAGGGGATATGAACCCAAAATTTACAAATTCGAAATTGGCACATAATTGAAAAAAAGCTAAAAATGTGTATCACTTGAAAAAATGGCAAATTTGTCGCAAACATTGCTTGAAAAAAATGACAATTTTGTCGCAGGCATAGTATTGGACGCTTAAATCCGATTATACTGTAAAGCTCAGATTATATCCTTAATTTTAAAGGGATATGAGGTAAAAATTTTCAAATTCAAAATTGATACAAAATTGCAAAAAAAAAAACTAAAATTGTGCATCGCCTGAAAAAATGGCAAATTTGTCACAAACATAGTATTGGACGCTTAATCCGACTATATTTTACAGCTCACATTAAATCCTTAATTTTAAAGGGATTTGAGACCAAAATTTAAAAATTCAAAATTGGTAACAAATTTAAGGAAAAAAAAAAAAAACAAGTATATACGGCCCTAAGTTCGGCCAGGCCGAAGCTTATGTACCCTCCACCATGGATTGCGTAGAAACGTCTACTGAAGCCGATGGCAAGGTGTCATAAAACTTCCTAACAACGTAATATATACCATATAGTCCATACGTGGTATATATTAAACTACAAAAGGGCCGATTAAATACGTATATAATTAAGTTTAAAGTTTCTATAGAAATAAAATTTTGACAAAATAAATTTTTGACAACATTTTCTATAGAAGTAAAATTTTGACAACATTTTCTATAGAAGTAAAATTTTGACAAAATTTTCTATAGAAATAAAATTTTGACAAAATTTTCTATAGAAATAACATTTTGACAATGTTTTCTATAAAAATAAAATTTTGGTAGATTATTTTTGGCTCGAGTGGCAACCATGATTATAAACCGATATGGACCAATTTTTGTGCGATTGGGGATCGGCTATATATAACTATAGACCGATATGGACCAATTTTGGCATGGTTATTAGAGGCCTTATACTAACACCACGTTGCAAATTTCAACCGGATCGGATGAATTTTGCTCCTCCAAGAGGATCCGGAGATCAAATCTGGGGAACGGTTTATATGGGGGCTATATATAATTATGGACCGATATGGACCAATTCTAGCGTGTTTGTTAGAGACCACATTCTAACACCATGTTCCAAAATTCAACCGGATCGGATGAATTTTACTCCTCCAAGAGGCTCCGGAGGACAAATCTAGGGATCGATTTATATGGGGGCTATATATAATTATGGACCGATATGGACCAATTCTTGCATGGTTGTTAAAGACCATATACTAACACCACGTACTAAATTTTAACCGGATCGGATGAATTTTGCTCCTCTAAGAGGCTCCGGAGGTCTAATCTGGGGATCGGCTTATATGGGGGCTATATATAATTATAGGTCGATGTGGACCAATTTTTGCATGGTCATTAGAGAACATATACCAACACCATGTACCAAATTTCAGCCGGATCGGATGAAATTTGCTTCTCTTAGAGGCTCCGCAAGCCAAATCGGGGGATCGGTTTATATGGGGGCTATATATAATTATGGACCGATGTGGACCAATTTTTGCATGGTTGTTAGAGACCATATACCAACATCATGTACCAAATTTCAGCCGGATCGGATGAAATTTGGCTCTCTTAGAGCAATCGCAAGCCAAATTTGGGGGTCCGTTTGTATGGGGGCTATACGTAAAAGTATACCGATATGGACCAATTTTTGCATGGTTGTTAGAGACCATATAGTAACACCATGTACCAAATTTCAGCCGGATCGGATGAAATTTGCTTGTCTTAGAGCAATCACATGCCAAATTTGGGGGTCCGTTTATATGGGGGCTATACGTAAAAGTGGACCGATATGGCCCATTTGCAATACCATCCGACCTACATCAATAACAACTACTTGTGCCAAGTTTCAAGTCGATAGCTTGTTTCGTTCGGAAGTTAGCGTGATTTCAACAGACAGACGGACGGACGGACTTGCTCAGATCGACTCAGAATTTCACCACGACCCAGAATATATATACTTTATGGGGTCTTAGAGCAATATTTCGATGTGTTACAAACGGAATGACAAAGTTAATATACCCCCATTCTATGGTGGAGGGTATAAAAATGTGCATCACTTGAAAAAATGGCAAATTTGTCACAAACATAGTAGAGGACACTTAAATACGATTATAGTTTAAAGCTCAGATTAAATCCTTAATTTTAAAGAAATATGAAGCCAAATTTACAAATTCAAAATTGGTACAAAATTAAAAACAAAAAAAAAAAAATAAACAATTTCCATCGCTTGAAAAAATGACAAATTTGTCACAAACATAGTAGTTATCACAATGGACTGAATAGTCTAAGTGAGCCTGAATCTTAATCGGGCTGCCACTTTAACCTAACCTAGTAAAGGACACTTAAATACGATTATATTTTAAAGCTCAGATTAAATCCTTAATTTTAAAGGTATTTGACGCTTAAACTTACAAATTAAAAATTGATACAAAATTGAAAAAAAAACTAATAATGCGCATTGCTTGAAAAAAATGGCAAATTTGTCACTGACAGTAGCTGACGGACTGTCATGTCTAAATCAGCTCAGGAAATGAGTCTGAGACAAAGAGTATTATTATTATTATTATTTATTATTTATTAATAGATTTATTTATTCCGTACCATATAAACACATGATAAGATTAATTAAATTACAATTATAAATCTATATAGGCGTAGCAAAGTTGCTGTTGCCTGATTGGCTTATATATTGTACATTTGTTAGTATTTTGTTTATATATAATAACTTGAAGCAAAATATTTCATTATTTTAAGTGTTGAATTCATTTATAAGAAACGTTCTATATTTTATACATGATTCTAAATATCTATATAAGGCATTAAAATTCGTGCCATTTAGTATAGTATATATTTCATTTTCAGTAAGGATATTTTGGCCAAAGAATTGCATTCTTAAATTGCTATATATTGGACATACGCCGATAAAGTGAATCGTGTTTTCAGACGCACCCATATTACATATTGAACACAATCCATTAGTATTATCTTTAAAGCATCTAGCATTCAGATCTAAAAGACCACATCTAGCTCGGATAATTAAACCAGTGGCACGACATGAAAATACGGTAGATAACGCTGGAGCGATATTGTGACTCATTTGGGGGTAGAGATCGTGAAATTGCGAATTGGACGCATCTATACAGAAACTTTCAAATTCTTTGGACTTAAACCTTTCCATTATGTCCCGCCAAAACACACATATCGGAACCGACGTGTCAGGTGCTACATAGTCAAGGTGCTGGCATAGATTCGACCATTCATTAGCCCAATATATATCTAATTCAATAACCCACTCAGCAAGAACACGTGGAAGTCTATGATGTCCGAGTTTCAGAACCCTATTTATATATCTAAAATGTGACTCTAAAGTAGATGCATACATGGAGGCACATCCCATCTCTAGATGCAAAACATAATTCGGAGTATTTCTGGGCAGGTATAGCATTCTTTTGATAAAAAATCGGAGCAGTTTCTCAACATCTAACAGTTTTTCGAAGCCCCAGATTTGTGCGGCATAACACATGATCGATTTTGTACAGGCATTAAATATTCTCATTTTATTCTCCTTCGAGATATTTGGGTGGTTAATATACTTCCCCCAAGTGGAATTTATTGCTATCTTAGAGGCAGTGAGTTTTCTATTCACATGTTTCCTAAACGAAAGATTATATGTCAGCTCAACTCCAAGGTAAGTATAACAATTAACCACTTCTATCCGCTGATTCGCAAAGTACCAATTCAAATTAGACGCAATTCTGGAGCTCTTGCGAAAGACCATAACCTTAGACTTTGTTAGATTAACCTTTAAATCCCATAGAGAGCAGTACCTTTCGAGGCTATCAATCATCGTCTGGAGGTCTACAGAGTTATCAGCAAGTAGGACAATATCGTCTGCATATAACAAAACTTTTATTTCTACATTTGCAACACTCACGCCACATGGCAACATGGACGGAAGGTCATTGACGTATAGAGAGAACAAAATAGGGCTTAGTATACAGCCCTGTTTAACTCCAGTCTGTACTGGGAAACAGTCAGAGAAAGAACACCCATCCCAAATTCTACTCTCGCATTTCTCATATAGAAGCATCAGAAGTCTGATTATCTTTGTCGATAAGCCCATACACGAAAGTTTGTAAAATAGACTGTTTCTGGGTATCACATCGAAAGCGCAAGAAAAATCAACAAAAAATGCATATGTTCTCTTACTATCTGATTCCCTAATCTTGACAATATTAACGAGGTTGAATATGCTATCAATGGTTGAATAATCCTTACGAAAGCCTGATTGGAATTCATTCAAAATATCGTATCTTGCAATCCATTCGAGTATGCGATTCAATATAATACCGTTGAAAATCTTACAAACAGAATCAATAAGAGAGAGTCCTCTGTAGTTATTTACTAAATTGGGGTCACCTTTCTTATGAAGAGGTATCAGAACAGATTTCGTGAAAGATGCTGGCACTGATTCCGATAGGAAAATATTGTTAAAAGACTGCAAAAGTAGATCAAGAAAGTTCGCGGGAGCATATTTGTAAAATTCATATGGAATGCCATCCTGGCCCGGGCATTTGTTAAGTTTAAGTCCTTTAATAACTGTATACAGTTCGCTATGGCCAATTGGGGCGTCAAGGATATCATTCGCAACAAACGGCATACACCAGCACAAAATCCTGGAATCATCTCTTTCGAGCAACATCGAACCAAAAAATGAAAGAAAGTCATTGCTACAAAGAGCAGTCCTTTGTTTAAATAGGTCGGATTTAAAGGTATTAGCTATACTCCACCAGTCTTTGCTGCAGTTGACACTATCCAATTTCACCAAGTCATTATTATACGATTCAAGTTTCCTTTCCCTACATAATTTTAGAAAATTTGATCTGGAAGTATAATAACGTATTTTGCTCTCATTCGTATGGGTTCTTTTAAATACCTTTAAATTCCTAAGCATAGCTGATCGTAATCGAAAACACTTCCAATCGAACCATCTCTGTATCGGCTTAAATAAGCATCTTTTCGAATCCCTGGCATATGCCTGCTTTATTTTTATACCGAGAGTACGTAACTGTCCCTCTGGGTCCAAATCAGTGAAAGTTGAGTCAACTTCAGCAAGGTTACTAAGTTTACATTGATAATCATAAACGTGATGCATATTCCAACGTAGTTTCGTGTTCATTGGTTGGCGTTGGTTAATGTGCGTACCGGTAGGAATTTTTAGTTTAAGGCAGAGTGGCATATGATCGGAGAAAGGTTTGGATCCTATACTAAAATCATCTATGTATTGTAAGAAACTGCTTGAACAAATGCAATAATCAATTACTGAATTACCCATCTTACCACAAAAACTATAATCTCCAGAAGTATTATTTGGCATTCTGCCATTGATCACAATACCACCAACATTCTCTACCGCATTTAGTAATTGTCTACCTTGACTATTAATAATTTTGTCTTTCGAACATCTTGTAACATCAATATTAGGAAAATCACGTAACATGTCTGTATCTAAAACCTGCTCAACACCAATCCGGGCATTCAAATCTCCCAATATACAAAATTTAGTAGGACAAAGCTCGTTTAAGAAATCTTCAAATTTTTTCATGTCTTCTTTCCATTTAGTACAGTTAAGGTATCTCGGTATGAAGTAATATTCTTGTGCTTCAAACTGAGACAAAGAGTATATTTATGAGGAGTTCAGGACTAATTTTTCTGGTAGGCACATGTTCATTAAAGATGGTCAATTAGTGTCAAATATAAGTCTTAAAAATTTTTAAAAACTTAAAAAGGAATCAAATCCAAATTTCCCTCCGATTATTCTATTATTATTTATTTTTCATCTTGTTTTCTCTTCTAGGGTGGCTTTTGGGAAGAATTTGAAGCTTTACAACAGGACAGTCGTGATATATTTTCCCGCAACGAAGGCTATAAAGTGGAGAATCGTAATAAAAATCGTTACAGAAATATTTTACCATGTAAGTACTTGACTCCCCCATATACCTAATGTTTTATAATTAAAATAAAATTAAAACCTCCTTTTCCTCTCCAGATGATCACACCCGTGTCAAATTGAATGATGTCGATCACAGCATATCGGGAGCTGAATATATTAATGCCAATTACATACGCTTACCCACCGATGGTGAACAGAGTAACATGAATGCTTCACAAGAAAGCCTCAATGCCATGGTCTCTTCCTGTCCCGCCTGTACTGCGGCTCAAATTCAAAAAAATTGTCCCAACTGCCAATTGCTTAATAAAACCTGTGTCCAGTGTGCTGTTAAGACAGCAACTCTGCCCTATAGCAATTGTACTACGTGCAATAAAAAGACCGATAATTTGAATAAACACAAACGTAGTGAATCTCTTACGAATAATGCCTTGATGGGCAATTGTAATGGATTATCGCAACAACATCAACGTCCCGGTGCATCGGGGTCAAATGGTGGTGTTGGTGGCTCATCACGACCCCTCAACAAGAAGAATAGCAATGATTTGAGTGAACGTGAAATGTTCAAGACCTACATTGCTACCCAGGGTTGTTTGGCCAATACCGTAACAGATTTCTGGAATATGATATGGCAAGAGAATACCCGGGTCATAGTGATGACAACCAAAGAATTTGAACGAGGTAAAAATAAATGTGCCAAATATTGGCCCGATGAGGGACAATCTAAACAATTTGGACCTGCCAAAATTCAATGTGTCTCAGAGAATTCCACGAGCGATTATACGCTGCGAGAATTTCTATTTTCTTGGCGCGAACAGCCCGAAAGACGCATATATCATTATCACTTTCAAGTTTGGCCTGATCATGGTGTTCCAGCTGATCCTGGTTGTGTATTGAATTTTTTGCAAGATGTCAATACCAAACAGAGTCAACTAACTCAGGCTGGTGATAAACCGGTAAGTTGAGGGAATGAGCAAAAATGTTATTAATTGAAATCAAATCTAATGAATTATTTATGTTTTGTTTCCAGGGTCCTATTTGTGTCCATTGTTCAGCGGGAATTGGCCGTACTGGTACATTTATTGTGATTGATATGATTTTGGATCAGATTGATAGAAATGGTAAGTTGATTAGATATTTTAAAAGTAATAGAACATGGAAATTGTAATTAGCAGCAAAAAGTTAACATTAGGACATTTCGACTTTTTCAAAATTTGGAAAAGGCGAGTTTCGAGTTTTCGAATTTGGTAAAATCGATTTTTCAACTTTTCGACTTTTTTTAGACTTTGCAGAAGTCGACATTTTAAAATATGAAACAATCGACATTCGAATTTTTAAAATTTTTGAGCTGCCATGAAACCGAATCATTTTACCCATTCATCGTATGAAATACGATAAATGGGTAATAAATTGTGTAAGGATATGAAAAATATGAAGTACATATATATTTATTACAACTTTAATTAAAGATAGGTTCTCAAGTTTTGATTTAAGGTATAACAAATATATATTTACTTCATATTTTCAATATAGTTTCACAATATATCTCATATTGGTATACAACTTTTTTCTTTGCTGACTGTATATACCCCTAGAAAGAAATCAACGAAAATTTTGGGGGTATATGTACCACTGTCAAAACAAATGATATCGTCAACATATCGTCTACATATCCATCATATTCCTCTTTTAACCCAATGTCGACTTTTTGACATTACCGTTAATAGACGTTTGGTCGTTTTGGGGTAACATCAAAAGTTGTTTAGACGATTTGAGTCAATTTTCAAATATATCCGAAGTCGATTAGTCGAATTTCAGGATTACAAAAAATCAATTTCGACATTTTGACTTTTTTCGCAAAAAAAAAAAACGATTAGTCGAAATTCTATTTTTGATGTTCGTATCCCAAATAGGACTATGTTCGTCACAGAAAGATGGCAATTCTAAGGTTCTAGACTACATTTCAATTTCAATTTCAATTTCAATTTCCATTTATTTCGTAATACAAAGCCAATGAGGCCAAATAAAAAATGTATTACATGACTATAGCCTAAGTAAAGATACATAAAATAATAAGTGTGTAAATTTAAAATTGTATAACAATTTTTACATGAGTAACTCATAAAGGGCCCCCGCCAAGTAAGTATAATGTAAGGGAATACGAATTCAAAAGACTAAATAACAGATAGTGTCCAGTTATTAGCACCAAAAATATAGAGCATTATAGAATATCAATATCAACTTAAAATTGATGCTCCCGAAAAAAAAGATACATTTTTAAGCGAAAAGCATTATTTGAATGGGAGAAAATTCTCAAATCAAGAGGCAACATGTTCCAGATACGAGCGACCCGCACAAGAAATGACTTTTCATATAAAGAACAACAGATACGAGGAATCACAATCTGAGGATTTCTCGTCGAGCGAGAGAATCGAAAATAGTCGCATAGAGTGCTAGGTACCCCACTACGAATAACTTTATATAAGAAGAGCAAATTGGCACACTTAACATAATGAGAAAACGATACACCAAGGAACCTCACCACAAATTCTGAAACATGATCTCTTCTTCTTAAATTGAAGACAAACCTGACAATAGTATTCATCGCGTATTTCAATCGCTGAAAATGGGCAGCAGTCACTCCCGAAAAAATCTCCAGACCGTATCTTATAGCAGGCAACAATAACGCATGTGCAAGTCTGTATCGAATCCAAGGTGGAAAGACTAAATTGCATGAATAAATTCGACGCAAGGTAGAATATAATTTATTCAGAACCAACTCAATATGAGGAACAAAACTTAAATGTTGGTCAATTAGAACTCCCAAACACTTAATCTGACTAACAAATTCAATCCTATCCATCCCCAAACGGACATCGATCGCATCACTATCACCGCCAAACAGTAATGCTTTCGTTTTTTGTGGGTTTACAACAAAAGAATTATCACTTGACCATTGTGCGACTCTACCCAAACAATAATTAATGTTGCTTTCCAAAACATCAGAAAACCCGCGACGAGAGTTAAAGAGAAGGAAAACATCATCAGCATATATAAATAAAGAGCAAGCACAACCACTTAAATATTCCCCCAAATCATCCATATATAAAAGGAAAAGCAGCGGCCCAAGAATCGAGCCCTGGGGAACACCCGAATTTAAAGGCAAAATACAAGAGGTTCTTTTATTCAAATCCACAAACTGAGTCCTTCCACTCAAATATGAAAGAATAAATCTACACGCGGTTATGGAAAAATGATATCTAAGGCATAGCTTTTTAATCAAAGTTAGAAAACAAATAGAATTAAACGCCTTCGTCAAATCAATAGAGACCAGAGCACAGGTATTGGCGGAGTTGATATTCCCTCGGATGGAGTCAGTGAGGTGCAATAGTAAAGATGTGGTGCTATGGCCCTTACGAAAACCATGTTGACTACTCAAAATCTTGTTCCCAAACTTAAAAATCAACTGATCCTTAATCAAATGCTCACAAATTTTCGATAAGACAGGGAGAATAGAGATAGGTCGTAGGTCATCCGGCCCATTAACCACCTTGAACTTGGGAATTGGCACCACACGAGCCATTTTCCAGCCCGAAGGAAATACAGAGGTAGTCAAAATTGAGTTAAAAAGATTCAATATTACATCTGATATGTAGGGAAAAACACAATTTAACAATTGAATTGAGATATTATCGACTCCAACCGATCTAGACTTTATCTTCCGAATGGCCGCTGAAACATCTTCAACGCCAACACAGTTAAAAGAAAACCCGTCTTCGGGAAAAGAAAAACTATTGAAATCGAATGTTTCCACATAGTCCGTAGGAGCACAATTAACAAAAAAATTGTTCACTTCGTCCAAGTCCCCGTCAAAAGAAAAACCATCACCTCCAACGCATCCTGCTCCCCGAAGCACTTTCCATAGACCGTCAGTACTGAGACCATTAAACCGCCTGAAATAATACTTTCTCTTCTCCTTTCTCATAACAGACTTAGCCTTGTTCCTGTACCTGCAAAAGATTCTCCACTTTGCGGATGTCCTGTCTGCCTGAAAAGCAGAATAAGATAGATCCCTTAATGATCTATAGAATATAACCTTTTGAGAATTCAACCAAGAGTCACACCTAAAATCAATCGTTCGTCTGACAATAGGAACAAAAGCACATAGATCTGTAATAAGTGAAGATACTAGGCTACATTTTGCATTAACATCAGTAGAGTCGAAAATTGGCGAAGAATCAATGGAATTTAAATAATTTTGCATCCCGACTACGTCGATATTTCTATAATCATAAAACTCAACATATGTGATTACCTCAGAGTGATCAAGATCAAATTCAAACGACGCAAATATCAGCGCATGGTGTGATATAGCAGGACACTGTACCTGATCAGACACAACCTTTTCCAAATTCGGAGTGACAAGCATAAAATCTATTAATGACGTTGTACCATGTACAACATCATAATGCGTGGGCTTCGAATTGTGTGAAACAGACATAGATAGCCGATGGCAAGCAGAACGGACTGAGTCTCTACAATTAGTATTAAACATATTGCAATTGAAATCGCCAAGAGCAATAATGCGGGAATAATTAAAAAAAAGGTTACGATGAACTTCCTCAAAAGATAACATATCACCAGGAGGTGGCAAATAAACGACACCGCACAAAACCCTAGATGAACCAGAAAAAAGCTCTAAGAAAAGAGATTCACATTTACCCAGAATCGAACTCTTAAAAATTATCTTGTGTCTAAGAGCGGAAGACACATATATCCCAACGCCACCACCTCTACTGCCGACACGGTCATTCCGATAAAATTCAAATCCATCAATACGGAGAGAACGCGTAGAAACAATAGGTTTAAGCCAAGTTTCAGATAAGACGACTACATGCAACCCAGATCCACCAATAATAGACTTAAGTTCATCAAATTTAGTCATATTGGCCGAAGGCCGAATGCTCTGGCAGTTAAAATGTGCAACATTAAGCCTATGCTCACAACCATACAAAACCGACTTAATATAGCTATTTGTGCTAATAACTGGACCAATATTTGGATTAGAATACATCGAAAAACTTATACGCGGGGAGCCAGTCGTAACAATAATTAATTAATTTCATATTCTTTTTGAATCCAGAAAAACTTATCAAATAACTCAAATATACATACTCTAACCGCTGATCACTTAAACTATTGAGATCAAAATTATTGATATATAAATATGCATATATATATAGTAGATATTAGAGAAGTCTGGTAGCAGTTCATGCATTATGATATATAGCAAAAAATGAAATTAGTTTTATGCTTAGATAATGTTCAGTACAAAAATCTGCAAGTTATCACATTTTAAGGTAAGTATTAAGTTCGAATTTAACCACAGTAATCGAAAATCAAAAATGAATCTGTAAAAGTAGTAAAACCGTAAAACTATTTTAAAAAATTATTTTAAAAAATTTTAAAGCAATGTAATCGTGAAATTCAAGTTCTCGACCAACTTCATTCGAACTTCATACTGACCGTTACATAAAACACGAACCTGTCACCAACCAAAGCAAACGTAATTTACTAATAAGGAAAATATAAAAATAATATTAGAAATAGAAATATATTTACATAAATTTCATAAGTTCAATAGGTCATCAAGCTTCTAGCATTAGTCGACATTCGTTTACATCCTTCACAACATCCTTTCCATCAGCAAACCACAATCGAGCTCTTAATTTATCTGCGTTTACAACTTTAAACTTGGTAACAACACCTTTGCGAAGAAGTTGTTTGCAAATCATGTTAAGGTGGCTAGCAGCAGGGGAGTAGTGGTCGTTTAAATACACCCTTCGCTCAATGTCACTGCCATCGCCATTAAAACAATCACAGACTCTTAACGAGCGCTTTTTAAAGTACTCCTTCATAAGAGAATCACGAACCAGAACTCTGTTGAATTTCACAAGAATCATCTTTCGATTATTGATATAACAGATGTGGTTGATATCATATTTCGTGACTTCAATTTTAAAAAATGCGGCCATCGAAATAACAACAGCTTCTAAGTTCTCAATGCCATCCGGCAGTCCGCTAATGACAATGTCACCACGATTGAGACGTCTGTGCAAGATATTATCTCCAGCCTCCAGTCGAGAGATTTTATCGGATGTTTTGGATTCAAAAGATGTAATTTTCTTGTTACATTCAGAAATATCGGATTTAATAGAGTCCATATCAGCTTTAATGCCAATTGCCAATTCTGTTTTAATGCCATCCAACGTTTCCTTAATAGTTGCTTGCTCCTCAGTATATCTGGCTAAGAAATTATCGTATCGGGTTAAAAAATCATCGAATTTTTTCTCCAGGCTGCAAACGGTGGCAAGAAGGCTATTGCCGTTGAGGTTATGCTCACAGCTTTCGCAAATAAACGCACCCGATTTAATGGCACTTAGGGCCTGTAGGTCTTTGTCGGATAACTTAACGCATTTAGCATGAAACCAGCGGGAACAAATTTTACACATCACGCTCCCAGATTTATTCATGGGCTCATCACATTGCCCACATTTCAAGGTCTTGTTTCCAGCCATGATAAAAACACGTAAAAGTCAAAAAAGCGCACCAATGTCGAGCCAGCAGCAACAGCAACAAAGCGAACAACACAGCACCGGCAATAAACAACAAAACACAAGGTCCAGTTATGAATTCAGCAATAAGTAATGCATAAAACAATGGCCAAAAAACATGCAGAGTCCACACCAATTTTAGTCGGAAAATTATGTGTTAATTCAAACGTTTTAAACGCGAATTCGATAATTTTCCGTAAAAGTGATATCCACAAAACAATCGTAGAATAGAATTTGATCAATAAACAACTTCAAAAGTGATGTATGAATAAAAGTGATCAGCCGGTAATCAAATCGCACTACTCAGGCATAGGGTTGCCAGGTCCTGCATATATATTTGGAAACCACTCCCGATGATTCAAAATTTCGAACGAATAGAAAACATCTCCGGGGCGTATTTGGAATAAATCATTTAATTTTTTAATCAAATCGAAAATTATAAACACAAATAATTGCATTTATAATTAATTTTATTATTGGTGAATAATATACAGAAGAGTTTTTGTTGATTCTATCACGAAATTTATTGATACAATTAGAAACTTAATTGTATCAATTGAAATTGCTTGAATCTTGAAATTGATAGTTAGTACCAATCACATATTTAATTAAACATAAAAATTTTAATTGATATCGATCGCAAATATCGATCTATCACAATGGACTGAATAGTCTAAGTGAGCCTGAATCTTAATCGGGCTGCCACTTTAACCTATCGGTCGCAAACTCAATTAGTTTTTTTAATTACACAATCAAATATTTTTAACCTAAATTTTTTTAAATTTAAAATTGATAGTACCAATCAGTACAAAAATTTTACTTGAAATCGATCGAACTCTATTAGTAATTTCAATATCAAATATTTTTTAACCTAAAACGATTGACGACCTAATACAACATGTAAAAGAACAACAACATATCAAACATGACGAAATTGAACCCAAAATTTATAAACCCTTGACATATGTCCCCCAATTCTCGGAAAGATTCAAATCATCTAACATGCTAAATAAGGACAAATTTCAAATTGCACAAAGGACTCATAATACAGTAAATCAATTCTTCAGCAAGACAAAATCCAAAATTAAGAAAGAAGACAAGTCAAACGTAGTATATAAGATCAAATGCAATGGAAATGACTCTGATACTTGCCAAAAAGTATATATTGGTACAACGAAAACCAAATTAAAAACTAGACTCTCAGGGCATAAATCTGATCAGAAAGCCACTGATAAGCCCTTGGAGCAAAAGACGGCACTTGCAGCACATTGCACTTTAACAGGACACAAACCAAACTTTAAGGACGTAGATATTTTGACGCAAGAAACCAATTATAAAAGGAGATTTACTCCGGAGATGCTACATATTATAAATGTACCTGCAGAAAGACGAATGAATTTTAAGACTGATACCGACCATTGTGCACATATTTATAGAAATATTGTACAAAAATATAGAAAGACAGATTAGCTTTTAGTTGTAAATATACTCCCTTGTAAAGAAGTTCATTGTTCTTTAAATTTAAATGTAATTATCTGTGTTTTTCATGTAATGATATATTTTTTTGTTAATGTGTTAAATGTTTTTTCTTTTTGTTTAAAGTAATTTCCCTGAAGACGAGCATCGGAGATGTCTCGAAATATTGGAAAATTTTAAATATAAAAATACAACTCAAAAAACAACAACATCTGTTTTTATTCACATGACTTCAAGCCGAACTAAGCAAATATAACTAAATTTAAATTTTTTTTTTGTTGATTTCAATTTTTTAATAACTTAATTTTCTGAAAAAAAATATTGAACAAGTATTCAAATTGTTTATGCAGTCAGTTAAAAAATTATTTGAATTACTTCACATAATCATAGAAAAAATTCGGCTAAAAGCATCAGCCATTGTCTTCGGTTATAGTTCTGTTCTTCAGAATTTCGCGAACAAATATAAATTTTTTGTAAAATTTTTATTTTTTTATGTTGCCCAATATATTTCCAATTTGAGTAAACAGTGATCGCTTTCCCTTTTTTTCACCAGACATTTTAATGTTTTAGCAGAGTTTTCTGCTGTGTCTACTAACAAATTTCTTTTGGAGTAGACACTGGCAAATATCCAACATTACACAGTAGGATTTAAACTCTTTACCAATTTCAATAATTCCACTAATTCCGTGGTTACAGTTACCACAATTGGTAGAATTCTACCTAAAGTGTTCGATTTTTACTGTTTGGTAGAATTCTTGATGTTTTGGTAGACTTTGCAAAATATTCTATAAAAATAAAATTGTGTCAAAATTTTGTATGGAAATAAACTTTTGGCAAAATTTTCTATACGAATAAAATTTTCACAAAATTTTCTATACGAATAAAATTTTGGCAAATTTTTCTGTACGAATAAAATTTTGACAAAATTATCTATAGAAATAAAATGTTGACAAAATTTTCTATAGAAATAATATTTTTACAAAATTTTCTATAGAAATAAAATTTTTACAAAATTTTCTATAGAAATAAAATTTTGACAAAATTTTCCATAGAAATAAAATTTTTACAAAATTTTCCATAGAAATAAAATTTTTACAAAATTTTCTATAGAAATAAAATTTTGACAAAATTTTCTATAGAAATAAAATTTTACAAAATTTTCTATAGAAATAAAATTTTGACAAAATTTTCCATAGAAATAAAATTTTTACAAAATTTTCTATAGAAATAAAATTTTGACAAAATTTTCTATAGAAATAAAATTTTGAAATAATTTTCTATGGAAATAAAATTTTCACAAAATTTTCTATAGAAATAAAATTTTCTATAGAAATAAAGTTGACAAAATTTTCTATATAAATGAAATGTTGGCAAATTTTTCTATAGAAATAAAATTTTGAGAAATTTTTCTATAGAAATAAAATTTTGAGAAAATTTTCTATAGAAATACAATTTTAAGAAAATTTTCTAATGTAATAAAATTTTGGCAAAATTTTCTATAGAAATAAAATTTTGACAAAATTTTCTATAGAAGTAAAATTTTGACAAAATTTTCTATAGAAATAAAATGTTGACAAAATTTTCTAAAGAAATAAAATTTTGACAAAATTTTCTATAGAAATAAAATGTTGACAACATTTTCTATAGAAATAAAATTTTTACAAAATTTTCTATAGAAATAAAATTTTTACAAAATTTTCCATAGAAATAAAATTTTTACAAAATTTTCTATAGAAATGAAATTTTGACAAAATTTTCTATAGTAATAAAATTTTCTATGGAAATAAAATTTTCACAGAATTTTCTATAGAAATAAAGTTGACAAAATTTTCTATATAAATTAAATGTTGGCAAATTTTTCTATTGAAATAAAATTTTGACAAAATTTTCTATAGAAATAAAATTTTAACAAAATTTTCTATAGAAATAAAATGTTGACAAAATTTTCTATAGAAGTAAAATTTTGACAAAATTTTCTATAGAAATAAATAAATAAATAAAATTTTGTCAAATTTTTTCTATAGAAATAAATAAATAAAATTTTGTCAAAATTTTCTATAGAAATAATTTTTTTTCAAAATTTCCTATAGAAATAAAATTTTGCCAAAATTTTCTATAGAAATAAAATTTTGCCAAAATTTTCTATAGAAATAAAATTTTGGTAAAAATGTTATATAGAAATACAATTTTGTAAACATTTTCTATAGAAATAAAATTTGGTCAAAATTATCTATAGAAAATAAATTTGATCAACATTTGTTAAAGAAATAAAATTTTCTCAACATTTTCTATAGAAATAAAATTTTGGTAAAATTTTTCTATTGAAATAAAATGTTGGTAAAAATTTTCTGTAGAAATAAAATATTGGCAAAATTTTCTATAGAAATAAAATTTTGTTAAAATTTTCTATAGAAATAATTTTTTTTTCAAAATTTTCTATAGGAATAAAATTTTCACAAAATTTTCTATAGAAATAAAATTTTAACAAAAGATTCTATAGAAATAAAGTTTCTACAGAAATAAAATGTTGACAAAATTTTCTATAGAAATAAAATGTTAACAAAATTTTCTATAGAAATAAAATTTTGACAAAATTTTCTATAGAAATAAAATTTTGACAAAATTTTCTATAGAAATAAAATTTTGACAAAATTTTCTATAGAAATAAAATTTTGACAAAATTTTCTATAGAAATAAAATTTTGACAAAATTTTCTATAGAAATAAAATTTTGATACAATTTTCTATAGAAATAAAATTTTGACAAAATTTTCTATAGAAATAAAATTTTAACAAAAGATTCTATAGAAATAAAGTTTTGGCAAAATTTTCTATAGAAATAAAATTTTGACAAAATTTTCTATAGAAATAAAATTTTGACAAAAGTTTCTATAGAAATAAAATTTTGACAAAATTTTCTATAGAAATAAAATTTTGACAAAATTTTCTATAGAAATAAATAAATAAATAAAATTTTAACAAAATTTTCTATAGAAATAAAATTTTTTAAAATTTTCTATAGAAATAAAATTTTGCCAAAATTTTTTATAGAAATAAAATTTTGGTAAAAATGTTATATAGAAATAAAATTTTGTAAACATTTTCTATAGAAATAAAATGTTCTATAGAAATAACATTTTGACAAAATATTCTAAAGAAATAAAGTTTGGTCAAAATTATCTATAGAAAATAAATTTCATCAACATATTTTAAAGAAATAAAATTTTGTCAACATTTTCTATAGAAATAACATTTTGGTAAAAATTTTCTATAGAAATAAAATTTTGGTAAAAATTTTCTATAGAAATAAAATTTTGTCAAAATTTTCTATAGAAATAAAATTTTAGTAAAAATGTTCTATAGGAATAAAATTTTGTCAAAATTTTCTATAGAAATAAAATTTTGATAAAATTTTCTGTAGAAGTTGTTTTTTTGAATGGTAGTTTTTTGGTAGATAATTTTTGGCTTGAGTGACAACCGTGTTTGTAACTCACTGGGATACTATCAATGATTTTTATTTTATGAAATTTTTTTCCAATATTACCAAATACCTATAATTTTTTTATTATTTCCTACTCTCTCTCTCTCGCTCTCTCTCTCTCATTTTAGGTTTGGATACTGAAATTGATATCCAACGGACAATACAAATGGTACGATCCCAACGTTCTGGTTTAGTACAAACCGAGGCCCAGTATAAATTCGTTTATTATGCTGTCCAGCATTATATTCAAACATTGATACAACGCAAAAGGGCCGAAGAGCAAAGTATACAAGTGGGACGTGAATATACAAATATAAAGTGAGTTAAACGAGGCATTTTCCAAAAACAATTTTCTGAAAATTATTCTAATTTCTCCCTTTTAGATATACCGGTGAAATTGGTAATGATACACAAAGATCTCCTTTACCATCTAATTTAAATTTAGTGAGTAAGCAACAACAGCAACAGCTGCAACAACAACCAACAACAGCCACAACAATAAGTTGTAGCAATAATATCAGCAGCAATGTTGATAGCAATCAAGCATCGAAATTAAATCATTTTAATAAAATGCCCTTGGCATCACCCACAACGCCAAGTAGCCGTCATAAATTTGCACAAGGGCCGCTACCACAGCAACAGCAGCAGCAGCAACAACAACAAATATACAGCAACGATGTCTTTCAAATAGCACAAAAACACAACGAAACGCAGCAACACCATAATGCCAGCCAACATCAACATCATATGCATACGCCAGCGCAATCTCAGCAAATTCAGCAGCATCAACAACTATCATCACCAGCAGCAGTGGCATCTGTAACGGCGGGATCAGGTAAGCAGGTCTCGTCCAGGCCCGGTTTACTCAAATTGTTCACTCCCGTCATTTTTCAGCCTACGAAAACATTTCCAAAGACATGATGAGGCATCATTTTGCGGCGCCTCCTCCTCCCACACCGCCACGAAAAACATGACAATTAAAGTTCTAATAGAATTTTTGTTTCTTTGCAATTTGGCTATACTCCTCCCATAAAACCAACTACCTAAATACCTACCTATAAAAAAATCTTTGGAAAGTACTAACTCTTTCTGTAGGCTTCCCAAGATCAGCTAACAAAAATCAAAAATCATAAAAACCAAGTAAAACTCAGAACCAATTTGCATAATTTAAATGTGAACAAAGAAATTTTCGCTTTTGATTTTAGATAGTTATATGTTGAAAATTTTTGAAATCAAAATGAAACTCCACAAATCTTTTTGTTTTTTTAATTAATTTGCTGTAGTAGTATTTTTTTGTTTGATATTTGTCTGCCCCTTCACCCCCCACCAAAATTGGTTTAGTTGAAACATTAAAAACACAATTGACAAAGATAGACTTTATTGTTATTTTAAGTTTTCATTGGCTTTATTTCAAAAAATCATTTTCTGCTTCATTGTGATATTCCATATATGTATTTTTTTTTATTTTAAAGAAAAAAAAAAAAAACAAAGTTCTTGTATGATTCTTCTTTATTTGCTGTTAATACTATTTTGTCTTCTTCTTATACATTTTGTTATAATTTTTCTCTATATGTGTCTGTTCTGTTTCTCTCTCTCTGTCGATCTATTTTCCTTCCTTTCTCTCTAAATGTTGTTAAGAAATTTTTATGAAATTTCTGTAAATGTAAAATCGAAATGTTGCTGCTATTATTTTATAGCATCTACTTATTTTTATTTTTGTGTCTTTTGTTTAATGTTAATGATCTTATAAGTATATAATAATAATTACACAGCATACATTTTCGTTTGTTATTTTGTAATTTTTACATTGTATTACGTATTATAATTTAATTTAAATTTAACATTTAGACAATAATTTCTTGGAAAATATTGTAATTTCTTATTTTAACATATATATATATATATATATATATATTTGCTTTAATTTATAATAAACAACATTGATATTAATAAAGTAAAATGCAATTGAAAAAATACAAAAAACAAAACTGGTATACGTTTTCCTTGTTCTCTTTTGTTTTTTTTTTCTTCTATACAATTAAACACTTTCTGTTTTATTATAACTACACCCAATAATTTTTTTTTAATTTAATTTATATTGGGAGCGCAAATTAAAGCCGCGGGATTTTTTCAAATGTTTCAGAATTTATTCGGAATTTATTATAACAGACTGATCAATCGTAGTATTGTCCATCGCTAGCCACTACTTGTTCCCACACACAAACATTTTTTTTCTAATTCAATCACGAAATTAATTGATCAAATTATTTTTTTAATTGAAATGTCTTCAATCAATTAAAAAATTAATTTAAAGTCTATTAAAAAATTAATTGATCAAATTAAATATTCATATTTATACTTAATTTGTAATTTCAAAGCCCCATGGCCAATTATAAAAAAATTACACAGACTACAATTCAGTCTACTAAAAATAATTAATTGGCACTATTAATTTTTGTGATTGATTTTTGTTTCAATTATTTTTTTTTTGAATCAATTAAAATTTTAATTGAATATTTTTAAAACTCAATTAAGACTTTAATTGGAAAAATTTTCGTGAATATTTTTTCGTGAATAATTTTTTTTTTAATTTAATTTATATTGGGAGCGCAAATTAAAGCCGCGGGATTTTTTCAAATGTTTCAGAATTTATTCGGAATTTATTATAACAGACTGATCAATCGTAGTATTGTCCATCGCTAGCCACTACTTGTTCCCACACACAAACATTTTTTTTCTAATTCAATCACGAAATTAATTGATCAAAATATTTTTTTAATTGAAATGTCTTCAATCAATTAAAAAATTAATTTAAAGTCTATTAAAAAATTAATTGATCAAATTAAATATTCATATTTATACTTAATTTGTAATTTCAAAGCCCCATGGCCAATTATAAAAAAATTACACAGACTACAATTCAGTCTACTAAAAATAATTAATTGGCACTATTAATTTTTGTGATTGATTTTTGTTTCAATTATTTTTTTTTTGAATCAATTAAAATTTTAATTGAATATTTTTAAAACTCAATTAAGACTTTAATTGGAAAAATTTTCGTGAATATTTTTTCTGTGCAACTTTCTTGCAAATTATCTACGGATACCGCAACAAAAAAGCGACTCGCCTGTTGTCACAATCCGTGAATCGGAACAATACAAAAAAAGTTTTTCTTGTTCTATTTTTTTAAAGCAAATTACACTTTCTATTTTATTATAATTACACCCAATAAATTTGTTTTTTTTTTTTAATTTAATTTAGGGCAAATTAATGCCGCGGGCTTTTTCAAATGTTTCAGAATTTATTCCCAAGAAAATTATAAGAGACTTATCAATCAAAGTGTTGTCCATCGCTAGTTTCCGGGATTTTTTCAAATGTTTCAGAATTTATTCCGAAAAAAATTATAAAATTATCGCTAGCCTATATTTTTCCCCATTGTTTTGGCAACTTATTTATGGATACCGCGACACAAAATGACTTTGTTTTTTTACTCAATCGCGAATCGACCCAATTTTTACCTTTCTCATAAGAACGAAAATCCCTGTCAGCCAGGTCATGCGTCTTCGTTCGCAACAAATGGTAATCAGAAAGATCAATTTCTTTGAGGCGGTTGGGTGGGACTTCCTATTTGTCTTTTTTATTTCAAATTAATTTATACGAATTTTAGGAAAACTCCTGTGGTGATGTTGTTTTTTTAGCAGCTTGGAGAAGCTGGTGTGATAGTCGTTAAGTTCATGTTAAATTCGCTCCGGCTTCATGGCAGCTGATTATCGTGGAAATTTTGTTTGTTTTGTTAATGGATGAGGGGGGATTGGTGTTAGTTGAGTATTGCCACTATTATCCACTAGTGACGCTGGTGGTTAGTTCTATTTATACCCTTCACCACTACTGTGGTACAGGGTATAATAAGTTTGTGCATTTGTATGTAACGCCAAGAAATAGTGGTCATAGACCCATCTTTTAGTATACCGATCGGCTTAGAATTAAATTCTGAGACGATTTAGCGATGTCCGTCTGTCTGTATATGTAATTTTGTGCACAAAGTGCAGCTCGCAATTTAAGTCCGATCGTTCTCAAATTTGGCATAGGGCCGTTTCTTGGGACAGAGACAATCGCTATTGGTTTTGGAAAAAATCGGTTCAGATTTAGATATAGCTGACATATATATTTATCCCCGATTTGGTCATAGTTAGCGTGTTTATCAACCGATTTTCGAAAATCTCGAAAATCTTGCAAAATATCAGCCAAATCGGTTCAGATTTAGATATAGCTCCCATATATATCTTTCGTCCGACTTGAACTTATATGGCCACAAAAGCCAGAATTTTGCCGTCATTTGCTTCAAATTTTGCACCAGGGGTACGTTTTATAGTATCGTTAAGTGTGTCAAATTTTGTTAAAATCGGTTCAGATTTAGATATAGCTCACATATATATCTTTCGCCCGATATGGACTTATATGGTCTCAAAAGCCAGAGTTTTGCCCTGACTTACTTCAAATTTTGCACACGCAGTACTTTTAAAGATACTATTGTATGTGCCAAATATGGTCAAAATCGATTCAGATTTAGATATAGCTCCCATATATATCTTTCGTCCGAATTGAACTTATATGGCCTCAAAATCCAGGGCTTTGCCGTGATTTGCTTCAAATTTCGTACTAGGAGTACGTTAGTAGTATCGGTAATTGTGCCAAATTTGGTTGAAATCGGTTCAGATTTAGATATGGCTCCCATATATATCTTTCCTCCGAATTGCACTCATATGACCAGGGGGGCCAAAGTTATACTCCCATTTACGTGAAATTTCGCATAGATAGCAGAATTATTATTTTAACTATACATGTCAAATTTAGTAAAAATCGGTTCAGATTATATATAGCTCACATATGTACGTACAGCAGAGTTGGGGAAATATGGTAGACTGTTAGGTTAGGTTAGGTTAAAGTGGCAGCACGATTAAGATTCAGGCTCACTTAGACTATTCAGTCCATTGTGATACCACATTAACTAAAAGTACCTATTACATATGGGCACTTCTAGTTTTAACCGTTGAACCTTCTCGATTATTTTCTTCTGTTGAACCAACCAGATTGTTCCAAAAACATTAGCAGACTGCTTAAGTTAACGTTTTCCAGGTCCGCTAGTAATCTGAAGCTATATGCCCCTAAAATTTGCTTACGCCTTACACAAAATGCAGGACACTCACACAAGAGGTATTTTATTGATTCCTTTTCCTCCGCATCATGACAGCTCATACAATAGTCATTATACTTCGCACCAATAGTTTTTGCAAAATCGCCTATCAGGCAGCGACCCGTTATAGCAGATATCAGGAGTGATATCTGGCGTCTCGAGAACACTAGCATATCTAGTGTGCGGTTTAAGTTTAAATGGGGCCATATTTGGTTGGTGTCGTTACAACCCTTACAATTCTCCCATCGAACATTTGCCATCATGACAGCCTTCTCACGCAGTAAGAGCTTGCAGGTAACCAGAGGCATACCAACAGATTCTAGTTTCCCTGGAATATGTAAGGTAGTTCCTAGCCTTGCTAGCTCATCTGCTTCGCAGTTCCCCGGTATGTTCCTGTGGCCAGGCACCCATATTAGGTGAATATTGTGCTGCTCAGCCATCTCATTGAGAGATTTGCGGCAGTCGATGGCCGTTTTCGAGTTGAGGAACACAGAGTCCAAGGATTTTATTGCAGGTTGACTGTCTGAGTATATATTAATGCCAATATTGCTTGGAGCATTACTTCTCAGCCAATTCACCACTTCTCTTATTGCTAATATTTCAGCCTGAAAACACTACAGTGACCAGGTAATCTTTTCGCTATTCGAAGTTCCAGATCTTTAGAATATACTCCGAAACCCACTTGGCCATCCAATTTGGAGCCATCAGTGTAGAAATCTATATATGTTTTATTCCCCGGGGTCCGTGTACACCACGCCTCACTGTTGGGAATTAGAGTCTCAAACTTTTTGTCGAAAAGTGGACTCGCCAAAGTGTAATCCACTACGTTAGGCACATCTGGCATTATTTTGAGGACCGAACTGTGACCGTAACTTTTTTCCGACCACGGCGATAGCTCGCGCAACCGCACAGCCGTTGTTGCAGCTGACTGTTTGGCCAAAATGTCTAAAGGCAATAGATGCAGTATGACATTAAGGGAGTTTGTTCCTGTCTTGCTGAATGCACCTGAGATACACAAGCACGCCATACGCTGAACTTTGTCTAAACTTGTCGGCTGGTGAAGTGCCGGCCAACAGACTACAACACCATATAGCATTATAGGTCTAACCACTGCCGTGTATAGCCAATGTACAATTTTTGGTTTTAGTCCCCACTTTTTCCCTATTGCCTTTTTGTACGAGTATAAAGCTACCGTTGCTTTCCTCGCCCTTTCTTCAATATTAAGCTTAAAGTTCAGCTTCCTGTCCAAAATAACGCCAAGGTATTTTGCACACTCCCTAAAGGGAATTTCAATACCCCCTAAAGAAATGGGCCTAACCGTGGGAGTTTTGCGATCTTTGCAGTACATGACTAGTTCTGTCTTTGCAGGATTTACCCCAAGACCATTATCTTTCGCCCATTTCTCAGTCATCCGGAGGGCTCTCTGTATAATATCTCTAACTGTTGATGGGAATTTTCCCCTGACTGCTAACGCCACATCATCTGCGTATGTCACCACTTGTATCCTTTCTTTTTCTAGGGAAACCAGAAGGTCGTTTATAGAAACATTACAAAGAAGAGGTGATAGAAATCCTCCTTGAGGAGTGCCTCTGTTCACATACCTTTGTATGTTTGCTAGTCCTAGTGTGGCTGAAATGCGTCTCTTCCTTATAAGTTCGTCTAACAGCCTAAGTATACCTGGATCAACATTCAGAGTTGTCAGTCCATTTAATATCGAGCTCGGATGGACGTTATTGAACGCCCCTTCGATGTCTAGAAATGCCACGATTGTGTATTCTTTGATAGATAGTGAGCTTTCAATAAAGCTGACTAGTTCATGTAATGCGGTCTCAGTAGACCTGCCCTTCGAGTATGCATGTTGTCGTTTCGAGAGCAAACTTGAATCGACGCTAGTTCTAAGATAAATATCTATCATCCTCTCCAGAGTCTTAAGTAGGATGGTAGACTGTTACACATTTTCAATGGAAGTTTCCTCCAATTAACTGGATAGCGTTAGCCGATTTAAATTTAAATTCTAGAGATTTTGTAGAAGCAAAAAAAAATGTCTTCTTTATATAGCTTCCAGTAAATGTGAAGTAGATGAGATGGTAACACAAATGTTGGCCTACAAAGGGTCGAAGGGTATAATATAGTCGGCCCCGCCCGACTTTAGACTTTACTTACTTGTTTTAGTTTAGTTTAGTTTTTTTTTTTATTTATAGAATGGAAGTGCGACCAAAATTTCTTTGTCTGACGTCAGGAGGGGGTGGAATAGAGGCTAGGTAGAGGTTGAACAATGTTGGAGATATCATCCCACCTTGGAGAACTCCCTGTTGCACACTGCGGAGTCTTGACTTCTTATCTCAAAATTCCACATTCCATCCTAAGGCTTGGTTCCTACTGTTAGGGACGAATTCTCGATGTCCTACAACAGTCTGGCATGGTTGAACGTACCACATGCCTTCGATAGGTCAAACGCCACGTTGCAATTCATCATCATCTTTGCTGTATGTATATAGGAAAGATTAAGCAATCTAAATTTTAGGACATGCAATTTGCACAAAATCAAGGGCTCGGAATCAATACTTAAATTCTGAATACTTTCAGGGATTCAAGCAAAGAGTGTTTTTTACATATGTAAGTCACATAGGAATATCAAACTTGATATGAGGTCCCCAAATGGTGGTAGGTAAGTTTTAGAAAAATTAGAAAACTTTTCAAATACTTACTTATTTGCTCTATACTATCAACATTAGTTATTTATTATTTTAATTTATTCTTATACATTCGGGGTGTAAATTAATTGTAGCTCCAAATTCGGAGTTTCATTTGCTATGTTGGTAATTACACTGGAAGAACAGTGAACATTTGGTTAATTTTAGAAAATTTAGATTACAGATGGGACACACGTCAGCTACGCTGATATCAATTATTGCTAAGTAGGAATTGAGGCGGCTGCACTTGCCTGATCTTAGTTGGGCCAAAACTACCCTGGCTAGGGAGGGCTCTCTCCTCCGGTGCGGTGGTCGGTCTCCGAGAACAGGATTAACCTTGTAGCTTCTCACCGCTTCAGCTACAGTATCCTCATGAATCCTGTTCAGACCTGTCTGGTATGCTGCCTGATCTAGAAGCTCTCTTTTATAACGCTGGATCTCGCGCTCTAGAAGGTGAAGATCAACCCTTACATTCATGGGGGAGGTGATTTGGATGACTGCCCCGATAGCAATCCAAGAGGTACTGCTTTGACAACATGTAATTGTGTCGATGCACTGGGACGATCTTGGTCTCCGCATAAAGATGATGTAGGGGTGTACTGCGGAAACATCCTGTTGCAGTTCTAATGGTAGCGTTCTGACAGGTCTGTATGTTATTCCACTGCATGTCGCTCGTTTGAGGTGTCCACACTGGCGCTGCATAGTTTACCACTGACCGACCAATTGCCTTATATGTAGTCAACAAGGTTTCTTTGTCCGCACCCCAAGTGCTGCTGGCAAGCGACTTGAGGACCTTGTTTCTACCGCGGAGCTTATCAAAAATTGCAGTGGCATGGGCGGACGACTTAAAGAGGCTGTCGAATGTGACCCCGAGAATCTTGTGGTAATTTGTGGTCGGAATTATTTCGCCATCGATTCTGACATTTAACTGCCTGCGTATTTGGATTTGGTATAAGATATCCTCAAATTTCTTGTAGTGAAATAACTGGTAAGATCAGCGAGGTAGACGTTCAATCGATCGCATGATTGTACAGTCACCCGCATATGAGACAATCTCGACGCCTTCAGGAGGGGGTGGAATCGAGGACGGGTAGAGATTAAACAGTACCCTGGGGAACTCCCTGTTTAAATCTACGGGGTTTCGACATACGACTGGCGTCCGCACAGATAATTCAGAACCCAACACTTGGTTTCTGCCGGTAGGGACGTATAGTGTGGCATAGTTGACCTATCGAATGCCTTCGATAGGTCAAGTGCCACAAGGACCGTCCTGTGACACGGCTTGGGCTGATTGAGTACCATATTAATGTGTGCTGAAATGGCATGCAAGGCTGTCGTCGTACTATGTACCTTACAGAATACATGTTGATGGTGGACAGCGGGAAAATTCTCCACAAGCCTGGGGAGGTATAGTGCCTCAAGTGTCTTGGCTACTGGCGAGAGAAGGGATATCGGTCTATACGATTCACATTTACTGGAATCTTTGCCTTTGGCTTCAGTAGCGGAATCACCCTACCCATCTTCCAGACATCGGGTATAATGAGTGATTCCAAGGACAAATTGAGGAGTCTGATCATATACTCAACTCCCAATATTCCCAGATGCTTCAGCATTAGCATTGAAATTCCGTCGGGGCCCAGCGCCTTGGATGGTTTCGCGCTGTTGATGACATTAGTATCTTCGGCTGTGATAAATTGTGGTGTGGCATCGGCTCGGAGACCACGTATGCGACGAGTGGCTCTCCTTTTCGCTCTATCATTCTCGGGATGCTCGACGAACTGTAGGTTGAAGTATCTAGCGCATCTCTTCGGATCAGTCACAGTCACGTAGCCAAAGGTGACTGAAATCCCATCATCCCTTGTAGCGGGGTTCGAGAGGGCTCTCACTGTTGACCACAAGTTACCTGTTTCTGTGCTTAGGTTACATTGCTTCAGGTGCTCTAACCATGTGTTCCGCTTGTGCTCGTCGACTATCTTACTAATCTCTAGATTCAGTTCCCTGATTCTAGGGTCTGCAGGGTTAGCACGACGGCGTTCATCACGCTCGTCTGCGAGTCCCGCCGCTTCGGCTGGGAAGTTGGGCCCCACTTGGGCAATTCGACCAGCGGGCATGAAGCGATCGGCTGCTGCGTTGATTATGTCCCGGAACACCCTCTGGGCAACATGAACATTCATAAAATAAAATATAGCGATGTATTTTGTTTCCACACTTGATCCATATTTTAATTTCTTTGTGTATTTAAATAGAAATCGAAGTATATCTTTAGGCGCCGATATTAAAGACAAGCTTATTGGCCGTTTAGACACATATTTCGGATATTGTGATTATTCAGTGTGCACACGTGACACGAAATTGTTGTGACTCACACGTGAGTACGGATTTGATTTTCGTACCGGCATTTCTAATGGCTCTTCGAAGAATAGTGATGGCAAAATATTTTCGAAAATCATTGGTACATATTCCATCACAGTTGGCGATCGTTATGGCGTCACTTAAATGTCTATGGTAGTGATCTTACTTTCAAATGCTACCAGGGTATCCAGCAGGGTTGATAAAGTTGACACTTTTGTGCTTTTTTGATACATTTCGACGGCCAAAAGCACCGTGGCACGACCTCGAGCCATTTGGTACTTTTTCATCACAATTACTCTATATAGAGTTATTCTGCCCTAAATGTGAACGTTTCTCAGAAATCACTTCAATTCTAAAAATAGTAAATAGCGGACATTGCAGAAATAAACATATACCAAAACAAACTTATTATACGCCCGTCACCATTCTATGGTGCTGGGTATAATGAGGATACTTTAGTTTTTATTATGACATTTCAACATTTTTTTTTTGTATAAATTATTGTCAAATTTTCTATAAGAATAAAGTTTTTTCTTTAGAAATAAAATTTTGACAAAATTTCTTATAAAGGGTGATTTGTTAAGAGCTTGATAACTTTTTTTTAAAAAAACGCATAAAATTTGCAAAATCTCATCGGTTCTTTATTTGAAACGTTAGATTGGTCCATGACATTTACTTTTTGAAGATAATTTCATTTAAATGTTGACCGCGGCTGCGTCTTAGGTGGTCCATTCGGAAAGTCCAATTTTGGGCAACTTTTTCGAGCATTTCGGCCGGAATAGCCCGAATTTCTTCGGAAATGTTGTCTTCCAAAGCTGGAATAGTTGCTGGCTTATTTCTGTAGACTTTAGACTTGACGTAGCCCCACAAAAAATAGTCTAAAGGCGTCAAATCGCATGATCTTGGTGGCCAACTTACCGGTCCATTTCTTGAGATGAATTGTTCTCCGCAGTTTTCCCTCAAAATGGCCATAGAATCGCGAGCTGTGTGGCATGTAGCGCCATCTTGTTGAAACCACATGTCAACCAAGTTCAGTTCTTCCATTTTTGGCAACAAAAAGTTTGTTAGCATCGAACGATAGCGATCGCCATTCACCGTAACGTTGCGTCCAACAGCATCTTTGAAAAAATACGGTCCAATGATTCCACCAGCGTACAAACCACACCAAACAGTGCATTTTTCGGGATGCATGGGCAGTTCTTGAACGGCTTCTGGTTGCTCTTCACTCCAAATGCGGCAATTTTGCTTATTTACGTAGCCATTCAACCAGAAATGAGCCTCATCGCTGAACAAAATTTGTCGATAAAAAAGCGGATTTTCTGCCACTGATTTTGGTAATAAAATTCAATGATTTGCAAGCGTTGCTCGTTAGTAAGTCTATTCATGATGAAATGTCAAAGCATACTGAGCATCTTTCTCTTTGACACCATGTCTGAAATCCCACGTGATCTGTCAAATACTAATGCATGAAAATCCTAACCTCAAAAGAATCACCCTTTAGAATCAAAATTGGACAAAATATTTTATGGAACTAAAATTTTGACAAAATTTCTTATAGAATCAAAATTGGACCAAATATTTTATGGAACTAAAATTTTGGCAAGATTTTCTATAGAAATAAAATTTTGACAAGATTTCCTATGGAAATAAAATTTTGACAAAATTTTCTGTAGAAATAAAATTTTGACAAAATATTCTATAGAAATAAAATTTTTACAAAATTTTCTATAGAAATAAAATTTTGACAACATTTTCTATAGAAATAAAATTTTGACACAATTTTCTATAGAAATAAAATTTTGACACAATTTTTTATAGAAATAAAATTTTAACAGAATTTTGTATAGAAATAAATTGTTGACAAAATGTTCTATAAAAATAAAAAAATTGGACAAAAATTTTTAAGAATATAAAATATTGACGAATTTTTCTATAGAAATAGAATTTACAAAAAATTTCCTATAGAAATAAATTTTACAAAATTTTTCTATAGAAATAAAATTTTGACAAAATTTCATATTGAAATAAAATTTTGATAAAATTTTCTTTTTTTCTAATTTTTCTATAGAAATAGAATTTACAAAAAATTTCCTATAGAAATAAAATTTACAAAATTTTTTTATAGAAATAAAATTTTGACAAAATTTCATATAGAAACAAAATTTTGGCAAAATTTTCTTTACGAAGATAAGTTTTACAAAATTTTCGCAGAATTGAAATTTTTACAAAATTTTATTTTTGCTGCAATAAAATTTTAACAAAATTTTTTATGGAAATAAAATTTTGCAAAATTTTTTTTAATCTAAAAAATTGTCCAAATCGGCCTAGATTTAAATATACGTATACTTTTAGTACAGTAATCTTTAAATTTGATATTCACCCTTATTGCTGAAGTCGCCCTCGTTCTCGCCGTCGCTTTTAAGTCGTCTCTTCATTCATTTGGTATTCCTGTGAAGTGGCGACGGCGAGACGACGATTACTTTTTGTACCAATTACAATACTCGGCCGATATCACTAGAAAACAATCAGCTGATGTGCAAAAAATGAATTTTAATTTTTTCGATTTAAAATATTTTTATTCCTGACACAATTCTATGTCGGCAAATCAAGAAAAAATATTTAATTTGACGCGGGAAGAAATGTGGATATATATTCAAGGACAGTAAAAGCTTCCAAAACTATAAAAATGGCGACGACGCTGAGATCAATGGCATAAGGATCATCGTGAAAGAAAACAATCAATTGATGTGTTAAATCATCAGTTGATTGTTTTGAGTTGAATAAATTTATTTTTCAATTGTTCGATTAATAAAGTCTAAAAACTTCTTCAAAAATTAATCACTAAACTCGTCGCTGGTAAATTTAACGGCGACAAAAAGCGACACTAGGAATACCGATTTTCGTCGATAGCGGAATATATCGACGAACGGAATACTAATACTAACGAAAAGTACATTTTTAATACATTTTTAGTACTTTTTCGTCAACTTCATTTATCATCCCTGGTATCCAGTATGTTTGGAAAAATTTTTGAAATAAGTAAATATGGACGAAAGTTCGGCCAGGTCGAATCCTATGTTATGTACCCTCCACCATGGATTTCGTACAAAATTCTACTAAAGACTGTCATCTACAATGTAGTCTTCTAAATTGTGGGTTAGTATATAAGGAGTTTATGTTAGATAAAAGAGATGGGAGCCACCGTGTTGCAATGGTTAGCATGCTCGCCTTGCATACACAAGATCGTGGGTTCGATTCCTGCTACGACCGAACACCAAAAAGTTTTTCAGCGGTGGATTATCCCACCTCAGTAATGCTGGTGATATTTCTGAGGTTTTCAAAGCTTCTCTAAGTGGTTTCACTGGAATGTGGAACGCCGTTCGGACTCGGCTATAAAAAGGAGGTCCCTTGTCATTGAGCTTATCATGGAATCGGGCAGCACTCAGTGATAAGAGAGAAGTTCACCACTGTGGTATCACAATGGACTGAATAGTCTAAGTGAGCTTGATACAACCTAACCTAACCGATATAAACCATGAGAATTCCAAAATTAAATCTTATGGAGTCCGTTTATATGGGAGCTATATATAATTATGGACCGATATTGTTTGTGGGCACATACTTACATCACATACCAAGTTTCAACAGGATTGCTCCTTAAAGAGGCTCTGGAAGTCGAATGTGGACTATATATAATATCTGCCGATATCGGCCAATTTTCGCATGGTTGTTCGGGGGCACATACTAACATTATGTACCGAATTTTAACCAGATCGGATGATATATAGCACTACAAGAGATTCCGGAGGTCAAATCTGGGGATCGGTTTATATGGCGGCTATATATAATTTTGGACCGATATAGACCAATTCTTGCACGATTGTTGGAGGGCAAATATTAACATTGCGTACAAAATTTCAACCGGATCGATTACCACCGTGCATATAAAGGGTGATACGGTCAAAATTTGGTCAAGGGAAAACGCGTGTAAATCGGTGAAATCGTTTATTTAAAAAATCAAATTAAATTTCTTTTTCAAGTTCAATTAGTATAAAATTCAGGAAAAATATTCAGTTAGGCTTTCGCTTTTCCAAATCCGAATTGCCGGGCCTCACGCTTGACACCTGCCATCAGATTTTGTGCAGCCACCTTGTCCACCTTCTTCGCCGCAGAAAGCCAGTTTGCCTTGAACTGCTGCTTGTCCTTAGCAGTTTTTTGGTCTTCTTTAGGTTCCGCTTGACAATAGCCCAGTATTTCTCAATTGGGCGGAGCACTGGCGTGTTGGGAGGCTTCTTGTCCTTGGGAACCACCTGCACGTTGTTGGCGGCGTACCACTCCATGGCCTTTTTACCGTAATGGCAAGATGCCAAATCCGGCCAAAACAGGACGGAACAACCGTGTTTCTTCAGGAAAGGCAGCAGACGTTTATTCAAACACTCTTTCACGTAAATTTCTTGGTTGACAGTCCCGGAAGCTATGAAAATGCTGCTTTCCAAGCCACAGGTACAGATGGCTTGCCAAACCAGATATTTTTTTGGAACTTTCACAGTTTTATGTGCTTGAAAATATCTGCTACCTTTCCCCTTCCTTTTGCCGTAAAAAACTCCTGTCCCGGAAGCTGCTTGTAGTCGGCTTTGACGTAGGTTTCGTCGTCCATTACCACGCAGTCAAACTTCGTCAGCATCGTCGTGTACAGCCTCCGGGATCGCGCTTTGGCCGTCGTATTTTTTTTATCAATGCGTTTTGGAGTCACTACCTTCTTGTAAGTCGATAGTCTGGCTCGTTTTTTGGCTCCATGCACGGTTGTAGACGATACACCCAGCTTATTTGCGGCATCTCTGAGAGAGAGGTTAGGGTTTCGCTTGAAACTACCGGCAACTCTCTTTGTCGCCTTTGACAACTGAAGAGTGAATTCCAAAATCAAAATAGGAGCAACATTCTACACACACACCTTCAAAATGAGGGGTTTTCAGGTTTTTTAAATGCAAAATTGAAAGAAATACGTCAAGTTTATATTGACCAAATTTTGACCGTATCACCCTTTAAGTGGTCTGAGGCAGATATTTCTATGCACTTTAATCCACATTGATTTCGACAAGTTTTTATCTTAAAACCTTTAACAATTTTTGGCGTAATAACAATATTTTAAGGTGTATTATAAGTTAGGGCATATGTTTGCAACACCCAGAAGGAGACGAGATAGACACATGGTGTCTTTGGCAAAAATGCTCAGGGTGGGCTCCTGAGTCGATATAGACATGTCCGTCTGTCTGTGAACACATTTTTGTAATCAAAGTCTAGGTCGCAGTTTTAGTCCAATCGACTTCAAATTTGGCACAAGTATGTGTTTTGGCTCAGAATAGAAAACTGTTGATTTTGGAAGAAATCGGTTCAGATTAAGATGTAGCTCCCATATATATCTTTCACCCGATATGGACTTATATGGCCCCAGAAGCCAGAGTTTTACCCTAATTTGCTTAAAATTTTGCACAAGAAGAATAATTAGTATTATAGACATGTGTGCCAAATTTTATTGAAATCGGTTCAGATTTAGATATAGCTCCCATATATAGCTTTCGCCCGATATGGACTAATATGGTCCCAGAAGCCAGAGGTTTACCCCAATTTGGTTAAATATTAGCACTAGGAGTACAATTGGTAGTGTCGTCAAGTGTGCCAAATTTTATTGAAATCGGTTCAGATTTAGATATAGCTCCCATATATATCGTTCGCCCGATTTACACTCATATGACCACAGTGGCCAATCTCTTACTCTGATTTAATTGAAATTTTGCACAGGGAATAGAATTAGCATTGTAGCTATGCGTGCCAAATTAGGTTGAAATCGGTTCAGATTTAGATATAGCTCCCATATATATCTTTCGCCCGATTTACACTCATATGAACATAGAGGCCAATTTTTTGCTCCGATTTAGTTGAAATTTTGCACCCCAGCAAAAAAAATTGGAAGTACTTCCATAGGCACAACTGTAAAAGCACTTCCAGAAGATGCACTCCCAGTGATGTTCTCTATTTTAACTACCCAGGAAGTTCGTTTAATTCAATTTTTTATAACTTGGTTTTTTTCATACTTTTAATGGGTAATTTTAACTATTTATGTTTCAAATAGGTTAAAAACAGAGTAAGAATTCATAAAATGTTACAAATCATTTAAATTTTGTTGAGAAAAATGCTAAATCCAATCTGAAAAAATTGTGAATTTTTAAAATATTTGAGGTCAAACGTTTCCGACAAGCGTTAGAATCCATTAAAAATTATAAAATATTATAAAAATTATTTATTTGACAAAATATCACAGAATTTGTTAATTTACATCCAAAACATTGAATTCGGATCACACCTAAAGAAGTGATGCAAATTCAGTGCAACGGCTGTTCAAATGGAGAACTTTCGTCCTATGACAAGCCCATGTTAAATTAATCGCTTCTGCGTCAAATTTGCACCACTTCCGGATCCAAAAAGAACATTTTCAGTACTTTTTTGGCGACGCTTTTTTTGCTGGGACAGGGAATAGAATTAGCATTGTAGCTATGCGTGCCAAATTTGGTTGAAATCGGTTCAGATTTAGATATAGCTCCCATATATAGCTTTCGACCGATTTACACTCATATGAACACAGAGGCCAATTTTTTGCTCCGATTTAGTTGAAATTTTGCACAGGGAGTAGAATTAGCGTTGTAGCTATGCGTACCAAATTTGGTTGAAATCGGTTCAGATTTAGATATAGCTCCCATATATAGGTTTTTCTGATTTCGACAAAAATGGTAAAAATACCAACAATTTCCTTGTAAAATCGCCACTGCTTTGTCGAAAAATTGTAAAAATGACTCTAATTTTCCCAAACTTCTAATACATATATATCGAGCGATAAATCATAAATTTTTGCGAAATTCCCTTAAAATTTCCTCAGATTTAAACGTTTCCATTATTTTTTTACTAACATTGTGCTCCACCCTAGTGCATTAGCCGACTTAAATTTTGAGTCTATAGATTTTGTAGAAGTCTATCAAATTCTATCCAGATCGAGCGATATTTAAATGTATGTATTTGGGACAAACATTTAGATATAGCCCCCAACACATTTAACGGATGTGATATGGTATCGAAAATTTTGGTCTACAAAGTGGTGCAGGGTATAATATAGTCGGCCCCGCCCGACTTTAGACTTTCCTTACTTGTTATATACAAATATGGGTCGAAAACGTTGGTAGTAGTACCCAACTTTTTGTTATTATTTATATTCATAATTTATTATGGTTATAAATATATATAAATATACCTTATGTATTATTAATTTATAATAATATTTAGATATGTTTAGTTATTTTTTTTATTTTATTTTTATAGACTTTTAGAAAGTTGTAATAGAAATTCTAAAATTTTTTCCATAACATTTTTAGCATATTGCATGAAAGAAATAATAGATTATGCTACAAGCATGAATCTCAGTATGATGGACGTTTTTAAAATTTCGTTTTTTTTTTTTTAATTGTGTTATGCTATTATATAAATACAAATTTTATGTTATCAAACTTCACATTTTCTTAAGTAAAAAAAATATATTAATAGGAATGAATTTACTTTATATTTCGTTACATGCATGACGATGAATATTTTTTAATAAGCCATTAAACAAAAACAAATTAAATCTATAAATAGAAATAGTATATAGAGATATATGGAAAAAATAATAATCAGATTAATATAAATACCAAATTGAATGCTTTACCTGTTAATTCACCATAGTGTATTGAATAGAACTTTTTTTGGGTGAAAAAGAAAACAAATACATACATATATATTTACAAAAAAAATTATTAATAATTAAGAGTTAAGTTAATATTCTACAATGCTTCAAATATCCCAAGGAAAATGGAATTATACAGCATCCGGCATCCCTTCATGGCTGTATACGTAAAAGCGGATCTTAAGGAATCTCCCTGATATGCCAAAAAAAAAAAAAAAATACAGCAAAATTCACAAGCAAAAATTTTACGAAAATTTTTACAATTTAAGTCTTAATTTAATTTCAATTAAAAATTTAATTGATTCAACAAATTTTTAATTGAAACAAAAATCAATCACAAGAATTAATAGTATCAATTAAATTTTTAATTGGATCAATTAATTTTTTAATTGGTTCTGTGATTGAAGACATTTCAATTAAAAAATTAATTGGATCAATTAATTTCGTTATAGAATCAGAAACAATTTTTTTGTGTGTTTAATTTGGAATTTTAGAATCTATCATTGTTAATCTAAAAAAAAAATACACAGATTTTGGGTTCTTATATAAAATTTCATATTTTTCCTATATTTTATTATTGTTTTGGTTTTATTTATTTAATTTTTTTTCTTTCAAGGAATTATATTTATTCTCAATTGGAACACCAAAGGATTCAAATGCATAGTTAATAAAGAAAAAAAAAAATAATAAAATAAAACATTGGATGCTAAAAATATATATTTTAATTGTAAACAATGAGAAAATAAAAGGGTAATATGTATTTATGCAAATTGTTAAATAAAATAATATCAAGTTACATATGAAATGAACATATATACGGTTTGAATTTATTTTTTAGGCTTAAAAAACATGTAAGTATCGATCGATAAATCCCAGAATGCAATATGCAGCCAAAGAAAAAATACTTTCCTCACGAACGAAATTTTAGACAAATGAAATTCCTCTTACTTATAAATTATTTTCTTTTAGGCCAAACAAATTCAAATTTATGATACACCAAAAAAGAAATATTTTTAATTGATCCAATTAAAAAATTAATTGATACTATTAATTTTTGCGGTTGATATCTGTTTCAATTAAAAAATTTGTCGAATCAATTAAATTTGTAATTGAATATTTTATTTATTTCTTTAGAAAATTTTCTCAACATTTTATTTCTATAGAAAATTTTCTAAAAATTTTATTTCTATAGAAAATTTTGTCAAAATTTTATTTCTTTAGAAAATTTTCTTAAAATTGTAATTCTAATAGAAAACTTTCTTGTAAACTTTATTTCTAATAGAAAATTTTCTTAAAATTTTATTTCTAATAGAAAATTTTCTCAAAATTTTAATTCTATAGAAAATTTTCTTAAAATTTTAGTTCTATAGAAAATTTTGTCAAAATTTTATTTGTATAGAAAATTTTGTCAAAATTTTATTTCTATAAAAAATTTTATTTCTAACAGAAAATTTTCTCAAAATTTTATTTCTAATAGAAAATTTTCTTAAAATTTTATTTCTAATAGAAAATTTTGTCAAAATTCTATTTCTATAGAAAATTTTCTTAAAATTTTATTTCTATGGAAAATTTTCTTAAAATTTTATTTCTATAGAAAAATTTCTCAAAATTTTATTTGTATAGAAACATTTCTCAACATTTTATTTCTATAAAAAATTTTCTTAAAATTTCATTTGTATAGCAAATTTTGTCAAAATTTTATTTCTATAGAAAATTTTCTTAAAATTTTATTAAAATTTTATTTCAAATAGAAAATTTTATAAAATTTTATTTCTTTAGAAAATTTTCCCAAAATTTTATTTCTTTGGAAAATTTTCCCAAGATTTTATTTGTATAGAAAATTTTCATTATTGTTTTCTTTGTTTTCTCAAAATTTTATTTCTATAGAAAATTTTTCAAAATTTTGTTTCTATAGAAAATGTTGTCAATATTTTATTTCTACAGAAAATTTTCTTTAAATTTTATTTCTATAAAAAATTTTGTCAAAATTTTATTTCTATAGAAAATTTTCTTAAAATTTTATTTCTAATAGAAAATTTTCTTAAAATTTTATTTCAATAGAAAATTTTCTCAAAATTTTTTTTCTATAGAAAATTTTGTCAAAATTTTATTTCTATAGAAATATTTCTCAAAATTTTAGTTGTATAGAAAACTTTCTCAAAATTTTAGTTCTATAGAAAATTTTCTTAAAATGTTATTTCTATAGAAAATTTTCTAAAAATTTTATTTCTATAGAAAATTTTCTAAAAATTTTATTTCTATAGAAAAATGTCTCAAAATTTTAGTTCTATAGAAAATTTTCTTAAAATTTTATTTCTATAGAAAATTTTCTAAAAATTTTATTTCTATGGAAAAATTTGTCAATTTTTTTTGTATAGAAAATTTTGCCAAAATTGTATTTCTATAGAAAATTTTCTTAAAATTTTATTTCTATAGAAAATTTTCTCAAAATTTTATTTCTATAGAAAATTTTCCAAAAATTTTATTTGTATAGAAAAATTTTTCAAAATTTAATTTTTATAGAAAATTTTCCCAAAATTTTATTTGTAAAGGGTGATTTGTTAAGAGCTTGATAACTTTTTTAAAAAAAAAAACGCATAAAATTTGCAAAATCTCATCGGTTCTTTATTTGAAACGTTAGATTGGTCCATGACATTTACTTTTTGAAGATAATTTCATTTAAATGTTGACCGCGGCTGCGTCTTAGGTGGTCCATTCGGAAAGTCCAATTTTGGGCAACTTTTTCGAGCATTTCGGCCGGAATAGCCCGAATTTCTTCGGAAATGTTGTCTTCCAAAGCTGGAATAGTTGCTGGCTTATTTCTGTAGACTTTAGACTTGACGTAGCCCCACAAAAAATAGTCTAAAGGCGTCAAATCGCATGATCTTGGTGGCCAACTTACCGGTCCATTTCTTGAGATGAATTGTTCTCCGCAGTTTTCCCTCAAAATGGCCATAGAATCGCGAGCTGTGTGGCATGTAGCGCCATCTTGTTGAAACCACATGTCAACCAAGTTCAGTTCTTCCATTTTTGGCAACAAAAAGTTTGTTAGCATCGAACGATAGCGATCGCCATTCACCGTAACGTTGCGTCCAACAGCATCTTTGAAAAAATACGGTCCAATGATTCCACCAGCGTACAAACCACACCAAACAGTGCATTTTTCGGGATGCATGGGCAGTTCTTGAACGGCTTCTGGTTGCTCTTCACTCCAAATGCGGCAATTTTGCTTATTTACGTAGCCATTCAACCAGAAATGAGCCTCATCGCTGAACAAAATTTGTCGATAAAAAAGCGGATTTTCTGCCACTGATTTTGGTAATAAAATTCAATGATTTGCAAGCGTTGCTCGTTAGTAAGTCTATTCATGATGAAATGTCAAAGCATACTGAGCATCTTTCTCTTTGACACCATGTCTGAAATCCCACGTGATCTGTCAAATACTAATGCATGAAAATCCTAACCTCAAAAGAATCACCCTTTATAAACATTTTGTCAATATTTTATTTGTATAGAAAATTTTTTCAATATTTGTCAATATTTTATTTGTATAGAAAATTTTCGCAAAATTTTATTTCTATAGAAAATTTTCTTAAAATTTTATTTCTAATAGAAAATTTTCTCAAAATTTTATTTGTATAGAAAATTTTCTAAAAATTTTATTTCTATAGAAACATTTCTCAACATTTTATTTCTATAGAAAATTTTCTTAAAATTTTATTTCTATAGGAAATTTTCTTAAAATTTTATTTCTAATATAAAATGTTCTTAAAATTTTATTTCTAATAGAAAATTTTCTCAAAATTTTATTTCTTATTGCAGCTTAAAACCATACATTGACTAAACTACAAGTGTGGCTTAACTAACAGAGGAAAAGAATGTTTGTCAAATTTATTTCGGCATAAGCCGGCTATCATACAAAACCTTTTTTCGGAGGGTTCAAGTGTGGTTCATTGTTGGGTTTAATGAACTGCCTGAATTTATTCTGATAATTGGTTGATAGTTTTGCTGCAAGTAGAGGATGCTGATGAGGAATGTGGTAATTCCGATACGTGCGTCCATCCAACCATCTTGCAGTCTATTGGACTTTGCCCAAATAAATTTGACAAACATTCTTTACCTCTGTTGGTTAAGCTACACTTGTAGTTTAGTCAATGTATGGTTTTAAGCTGCAATAAAAAAACAACAACAATGCTTAAAGAACAAAACCAACAATAACAAAACAAAAAGAATGGAAAATTTTATTTCTATAGAAAATTTTCTTAAAATTTTATTTCTATAGAAAATTTTCTTGAAATTTTATTTCTAATAGAAAATTTTGTCAAATTTTTTTTTGTATAGACAATTTTGCCAAAATTTTATTTCTAATAGAAAATTTTCTTAAAATTTTATTTCAATAGAAAATTTTCTCAAAATTTTTTTTTTATAGAAAATTTTTTCAAAATTTCATTTGTATAGCAAATTTTGTCAAAATTTTATTTCTATAGAAAAATTTCTCAAAATTTTACTTCTATAGAAAATTTTCTAAAAATTTTATTTCTATAGAAAATTTTCTAAAAATTTTATTTCTATAGAAAAATGTCTCAAAATTTTAGTTCTATAGAAAATTTTCTTAAAATTTTATTTCTATAGAAAATTTTCTAAAAATTTTATTTCTATGGAAAAATTTGTCAATTATTTTTTGTATAGAAAATTTTGCCAAAATTTTATTTCTATAGAAATTTTTTTTCAAAATTTTATTTCTAATACAAATTTTCTCAAAATTTTATTTCTATATAAAATTTTCTTAAAATTTTATTTCTATAGAAAATTTTCTCAAAATTTTATTTCTAGAGAAAATTTTGTCAATATTTTATTTGTATAGAAAATTTTTTCAATATTTTATTTGTATAGATAATGTTGTCAATATGTTATTTGTATAGAAAATTTTTTCAATATTTTATTTATATAGAAAATTTTGTCAATATGTTATTTGTATAGAAAATTTTCTCAAAATTTTATTTCTATAGAAAATTTTCTTAAAATTTTATTTCTAATAGAAAATTTTCTCAAAATTTTATTTGTATAGAAAAATTTGTCAAAATTATTTATTTCTATAGAAAATTTTATTTCTAATAGAAAATTTTAGTTCTAATAGAAAATTTTCTAAAAATTTTATTTCTATAGAAAATATTCTAAAATTTTTTTTCTATAGAAACATTTCTTAACATTTTATTTCTATAGAAAATTTTCTTAAAATTTTATTTGTATAGAAAATTTTCTTAAAATTTTGTTTCTAATAGAAAATTTTCTTAAAATTTTATTTCTAATAGAAGAAAAAGAAAGTAACAATTAAAGAAAAAGTAAAAATTAAACTCATTTATACACTGAAAAAAATATTGTCGTTAGGCCAAAGATTTCATGTGCTTAAAATGATATTTATGATACACAAAAACAAAAATATTTTTGACTTCAATCACGAAATTAATTGGTCCAATTATAATAGTAGTTAATACTTTTAATTTGTGTGATTGATTTCTGTTTCAATTAAACAATTTGTTGAATCAATTAAATTTTGAACTGAATATTTTTAAAATTAAATTAACAGTTTAATTGAAAAAATTTTCGTGAATTTTTTTTCTGTGTATGTGATTCAACGCTTTTGTCTAATTCATTCAGAAAATTCTTTTACGTCAAAAGAAAAAACTTTGCTTGTCCAAAAACTTCGTTCCTCAGGGAAATAAAACAAACTCTTCTTTCAGTGTGGAATTCCCTACACAATAAATTTGTGAGCCTTCCATAAATCTTGCATCGAGATGTAAATGCATTGTCAATGTGATTGAATGATTTCATATGACTGACTACAATATTGAATTAATTGGAACAATTGGAAAAAATCAACAATGCTTTAAAGCACAGTATGAGTCCCAGCTTTTCTATGTCATAGACATTTAAAATTGATTTACATTTGTTGTAATCCAACACCACAGACTATGTAATCCATGGATTACTAAAAAGAAGGAAGAATGTATACGAATGTTGTATGTATATTTACTATAATCCAATTAGAGCCCTAAAGAGAGAACACACAAGAAGTTCCTGGAGTAAAAAATGGTGTAAGTTTACGATTAAAATATTTAAATAATACGCTTAGAAAAACTTTTTAATACCATCCACCATAGGATAGGAGATATATAAACTTTGTCATTCCCATGGTTTACCATTTGTTTTTCGCTGTAAAGAAGTTTGTTTGGAAGAAAAGTATATATAGGACCATCAATAGCCAATGGAGACCAATAGCTGTGCTGAACAAGGTGTGTATCGGTCCACGGTTTGGTATAGCGCTCATATAGGCCGACCTCACGATATGACTTCTTGGGCTTCCAGAAACCCTAGTTTTTATTGGATTTCCATCAAATTATAAATGTAGACGTATTTTATGACAAATTTGGCCATAAAATTTCTATTTATCACAGCTGACTAAATCTAATTTTCAATAGTACTAACTATATGTGTAAAAAATCATCGAAATCGGTTCAGATTTAGATATAGTTCCCATATATATGCATCGCCCGATTTTCAAAAATATCCCCTAAATAATAAACTTTTTTGACCATAGTGGCCTCGTTTATTAACCGATATTACTCAAATTTAGCACAAAGTAATCTTCTGTAATATAAACCAAGTCTGCAAAATATAATCTGAATCGGTTCAGATTTAGATACAGCTCCCATATATCGGTTTTGAAAAATTTGGCCATAAAACTCTTATTTATCAACCGATCCTACTCAAAGTTGGCTTACTCTAATCGTCTATAGTACTAACTATATGTGTAAACAATCATCAAAATCGGTTCAGATTTAGATATAGCTCCTATATATATGTATCGCCCGATTTTTCGAAATTTTAACCATAATAGCTTTTTTTTATTAACAGATCTAACTGATATTTAGCACAACGTAACCTTCTATGGTATCAACCAAACCCTCAAAATACCATATAAATCGGTTGAAATTTAGATTTACCTCCCATATATATGTATCCTCCGATTTTCTAATCACCTTATTTTTATACCCTTCCCCATAGGATGGCTCGTGGTGAAATTCTGAGTCGCTCTAGCCTAGGGATGCCAGATTTTGAAGAGGCAAAAAGAGCACATTCAGCTTATAAAAAGAGCACATACGAAAAAAAGAGAGCACACTTTTTCAAATAAAATAAAAACATTTAATTCCAATTTATTGAAATATAATTCATTTAAACATAACAAAAAGGTTCATAACATAAACATAAAATAACCCACTTTCAACTCAAGCTAATTTTCTTACAATACTTTGTA